>NW_021703772.1:83604701-83792827 GCF_005190385.1 Monodon monoceros | reverse complement strand
CCGGACGCGCAGCCTCAGCGGCCATGGCTCACGGGCCCAGCCGCTCCGCGGCATGTGGGATCTTCCCAGACCGGGGCACGAACCCGTGTCCCCTGCATCGGCAGGCGGACTCTCAACCACTGCGCCACCGAGGAAGCCCAAAGGAGGAATTTTTAACACCACAAAATAGATTTAGAGGAACAGACCATTTAATAGCGTGCTTCTATTTCCGAAAGCTGCCTTCACCATACCAGAAAGAGTGATGGGTAAGGGACTTCTTTGGTTAACTACATGTTATGCTAAAGGAAGCAGCCTTTTAAAATTTGATTTTGTCAGTCTAAAGCACCAAATCCAAACCAATGTGGCAAAGAAACTTTTGGTGCTCACCAATTATGTTTCTCTGAAATGAATCTTGAGTCACTTTATCATTTAGGTTGTCCGTCACATTGATGAAACGACAGACTGTATTCCTTTTATATCCCTAGGTTTTCTTGGAGTGCTAGTAAATTCACCTCCTAGTTCCTCCCATCAAAAAAGTAAACACATTTATACATTACTGGTGTCTATACTGGTATCTTGCATATTTCTCCAGATAATTGCTGGGTGGATATAGCAGGAAGTGTTCACCCTCTCTGTGGTTCACTGGCATTTCTAGCAGTAAAAAAGCTATCGCTAGAAGGTGTAGTCATGTCTTATTAATCCCTTTGACTTGAGAGACAAGCTGCATCATGGTGTGTACTCTGGGACTTGAGCTTCTCCGTTCTCTGAGAACCCTCCACCAATATGCATGAATACATATTCTGAGAGCTCCAATATTTTGAGAAAGAAATCCAATTCATGTAATAATGCTATAGTACATAATACTTTTATCACAGTTAAACTTTTAGAACAGTAAAAGCTCTGAGCTGAGAACCAAGAATTTTAAGTTATAAGCCCAGTTCTACTGCTAACTAGCTATATGGTTTGGGGCATGCTAATTATCTACTCTTAAGTCTCAGTTTCCCTCCTCATAAATAAGAAAGACATGCAGATAATGTTTCTAAGTGGTTCAAGTGAATGCATGACAAAAGGGCATGGGGGTTTTGGTAACTAAAGGTGTGGAAATTCTTTTTTTAAAAAAAAACAGTCTGTCGGTCTGTTAGCTGAACAACACACACTTGATTTGGATTTAGCTTGGGGGGTCTTAGTCTGCAATTTTCACTTTTTTAAGAAGCTTTTTGGGGACTTCCCTGGTGGAGCAGTGGTTGAGAGTCCGCCTGCCAATGCAGGGGACATGGGTTTGATTCCTGGTTTGGGAAGATCCCACATGCCGTGGAGCAACTAGACCCATGCGCCACAACTACTGAGCCTGTGCTCTAGAGCCCTCGAGCGACAACTATTGAGTCCGTATGCCACAACTACTAAGCCCGCACGCTGCAACTACTGAACCCATGTGCTGCAACTACTGAAGCCCCCTCACCTAGAGCCCATGCTCTGCAACAAGAGGATCCACCACAATGAGAAGCCTGCGCACCACAACAAAGAGTAGTCCCCACTCACCGCAACTAGAGAAAGCCCATGCACAGCAACGAAGACCCAATGCAGCAATAAATAAATAAATACAATTTTAAGAAAAGGCTTTTTAAGTCCTTTCCAATGCAAGTTCCTTTGATTCTATAAAAGTCCTCTACATTGATCTTCAGACTAATTTAGCACTATAAAACCAAAGGTAGACATGTCTTATAGAAGAAAAGTAACAGAGATCTGGAAGGTTATTTGTGTGACAGCTTTTGGCTGTATAGCCTGAATAAAACTTGTGTTTTTCCAAACTTTATAGTGCATAACATAAACAGGAACCATCAATACAGAATTTTCCCATTAGCAGCACACACAGAAGGCCATTAAGAGTGCCAACATATTGGTTGGTGAACCTCATTATCCATTCCCCTTTTTCTGCAATGATATTTTATTCTCAGTCTGCTTTCTGGCTCTCTATGCAGGAATCATTAAATTCATAAGAGGCTCAGATAGTTATATTTTAGCTTCTTGTCAAATATTTACATGTCATGGGTAGAGTCTTTCAGAAGAGTTGTGATTAGTTGCCAAGGAATATCAAAAATCAAATGCAATTGTTATTATTTAAAGTTTTTTTTCTGTTTATTTCTGCAAATGCAGAAGATAAACAGTGTCCGTTCAAAGTAAACTCCAGAGTACATATAATTTACAAAGATGGTAGTCCCCCAAAGTTTTGCATTGTTCAAAACACATGAAATAGTGCTGGGTTTTCAGCCAGCTCTTTGGGGTTAATAGTGCCATGTGTGAAGAATCAAGTAACTGCCTTGCCCTCCGGCCACTTTGAGATGAATTAGAAACTTCCATTGAAGAGCTTAAAATGTAATGGAGACTTACAAGTGAAGAAAATAAACCTAAACAGAACAAATGCAATCACAGTTGTGAAGGGAACAAATTCTGAATTCATATTTGGAATAAACAGGAAAACAGACAACTGGAATTTGAGAGAGAATAATAAAAGCACAGTATAAGGAATACAAGCTACTGTTCTACAAGATGCTGTCTTGAGTGATGTTCAGAAGATTGTGATTGAAAGCAACCATTTGTCTCAGTCACTTGAGAACTATTTACTAACATTACTCTCCCTGCCAAATATTTTCCCGTCATTCCCACTAATGTGATTAGGAAGCTAAATCCACCCAATGATGGTTCCCAGTTGTTGACAAACACTACTTGCTCTATGGATTTGTTAATTTCCCCCTCCCTGCTTCTAAGTCAAAGGTAGGAGTAGAGAACCCCTGTTTATTCTTGAAATGTGCTTTCTTTGTAAGAGATGGCATTAATATTTGCTCTATGGTTGTTACCCCTTCTCTTCTCCCTCCTTCTTTTCCTTCCTCTGCTTCGCTCTTCATCTTCTTTTTTCTTTATCATTGTTTAGACATAATTTATTGCTGAGTATTGTTGAGGTTTTCACAAAGTACAATAATAAATACTATCTCTTCTGCCAGTAAAATACAATCTGAGGGGATCCTGGAACAGAAAACCCATAAAAATATAAATAAAACAGTAAGAAATAAAAATCATAGAAATAGAACATCCATTTGACAGAGATGTAAAGGCAGCTTTTTGTAGTAGATAGACCACTGGACTGAGAGCTAACAAATCTGAGGTCTGGTCCTTGCTCTACAAGTAATTAACTATAACACTGAAAAACTGATTTTCTTACCCTAAAGGTGATTGGAAGAAAGCAGTACAAAATATGGTGAGTGCTGTAAGAGAAAAGCCAACTATTTGCTATATGTACAGGGAAAGGTTTTGTTCTTGCTTGGAAGAAACAAGCAAGATATAGAAGAATCATGGGGAAAATGGCATTTGAACTGAGCCTTGAAGATTAGGATGAATTCTAGTTATCAGAAAAGGGAAAGAAGAGGGGAGGAAGAGAGGCATTTCAAATTGAGACCACAATATCAGCTGTGTGTGTGTGTGTGTGTGTGTGTGTGTGTGTATATACACACACATATATATATATGCTATTATTCAGTAACACAGAAAGGTCTAGTTCAACAAAAGCATAGAACGTTCTCCTCGAAATTTGTAATATTGACTATGGTAATTCCCAGTGGCCTCTTAAGTGATGCTAAATTTTCTTGGCAATTTAAAAATGCAGTTTAATGCATACAATGGCACAAATAAGTTTTCTGCAGAAATTTCCTTAGTTCTTAATATTTATATTTTAATGGCCATCATGGGCAAAGATTATGCTTTCAATCAGTATTTAGTGAATAGGGTTCAATTTCTTTCAACTGAGGTGTTTTCATGTCTTATCTATATTATTGTTAGATTTATTAAATTTTGCTTTTTGTTATTATTGTGCTATTTTGCATCACCAATTAAGGAAAATGGATCAATGATTCAAAAGGGGGAAATGATACCTAAAAGTGGGGAATAAAGTAGTAAATATGAGAAAACATACCATGAATAGGACACTGGTGTCAGAAAACAATGGAAACCTATCAGGTACTAGACCAAGTAACTCTGAAAGTCTGAGGAATTTCTCAAGAACCCACAATGGAAGACTAAAAGTACGAATTGCAATGATGTATATTGGAAAAATAAGATTTTACTGGGCCATCAACCCACCAGTCTCTAATACTCACTGCCTTATCTGCTATGAAACATGGGCAGGATGCCTTCCATGCTTTCACAATTTTTTTTTTTTTAACAGAGCACAGTGACCTCTCAGAAACTAGCAAACAATTAAAGACAGTTATTCTATGAGAGGAAAAAGAATAAAACATTGGAAAATTTTCTCTGTCACATGCCCCTTTGGGTAAGTAATGTATCATTTCAACAGAATGTAGTATAAAGGAACAATTACTGTCATGGATATGTACCGACACCTTGCTTTACAGCTGGAGGGAACCACTGAGGCTCAGTGCTTGAAAATGTACTGGTGACATGTAAGCCTCAGGAAGAAGGTTTTTGTTTTGATCATCACTAAAAAAATCATGCTACAGAAAAAGGAATATTTATTTAGAATAAGGCAATTTTCTTAGCTGTCACATGGATTTCAAAATGCATTGGGATTAGAACTCATGGACCACTGAAGTACATGTTTGACAAGAAAGGGAAACTCAATAAAAGGGTTTACACCTGAATGATGATTCCTACATCATTTTATTTGCAGAGATCAATGTGCATTCAACAATGTATCTGAAAATCTTAATTCCACGTAGAATAGAATTTTGAAAACTGAGACTGTACAACCTTGTTATTCTACACAATTGCACAATTATGTACAATATGTGTACTTCTTTGGGCAGGATGTACCTTTATTTTTCACCCTGAAGTATGCTATTTTGAGGGGAAAGTTGTGCATCAGGGATGAGACAAAAAGGTGGCCTTTCAAGGCACTGAAAATGGCAGAAAAAAATACTTGCTATGATTAATTTCAAGAAGAAAGCTCAAAAAGATGTAATGCACATCTTGAATAGCATGAAGCTATCATTTTCTGGACATCGTGTGAGTGTTTTTAGCTTGAGGATGAGCTCTCAGTATTACTTAGGACTCTATGGTAAAAATGACAATCACTTTTCTTTTTTTAATCTTTACCATCACCTAATGATATCCTTCACCCACTGAAAAAATAAATTAGTTACATATTATAAAAATGAGGTAACAGAATATGAAGAAATGTAGTTTAGTACTAAATGGAAGTAAATAGCATATTGAGTTCATTCTTTTTGTCTTCTTATAGTCTTTACTGCTCTCAAAAGTTGTCCATAGGGCTTCCCTGGTGCAGTGGTTGAGAGTCCGCCTGCCGATGCAGGGGACACGGGTTCGTGCCCCGGTCCGGGAAGATCCCACATGCCGTGGAGCGGTGTGGCCCATGAGCCATGGCTGCTGAGCCTGAGCATATGGAGCCTGTGCTCCACAACGGGAGAGGCCACAACAGTGAGAGGCCCGCATACCGCGCAAAAAAAAAAAAAAAAAAAAAAAAAATGTTGTCCATATACTATGTACTGTCTAGTTCAACTTGACAAAAATGTAGTTAAAAGATTACAAACTCTCTCAATATAGGTATTTTCATGACAATTACCTGTTAATTGTGATTTTTATCATTGTGTTGTATTTCTTGAAAATGAAAATGATATGCTTCTTGATTTAGTATTTATTACTGCATTGAAAGTAGTCTTTTGTGAGAACTCCATTCTTCATCAAAATGTCTATTGTCTTATTATTTTTCCCCATTATCACTTTAATCCAGCCTCACTGCTTTTTGGACTTGCCAAGTCCAAAGCCTTTACTCTAGCAGTTCCCTGTGCCTGGGACACTCTTACTCCAGAGATATCCACTTGTCTAATTTCTCACCACCTTCATGGCTTTGCTCATATCTCATCTTCTCAATGAGGACTGACTTGAAAGTTCTGTCTCTACATGCTTCACAAAGCATTTGTTATCCCTCTTACTCTGTTCTACTATTTTATAACACATCACTTTCTAATGGACTCAATAATCTACTTATTCATTACATATATAATTTACTGTCTGTCTTTCCTCTTTAACTTACGTTTTTCAAGGGCCAGAAATTTTGTCTGCTATATCCTATGGACTTAATGTATTTAAGTATCTAGACTGTAAGCAAATACTAGATATTCAATACTAATTGATTAGTTACCAAAGAGTTATAATCATGAGTTAAAGTTGCCTTGCTGAAAAAAAACTACAGAGTTATGAGAGAAGCTAACTGGATGTGGACACTGACAAATGGCCCAAGCTGTCAACAGGCCAGATGTAGAGACCTTTGTGAAAGACCAAAAACCAAGTAATCTTGCTCTCCGATTTAATAATGAATACTATTTATAATAATACTATGATATAACATCATGCTTTATTTTGATAAGTTTACATCATGATAACTTTTTTTAATTTGGATAAAATTGGCACCCTTTTTTTTTTTTGCCAAACATCCATAAAATTGTTTGCATATGCTAAATTATTGAGAAACCTTAGCCTACTGTATATAAGAAAAAGCCCTAAGAGATGTTGTTAGAGAATAAAGTTTAGACAAGGTTGTAGACAGAAGTGCTTTCAAATAATCAGTAAGAATTAATGAGAACCAGCATCAGAGGTAACACCAAGCAGTTGACTGATATGAGAAAAGAGTTATAGATATTTCCCAAACCCCTAGTCTAACTTGGGCATTGAGATGGTTTCCTATGCAATTTTGAACAAATATGTGATCTTTTACACTTCTTTTTGCTTAATCATCTTTATATGCCAGGGATATCCAAAGATAACATGGAGGAGCCTAACAGATAAAATTGAAAATATTAGCAATAAAAGACTATATATTTTAATAGATGAGGAAACAGATACCAATACTAATATATAGGCAAAATCATTCCATTTTTATTGAACTCAGAATCTGGCAATATTTTACAGGAACAAAGTAAGCAGAAGTCTACTGGTAAAAGATCTAGTTGACCTAACTTTCACTATACTCATATTAACCTATCGACTTGGATTCATCGTTAGATAACTATTACCTTGCAAAAGACAAACACAAACATTGTAAAGCACTGGCACATAGGGTTCATAGTGAGACTGGAGGTAAACGTGGTGTAGGGTCACAAGAAGTACGTGGAAGAAAGAACTAGGAAATAAAGGAGATAAGCATAGAGTGTGTCCTGGATAGAAGATGTGAGTAAGCTTAGAAATATACAGGGCAACCTGATCCTCGTTATTTCAACAACTTATTATTCCTTCCTAAGTTTTCCACTGTCTTCTTCACTTTAAAGAGGAGTGAAAATAACAACCCTGATAGCACAAAGTGAACAAGTTGCTCATAAAGAAATACGACCAGCACTACTGGCATAATGGGGACTTACTGTGTAACAGGGCTGCTGTTCTGGTAGTTTGGGTGAATATAATAGTTTATTTGCATGACTGTGGACTGAGATGACAAGTCCTTATGTTAGCTAAGAGAATGATTGATTTTTTAAATTGGGTAAGAATTAAACAATTATACATTCCTGCTATGTGCTTGGTACTGTCCTGTTCTCTGTGAAAGGTATCTTATTTCATCCTCTCAAGAAACATGAGAGGGAAATTTTATTAAAACCAATTACAGACGAAACAACTGAATCTCAGAGAGGTTAAGTCACTTTTCTAAAGTGTATAAAAGCTTTCATAAATTACACTGTAGTGCTAATTCATTTGAAAATTTTCCCCTGAAACTCTGTGTTAAAGGACATAAAGCCTCTTTTAGAAGTTTTACTTGACTTACAGTCTATGAATCCAGAAATTTCTCACAAATCCACGAAAGGAGAGTTTTCTTCTCATCCTTTATTTTTCGGTTTAACTGTTACTTTCTCAGGCCTTCATGAAAAGATGCTCAAAATTACTAATCACGAGAGAAATGCAAATCAAAACCACAATGAGATAGCACCTCACACCTGTCAGACTGGCTCTCATACAAAAGAAAAGAAATAACAAGTGTTGGTGAGAATGAGGAGAAAAGGGAATGCTCATGCACTGTTGGTGGGAATTTTAATTGGTACAGCCACTATGGAGAACAGTGTGGAGTTTCCTCGAAAAATTTAAAATAAAACTACCATACGATCCAACAATTCCATGTCTGAGTATTTACCCAAAGGAAAAAAACCCACTAATTTGAAAAGTTACATGCACCCCAATGTTTATTGCTGCATAATTTACAATAGCCAAGATATGGAAGTGCCCATCAATAAACAAATGGATAAAGAAAATGTGATATATATACACACACAATAGAATACTACTCAGCCATAAAAAAGAATGAAATCTTGCCATTTGCAACAATGTAGATGGACCTAGAGGGTATTATGCAAAGTGAAATAAGTCAGACAGAGAAAGACAAAATAGTGTGTGTTTTCACTCATATACAGCATCTAAAAAAACAAAACACAGGAAAAAAAATAACAAAACTGATACAGAGAACACACTAGTGGTTGCCAGAGGAGGGGTATGAGAGAATGGGCAAAATAGGTGAAAGGGATTAAGAGGTACAAATGACAGTTATAAAATAAATAAGTCACAGGGATGTAATGTGCAGCCAGATAATCAATAATATTGTAATAACTTTGTACAGTGCCTAATGTATAAAACAATTGAGTCACTATGTTGTATTCCTAAAACTAATCTAATATCTAATATCATAAGTCAACTGTATTTCAATAATAGAAAAAAAAAGACTGGGTTAGCTAACATATTTTACATTCCCATTGTACCTCTACTTTTCCTTTGTAGGATATACCACTTCAGTAATTATACAATCAAGTTTATGTTGCTTGGTTATCTAACCTCTCACCACACACTTCATAAGGCCAGAGATTGGGCCTATTTTATTAATTTATTCCCAGCATTTGCTGGAAGCTCAATCAAGCTTTACAGAAGGAAAGAAAGGAAGAAGCCTCTGCTGGAAACATCAGGACCATATTCTAGTCTAATCAACCAAGATAACTAGATTATCTGGGGAACTGGCAGGTTGTCCCCCTGTCATCAGCAAATTTATCTGCTGTACAGTAGCTTCTCTCCTCAGTGTTCCACTAGAGTTCGAGATCCTCATAATAGATTCTTACACTCTAAAGAGACAAGATTAGCATGTATGGTAAATGAATATAATTTACTCTAATATTGTGTGTTTATTTTTTTCCCAAAGTTTCCTGTAAATTCTTATATTTATTTCTGTGGGGAATGTCAGAAAGGAAAAAAGAGAAAATACATTGAAAATTGAATTCTGTGCACGCACACACACGTGTGTGTAGGTAAATTGAATCCTACTTCCCATTTCCACTATGTTACATAGAATAGTATTTAAAAGATGTGTAGTCAAACTACCTGGGTTCAAATCATAGTGCCATTATTTACAAACTGTATTACCTTGGGCAAGTTACTAATGATTTCTTTGTCTCGGTTTTCTCTAATGTTATCAGTTAAATTGGGGTAATATTATTTACCTCCAAATAACAGAAGAGTCAATGTTTGTTAAGTCCACAGACCATTGCCTGGAAAACTATAAATGCTTAATAAGCCCTGACTGTTATAGTGATTATTTTGAAGAAAAACTTGAAATAGAATAAGTGATGATTTGAAGAAATCTAGAGCATCTTAGCTCCAAAGACTGTAAAAATACCCTGATATCATCTTCACTATACAAGTAAAAATATCTAACTCTAAACTGAATCACAGTGTGGAATGCAGAGACAAAGTAGGATCAGGAGTAAAAATACATCTCAATATGTGAGAAATGCCTTTTTATTCCCTTTCCTTTTTCAAAACTCATCCTAAAACTACAAGAACAAGAAAGAGAAATAAAAACTTGACTTTGTCAAAGCTAGGAGACATCTTTAACTATTCAACCAATACTATCTCATGCCAGAGAACATGGAAAATAACAAATGACTTAGCAGAGTGGGAGGAAGTCATACCTAAGGGCTGCGAAGGGGGTTCCACATGGGAAAGTTTTCTCAGGTTGCAGATCCCTATACAGTCCTTGGAAGTAATTGGGAGGAATTAGTCACCAAGTTAAGTTCTTGGAGTAAGCTAGAGCCTTTTGAAACTTCATTTTAAGTTTTTAGGGAAGACACAGAAAAGCCTTTTGTCCATGGCTAATTTTGCCCCCCCACCAAAGTGACATTCTGAGGACTCTATTTGTCTCATTTATTACAAGATTTTTGCCATGATGGTTTTTGAGATTATGACCCATTCCTTGACCAGAGTATGTCTACTCCATTCTAGTGGTTCTTTTCCTGTGGATTCTTCTCACAGTTACAGATCAATACTCAGTCAAAGGCACAAGGGGACCCTTCTGTAGAACATGATGATTTGAGAAATTCACTAGAATAAGGAATTAGACAAAAAGTGTCTCCTAATGGGAAAAGAGATACATAACATTCCTTTTGATGCTAATTTAAAATATATACTTAACCTCCAAGAATAATTTTCTGGTTATTATTCAAAGGCCATGATACCATATAAAGATGAAGAATATAAAGATGAAGAATCAGCTAGCATTTTAATTTTTTATCAATAATAAATTGTTCGTCCATCAGAAAGCTAAGCAAATAGTTACTTCCAACTTAATACTTATTTAGATTTGATTTTTTTAAGTTAACTATTGTGCTAGAATACCAGGATGCAATTGTGCTAAAAACTTTTTTTCTGTATATGAATGAATAATTTTTCTCATTATATTTAGGGAAAAAATTTCCTCTTTCCCAATAGGAGATATGAAATCATTCAGTAAGCTACAGGAATTTCTCAATATCTACCAAATAATTCTGACAATGCTAGCTGACATTTATTGAGCTCTTAGTATGTGCCAAGAACTTTGCACACATTATTGCGTTGTGATGCAAAGAACCTTGGCGTTGATGCAAAGTACTTGGTTTTATTTCTCAGCCTGTCCATTTCTAAGTGTCAGTGGGAAAACTCACAAAGTTTTCCAAGCATTTGTTTACTTATCTATAAAGTGAGGAGAATGAGACCCAGAGAATCTGACCAGAAACAAGATGTGAAAACCCTTCTAAAACCCTATGATACAATATTATCTTTGAAAACATGCCATCATGACTTGTATATTCCCTTTGATATTCATATTATATGCAATGATATTTTTCTTTATTTCATAATACATGCTCCATAACATAATATGTGTATTTGCATATGTGTATGTATGTATATGTATTTCTTGTGTTTATATATATATATGTGTGTATAAATGTTTACACAATATATACATATATGTGTGCACACACACATATTTCTTAACATATACTTCCAACTGGTTTTCAAGAATAGAAAACAATGACCAGTCTCTTCACTAAGACTGACCTATATGTAAACTCCTCTTTTCATATATAAACAACCTGCATATATTATCCATAATTGTAACAGAATTTATTAATTCAATAAATGGGAGAGTAGGTCCCACTTTAATGTGACACAGTCCTAATTTGTCCTTTTTCACTTACCAGTTTCCTCTTGTTCTAGTCTTCCAAACTTATACTAAAAAACATTGCTTATCTGAATTAAAAAGAATTCACAATTTTTCATACATCTCGAGTGCCAGCAGTAGAATGAGTCTCTTGTGTTGCTCAAGAAATTACCTTAAATTCCAAGATCAACCCCCACGAGTTTAATTTTATCAAAGAATAGATGTCTTGTCAAATACACCCCAACCAACATAATCAGTAGCTTTCGAAGTATGTTTGACATTAAGAAGGACTGAAAAATAACATAGGAGTCAGAGAAACAGACATCGATGGCCTGTCAAATTTTTTGTAGACATCATGCTATTATCAAGGCACATCAGGATAAAATAAAATGACCTAGCTGACCACAAGCTTACAAATGTCTTGGGAAGGAAGGAAAAATGGTGAATCAAAAGGTAGCTTTGTTGCATGTCCCCCCAGGCCTTCTTATTGACAGGAACGACAATGGTCCCAAGATGCACCATTATCTATGACCAGCAAGCAGACATCAAATGCTCCTGAGCTGTATCTGTCAGAATAGAAAATTCTGCTCAAAACAGACAAGCTTGTTACATTTTGTTCAGCTTAGGTTTGTCAAAAGCCAGGGTCAGTCGGATGTGCCCTGCCCTGAAGGGGAATTGAAAAGCGAGAGAAGTACATTATTCCTCAATGTTTCTTCTACGAGGAGACTTTGAGTCTGCTTGACCAAAATGTTTTGAAAGTCAAGTCATGACTCAAAGGAAGTGAAAGACAAAGTTAATAGTTTGTCTTTTAACTACTTAGGAATGAAGTTCACATGCAAAAGAGGCAGAGTTTAAAAAGATTCCTACATTTAGAGAACTTCTGTGCTAAGTGTGATTTGTTATTTCAAACTCAAAAGAGAAAATTCTACTGTTACTGAAATTAGAGAGAACAAGTTAATGTGTTCTGGCCAAGCATTTTTATGCCGTGGCATTATGGAGCTTATTACAGTCTGAAATATTTACACTGGTAAGAGGTTCCTCTAATTTGCTTCTTTTTGACTAGAGAGAGATTTTATATACAAATGTCCAGCCTCTGACACTTAAGTAAACTCACAAACTTGGGGAAACATCTGTTAACCACTCATAAGAAAATGCAAGTTGAGAGTATTTCTTTAATTGACTCCTTAAAAAATTAACCCAAACTTTTTTCCCCTTTTAACAAATTTGAGGGTGAAAATGTAGCCACCACACAGGCTCTGAACAAAGGGATTTTTTTCCTCCCCTCCCCTCCCTTATCTTTTTCTTCCCTTCCCTTCTCAAATCCTTCTTTCCCTCTCCTCCCCTCTTCTCTTTTTTTTATTGTTTTCCTTCTCAATTTATAGTTTAGCACTTTTCCTAGGTCCAAAAACAAGTTCAATTATCATCAAATTTGTAAGTGGTCTGGTTAAAAAATGTTATCACATGTTATAATTCCTAAACTTAGGTAAATTTAAAAAAATAGTTTGCAAACCGATGGCCATGATTATTCTATTTTAATAATCATGATCTTTTCCAAAAGTCTGATTTGTCATCTTTAAAAATTGAGATTTCACACAATAACTTTAATTTTCAGATACTTAGAAAAGTTGGTAATTTGGCAGTACTGAGCTTGAATTTCTGCATAGCAATGCTCTGCAACGCAGGAGGGTGAGGAACATGGCCAGACAGGACCTATGATCTCTAGTGCATCATAATTCTCACTAGGTTTAATTCTCTCACTTATCCAGAGAGGTTTGAGTTGTGAATTCTGCTCAAATTCAATTAACAAATTAAACTGATCAGTTATATTCCATATTCTACATGACTGTACAGTTCTACTTAGAAACTCACAGGTCAGAATGTAATTATCTAATTCTTTAATAAATGGAAATTCTATCTCTCACTAGACTGTAAGCTTTGTCAGGAGCGAGATCATATTTTAGACCTGGTTTACTATTTAGATTCATACAATGAATCCCTGTGGAAAGAAGAGAGGAAGGAAGGAAAGACAGAAGGAAGGGAGGGAGGGAGGGAATAAATAATTTTTAATAGAGAAAATCCATCTTTCATTCTTTTTTCATCTCCAAAAGTACCAATCATGCTGTAGGTACTTTAATTGATACTCTTGTTCAACTGGTTAAATAGGAAAAAATATGGGCCTTAGAAGTCTATATCACCCAACTAATATTATAGGGAAGCTCACATGAGATCTTATATTTGTCTAATTAATTTTAGAAAAGTTTCATGATAATAATTTATGACACATTTTTTGATGGTACCTTATTTCTAATATTATTGTGCAAGGTCATCTATCTGCCTTAAGTGTTTCTAAACTGTAAAGCTGGAAAAATTACCCCACTCTAACAATTAAGGCAAGAAAATGTTTCCGTGTTTAAAATAACAATGTCTTATGAATTGGAATATCTTTTAATTATTGATGGCTCTAAAACTCCACACAACATTCCATTCCTTTGCACTAATTAGAGAAAAGCAATACTAGATTTGGAGTCAGTAGTCCTTGAGTTCAACTCCTAGATATGTCACTTATTAGTAGTACTACAGTCAAAATTTACTTAATCCCAATGTGCCTTAATCTTTCCATCAGTAAAGTGGAGTCAAAGACACCTTCCTCACTTACATAACTACTCAGTTGAAAGTGCTATGTAAAAATGTAAACATTTTATGTTTTTCCAATATCAACAGTCCTACCGTAAGAAACATAAAATTTAAAAACAAGTTTTTGCCTTTAAAATAAAACATACAATTTGATCTTTTCTATTTACCACTCAACCTGATAACTGATCTAACCAGTCAATTAATCTGATGGCCAGTTTGACTGAATTAACCAATTAATTGTGAAACAGAGCCAAACAGTTGATCAGTTCATCCTAGCAGAGGAATGCAACGTATCAAAATTTGTGTTTTAGGATAACCTAGAGTAATTTGCTCATTGATTTATTTTTGATTCTGAGATTTCTAACACTAAAGTAAAATGTGTGAGTCTCTGATAAGGCACAAAAAGTCCTATGGGAACACAGAAATTCTAGTCAGACAGTAGTAACCTGGTCCAATAATCTCTAAAATAATTTCGCTCACTTTACCTTGATACACCTTTGAAATTCCTATTGATCTCTCTTGAGCATGATCAAATGACCAACTCTATGAAGCTTTTATGGAATTCTCTAGACTAAGTTGAACACTCTATTCATACTATTCTATTCATTGTTATGGCCTTCAATCTATTACACTCTAGTTATCTGTTATCTGGCTACCTTTAATAAAATTGTGAGGATCTTGAACACAGAGACTGTGTGATCTTCATGTTGAAACCAAAAAAAATCTAGCATAGCATCTGGACTTTTCAAGTGTTCAGTGAACATTTCTTTAAAGAGAAATGTAAGAGTTATTATACTACTAATCAACATGTAAAATAAATGTCTAAACAATAAGAAGGAACAGAATCTATGAAAGGGAATAATATATAGAGGCTTTAATTGAGGGATCTTCTCTTATCTCCATTCTCTGTCCTCTTGTAGCATCTTTTGGTCCACTGTACTTCCTTCTAACTTAGAGAGAGCCAATTTTTGTATTCTTACAGGTTGGTAGACACACTCTTGAATGGAGAATTATCTTGAGAGCCATGGCTTTTGATTGCAGGTGTGAGAGAATAATCTTTTCTGAAACTCTCTAATGATCAAAACTGAAAGCATATGACTGAGGGACTGGATTACAAACCATAAACTCTGTAATATGTGACAACTGAAAAGTTATTTTCCTTTCCAAAGAGAGAGAAGATTCTGACTAACCCGAAAGAAGCAAAGCATTGTAGGGAATATGACTATAATTTAGGTACTTGTCAGTACCTGAGAAAGGGTCAGCCTCTCAAGAGGGTAGATTTTTTTTTTAAAAAGATTAACTAAGCTTAGAGGGATATAGCAAGCTAAAGTAACCTTGGTTCAATTCTCAAGTTGAACTCAGAAGTACTGGCCAACTAGAAGAGGAATTTGGATGATATTGTAAATGTAAACTGACGGAGCAGAGGCTATCAAAGAATGGAGGATATTATTAATGGATGCCAACATATGAGGATAACCAAAATCAAGACAGCCCAGCCACCAGGAAGCTGAAGGCAGCATGGCTAGAGAAAGTCATATAAAGCCATGGCCCTTTGCTCAATGCAAGAGATAGGTAAGCTTCTAGAAATTTACACTATTCATAGGGAGAAGGGAGGAAGAAGATAGGAGAAAGAAAAATATTGTATTGATTGAGTTAAAATCTGAATACACTGAGCCTAATGCTAGCAGTGACTTTGTAATCTTGAATTAAAAATGGAAAATTTTCATATGCTAATTGAAAAAGTAATATCAAGAAAACTTTGGTTGTATTTTTAAAAAGTGACAAGGGGGAAGGGGAGGGGGAGGGATAAATTGGGAGATTGGGACTGACATAAATACACTACTATATATAAAATAGAAAACTAATAAGAACCTACTGTATAGCGCAGGGGACTCTACTCAATACTCTGTAATGACCTATATGGGAATAGAATCTAAAAGAGAGTGGATGTATGTATATGTATAACTGATTCACTTTGCTGTACAGCAGAAACTAACACAACGTTGTAAATCAACTATACTCCAATAAAAATTAATTAAAAATATAAAGCATGAGGATAATAAAAAATAAATTAAATGCAAGTGATACTTCTTTTTATACTCAAGTGTGTGTACTGTTGCAACCACACAATTTAAAGTGGCTACATACACTTCTGCATATAGTTAGGAGTTTAAAGTGTTCTAGCGGGTCATTTAGAATGATAATAGTAATAAATATTTGGTAGGAAAAACAATAGTTTTTACTAACTTGGATTATTAACTACTATTAACTACATTATTTTCATTTAATTAACAGTTTGTGCTACATTTTGTCATTATTCATGATTATAATGTTATAATAATGACTATTAATATGTTCTATTTTTATTTTAAATGTTTTATGGGAAACAAAACCTGGGCTTCCACTAAGAAAACAGCTATCCCTTCATTCTTTTTCTGTTTGGTTTATTTACAAATTTAAAATTAACCTGAGCCTAAGCTTAGACTCAGTCACTTACAAACTGTGCCTTGAGCAAGCTGATTAAAAGTTCAGGACGGCCTTGATTCTTTAGTTTGTGTGATAAGGATAAATCCTTTTGCCCTAGCTTTGGACAGTTCAAAACCATTGATATATGGGAAAGTGTACTGAAAGCAAAAGAGCTGTGCCATACAGTTTATTGTTTTATCAATGTGTTATAAAATATTTCTAAATATTTCAAAGGTACTATTTCATTTTTCATGACAACAGACTACTTCTTAATCATTCATGAAATAAAGTCACCTGACCATATAAGTTGGTTGGTTCCCTTGTAACACCTAATTTTATCTTCATGATTGACAAGATACTTTAATAGGATGTCATTAGATATACTTGACTTAAGAACTACTTTAGTTAAAGATAAATATAATTTTAACATTTGCTGCTCTCTTAATCCTTATAAAAACAAACAAACCCCCCTAAACTTTTACTGGATATCTAGGATTAGAAAAACCCCAGAATGGAAAATTAACTTTCTAAGTCTTGGTCAATTCAAATAGGCTTTGAGAATCCCCAGAGGAGGCTACAGAAAGACTTGTGCACCGAGGATCTTTAGTAATTACCTTCAATTTTAGCCCAGGTTTGTACCCACCCATTTTGCCTGTTTATACTCAGTCTATGAAAAGGTAACAGCTAAGACTTTCATAGATAATGGAAGAGTTCGTTATAGAACTGTCACCAAAATAAAAAATTAAATGTAAAACATTCAGCAAAATGACAGTAACATTTTCAGGTAGGAATCTGAACTGAGACTTCAGTCATTATCATTGTGTATCCAGAAGAGTAACTTTTTTCTCTCTCCCATTTCCGCCCTCAATAAGCCAAAAGAAGACACTTACTATTGCAGAAATTCATTTGCATACCAGAAAGCTGAATCTGTTATCTTTTATCATGCACAGATCTTACAAACTTATAGGAGGATGTGCATAAGAAACTGATGAAGTTGCAGGTGTGACAAGATGGGTTAGAGAAAACGTTGGGTTGTATGAAGGGTCATTTACTGACTGTCCTGTGCACTTAATCGTTGTGCCTATATTTCTAGGTCTCTACTATAAGCCTCATTTAACCAAACTAGAACCAGGAAATGGTGATCCTCATGTCAGCTGCTACCAGCCAGAAGTACTTTGGGAAATAATTTTACTTTTTATCGCTGGGAAAAGAAAATAAATGTGGAATTAGAAACACTACAAGCCACTCTAACTGTGGTCCTTTACCTTACTTTTGCCAAGATGTATGAAGTCCTTTATCTCTCATTTTTACTGTTTGGTTTGAATTTTACCCATTGAGTAGCATGTAGAAATTCAATGACTATACACATTGTTCTGAAGGAAGACAATTTTTTTAAAGTGCAAATTAAAAGAGTTTCTTGAGTTTTAGAGTTAAAATGCAAGATGCCATTAATCTTCCAATGGAGTAGGTTTTAGTAGAAGGCACTAATGAAATTTTTCATACTGTAATTCATCTCTTTTTTCCATTAAAATGGAAGGTATTCTAAAGCTTAGATTTAAACATCCCATCATCCTCTTAATTTGGAAAAAAAATAATTGAAAACATTATTGACTCCTGGAACATTGTGTTCCTGGTATTTGTTATACAGTTATAAGTGAAGCACTAGGAGATGACATAAATAACACAAACTTGATCTCATAAGACATCTAAAAATGTGTAATAAGTGTTCTTGCCTTTATAATGGATTCTACAATTCATTTATTCTGAAAGTGTTTATTAAGTGCCTGTTATATACCAGGGCATACTTTGGAACTCAGAAAAATTGCATTAGCCTAGGTTCTGTCCAGAAAGCAGAACCTGAGACAAGGGTTTGAGTGCAGCCAGTTTATTTCAGAAAGAGATCCCCAGGAAGAAAGTAGAGTGAATACAAGATTGCATCACCAATAAGTTACCATCATTGGCAAATGGTTTGCTCATGCTGTGGACAGCTTGAGGCACTGTGTGAAATATGATTTAGACGGTTCATGGAATGGAAGCAGGGGCATTTACGCATCAGCAACCATCCCCTATTGGTCAGCTGTTGCCCTCTCAAGTGTTAATTCTCCCAGAATCCTAGGTTTGCCCGGGGATCAGAATATTCAAGTCAGTTTCCACACCAGTCTATCATGAAACCAGGGCAGGAAGTAAGATTTAACCAGTGTTGTTGAGGAAGTGCTGTCAGTAAAAGGGAGGCCAAGAAGCTATTGGTTATGTAAGCATATCACAAAAAATGAGGGAATGTATCATATTCTTATTAATAGACTTATTTACTTATTTACTCAAGGTGTTTACTGAGTATTTATTATGTGCCAGGCACTGTTTTAGGCATGGAGATACAGCAGTAAAGAAAACAGACTCTAATCCCTGTTTTCATAGAGTTAAATAGAGTGGGAGAGAAGGTAGAAAAATGAGAAAATTGTGTTTAATCAGATGATAATAAAGCAGCGTGGGATAGGAAGCCCTGCAGGTATCTGGAGGTCTAGCTGACAGGATTTGCTGATGGATTCAATAAGGGGTATGAGAACTTTAAGAGGACTCATGGATAACAATAAGAATTTCTGTTTTGTTTTGCTTTGTTTTTGCTGGAAGAATGGAGTTGTCATGTACTAAGGGGAGAGAGGCTAAGAAGAGCAGGTTAAAACAGAATTCTGTTTTGGACATGTTTAATGTGAGAAACATATTAGTCAGCCACATGTAGACGTTTTGATATACATGAGTCTGATGTTAAGCGGGAATGACTGGTCTGCAAATAAACATTTGAGTATCTTCACAGTTATAGTGGATTAGGACCCATCCTAAAGACCTCATTTTAATGTAATTACCTCTTTAAAGAGGTAATGAGGTTACGGCTTCAACATATGAATTTGGGGAAAGAACAATTCAACCTATAACAAATGGTGTGTTTTGGTAAGTGAGAGGGAATGAAATTTAAAGAACAGGTGGAGGAACTGGCCTTATGGTGACACAGACAAATTAAAGAAAGGCAGAGAACAAGATGTGCTTGCTGGTAGGAAGGTAGATATGATGAAGAAGTGTGTAGATATTTCCTGGTTATTCATATTTTCTCAATGAAATGTGAAGCAGCAACTAATAATCTCACTGAGAGTGAAGGGAAGAAGATGGAGGTTTGAGAAACGAGGACACGGTGTAGTTACCTAGGAGAATAGGAAAATAAGAAGAATTAAAAAATACAGTGTGGTTACTGGCTCCCCACCTGAATATAGTCATCATGAATTTGAAGTAAAATTGGTCATAATGTTTTCCCCAAATCTGCTCAGTTGCCAAAGACCAGGCATGAGATTGGTGATGACTTTGATTTCACCGAGGTTTAGATTTTGCCAGGTGAATACAATGAATGGAGAGGGGGCAAGGAGTTATTTTAATAAATGATAGACCATGAAATCCAAGCTGGTAAAAGAGGAAACTGAGGAATGAAGTCAGAGAGAAAGAGTGAAAATGTAGGAGAATCAACAGAATGTAAGTTAGAAGGGTAGAAGAGCTGTCGGAGGTGGTTGATTAGAGGCAGTGGTGCGAAAGAACAGGAAGTGGTGCTATGCTGGAACCTGAAATTTGGAGAAAATACAGTTGTTGTTAATGTCAATCTCTCAGTCAAAAGTGGAAGAGTAAAAGGATAAAGTAGGATGAAAGACTGTATGTATTATGGAGGAGTGAAAGTCAAGGAACTTTGAAGCCAAGGAATTACTGAGAGAATCATCTGCATGGATAATTTTAAAGAATTACAACAGCAGGACTTCCCTGGTGGCATAGTAGTTAATACTCCACACTCCCAATGCAGGGGGCTCAGTTCCATCTCTGGTCAGGGAACTAGATCCCACATGCATGCCGCAACTAAGAGTTCCCATGCCACAAGTAAGGAGCCCACGAGCTGCAACTAAGGAGTCTGCGAGCCGCAACTAAGGAGACTGACTGCTGCAACTAAGACCCAGCACAACCAAATAAATAAATAAATATTTAAAAAAAAGAAAAAAGAATTACAACAGCACTGGAAAGAGTGACAATAAACCAGAGGTTAAAATATTACATTTTATTTCCCTGGTCCAGGAAGATCCCACATGCTGCGGAGCAACTAAGCCCGTGCACCACAACTACTGAAGCCCACATGCCTAGAGCCCGTGCTCCGCAACAAGAGAAGCCACCGCAATAAGCCCATGCACTGCAGCGAAGAGTAGCCCCTGCTCGCCGCAACGAGAGAAAAGCCCACACGCAGCAACAAAGACCCATCGCAGCCAAAATAAATAAATTCATTAAATTAAATAATAATATAAATAAATCTATAAAAAATATTAGATGGATGAGGAAAAGTGATCAGGGTCCTGTAAATAACTGCTCTAACAGGAAGGGAGTATAGTATTTTTTGATGGCATAAGCTTTAAAACTCTCTTTTTAAGTAAAAGAGAAGAAACAACAGTCAAAAGTGGCAATGAGCAGCAAGGAAAATACCTAACTCACCGCTAAGCCCAAGAGTATGATGAATTTAGGAAAAGAATATGAAAACATGGATTCTCTCCCTGTACCTGGAATTGTGAAGGCTGAGGAAGGAGTAGGGTTTGTATCGTTACATTGGATAAATATGGATAGTTATGAAAGTGATCTATCAAAGCATGAGCAGCACATTTAGAATGGATTCACCCTTACACTATTTTTTTTTTTTAAAGGTTTTTTTTTTTTTTTTTTTGCGATACGCGGGCCTCTCACTGTTGTGGCCTCTCCCGTTGCGGAGCACAGGCTCCGGACGCACAGGCTCAGCGGCCATGGCTCACGGGCCCAGCCGCTCCGTGGCATGTGGGATCTTCCCAGACCGGGGCACGAACCCGTGTCCCCTGCATCGGCAGGAGGACTCTCAACCACTGTGCCACCAGGGAAGCCCCCACCCTTACACTCTTTAGAGCTCATATTACTTTCTCAGAAATCTCTGTTGAGGAATGACTTGTTTGTTCATTTATTTAGTACTCATTTAACAAAGACTGGTAAAGGAATTACTTTATCTGGAGACTGTTCAAAGAGCTTTGAAAATGTTAACCAGTTAATTTTCATAAGAACCCTAGGAAGTAGAAACTGTTTTCTCCACTTTAAAAATGAAAAACAACTGGGGCACAGAGAGGTTAAAGAAAATGTTCAAGGTTATATTTTAATGGTAATAAAAATATTTCATAATCTCAGATTTAAGTAAAGGAATTAGATATGAGAAGTAAACGCTCCATCAGGGTTTATACCAAAAGCATTAACTATTTAGTTATTGTAATAATTAATTAGTAATGAAAAAAATCATACTTCTTAAAGTAACCAGTTTTTAATTGATTTGAATCAACAATTCAGGCCAACATTATTCCTCCTAAATGATCAGAATGAGGCCTGAAAGACTGAAATGATTCTTTAGTTTGGCAAGAAACGTTCATTGAGTACCAGGATTTTTCAGACACTTATCCTTGTACACAAAAGAGTGAGAAGGGATCCAGGATTCTGAGGAGCTCATTGTCTCTTGGAATGCATTGTACACGGAGCTGTGGAGAAAGGAGTCAAAGGAAGTGGTGCAAGCCCAGAGGTGAAGATTCTCTGCTGTAGGAGTCACCAGTGGCTCAACTAGAGTGACGTTTTGAAATGCAGCAGGACCCTATGGTCCTTCCCCCCATGTCCTCCACCTGCCTTTTGTCTGTGGAAAAACTTTAGCCAAAGAATAAGTTTAATCAGAGAAGTGAGAAAATGCAGAAACAAAGGAAAATAGTCCAACAAGGCTAAATAATAATAAGTTTACTCAATAAGTGTAGTCAAGGACCTTTAGTTCCTCCTCAAGGGCTAGAGATAATCTTCTGAGCAGTATCCTGTGAGCTGTCTGGTAGATACTGAAACCCCCGCCAGATGGAAGAAGTTAACTACATGATGACCAGACCGTAGCCATGACCTAAGCTGCCACAATTCCAAGAACTGGCTTCAAAGAAATGGGAGCAAACTGACCCTGGCACTGAAGATTAACTGTACTTAAAACAATCAAGATGACACTGGTCAGACCACTGCATGCCCAATTTCAAGATGACTGTCGAGCTGACTGCTGTTTCTGCATGTAGCCCCTTCCCTCCATCTATAAAAGCTCTTGCCCACTGGTTGTCAGGGTGGCAGAGTCAGCCTTGGGACAGAAGTCTGCCCTCCCCCGCAGCTGCTGGCATCCAAAATAAAGCAAACTTTCCTTTCCACTAACCTTGCCTCTTTCTTGGCTTTAGAGCAGCGAGCAGCTGGACCTCACTATTGAGCAGAGGACTAGATTGTCAGGCTGGTAGCAGAACAATCCAGGGTCAAGGGGGTAACAAACTCAAAGGTTATTTAAAGGCAGGATGTGTTTTGTCAATGGTGTGACCCACACTGTGCCTGAGTGCAAGCTATCTCCATGGCGGGTGCTGGAAGGGGTTTACCATCGGGGGAGAGGATCATGTTTACTTTAGTAAAATACAGATGCCAGGACTGAATTGGAGAGAGACTAGTGTTATGCTGAACTGGAGCATGTCCAGCAATAATCCAGGAGAGAAATAATCAACCTCACCTAGCACCAAACTCCTCCCTGCTTTCCTTGATCTACCTGTTGGGAAAGCATAGTCTTTCACTGCCAGGTACCATATGCCCAAGCTCAATGGAGTATAAGTCTGAAAAGAGCATACATTATATTTATCAGCAAGCATATCAGGATTAATACAAAATTGTTGGTTTGGAAAGGGGTTTAAGCTCTAAGTGAAAAAATCTAGCTAACGTTGAACAAGCCAGGTAGTTAACTTGCATACTTTTAATTTCTTTAGCTAAAGGTTACCCATACTTCTCTCTAGAGACGTGAGAAGTATGATGGCTTCCGTGTTAGTTTTCTTATTTATTTGTTTCTCCTATTTGTCCCTAGTCACTTTGTAGAAAGCTAGAAAACAATGGGTTCTACACAGTGCAGCTCTTTGTAAAAGTGGTTTATTTTGGTCTCTGGAGAAAGAGGGGATTGCAAAGTCAATTTCTTGCCCCACAGAAAACACCGTTCCTATAGTAAAATAGTATAAAGAAGCTGCTATGAGGAGCTTGGCTCCTAACAGTGAGGACCAGAGCTTTGTACAGGAACCCCCAAGAACTGAGAGTTTTCATTCTGGTTTATCAGAGGGCATAAAGTTCCTATTTCAGAAAAGGTAAAACAGCCATTTACAAAAGAAAGTCAATCTGTATCCTAAGCATTTGAATAAAAAGTTAAAGCAAAAACAAAATCCAAGAAACCAACACCTGTCATAGGATGCTAGCAGTAGGCTGTATCAAGAATTGCAACGTCCTGAGGCTGTTTTTCAGGGGAAATACTTGAGGAATAGGCAGGGATGGTCTCCTGGGACATATTCTAGACATCTTGCTGCTGCCAGGAAGAACAACCACCCTGAGGAGAATGGAAAAGCAGGTTTGGGTTGCTGTAGCCTTGGATCTTGGCAGACTGAAACCAAGCAGGAACCTGTGGAGCTCCTGGACACAGAAACCTTTCTGTCCACCTGTTTCTTGACTTCAGCCTCCATGACCTTTCTTGAGTTCCAAAGGACAGATTTGAACAGTTGCTAATCCAGGAAGGGAAGGGAAGGGATGCAAAGACAAGGGAAGGGCAGCCAAGAAACAGCAGTACAGCCTTGCGACAGGGTCCTGGTTCCACCTCAAGGGATACACAGAACAAAGTCTTTAAGCTCTTTAAGATGTCAGCATTCTTCATACCAGAGAAAGACCACCTAAGGTTACATTAAAGGACGCAGAGAATCTCAACAAGAAAATTACCTGAGACCAGATTAGAGGAGTACCGGCCCTGAACACACCCTAATCTTATCAGCAATACCACCCTTGAACCATTGCTGCAAAACTCCTCAACAAATCAAGCCTGCAGTGTCCCCCTTTGCGTGACAAAGCAATAAAGCCATTCTTTTCTACTTCACTCAAAACTCTTGTCTCTGAGATTCAATTCGGCACCAGTGCACAGAGGCCGAGGTTTCTGCATTAAGATTTTGGATTAGGACTTCAGTTTCTGGACCAAATGCTCAGGTCACTGCCCCCAAGCCTCTGACTACTTGGCCTGAAGGCAATATGTTTTTGGCCCTTGTTCACACCTACCCCACCCTATTCTGGCCTCAAGTCATCTTGTCTCTGCACAGCTTTAGGGCCAGAGCCAGGTCCCCCACACCTGGCTCCCCCACATCTCCTCTTACTACAAACTTTTGCATATGGTTTGCCTTTCATATGTAATGCTTTTCCCTTTCTAGTTAATCTCTTCTCCTCCTTCAGATTGAAATTCAATTTTCAGTTTCCCAAAGAAGCCTTAACTTCCCTAACTAGGTCAATTCCCCCTTTCATATGCTCTGACAACACCACACACATCTTATTCTAGCACTAAATTCAAATATGGATTTACAGTAGTCCCTCCAGTCTGTGTTTTTTTCTTTCCACAGTTTTAGTTATCCACCGTCAACCTTGGTCTGAAAATATTAAATGAAAAATTCCAGAAATAAGCAATTCATAAGTTTTAAATTCTGGGCCATTTTGACTAGCGTGATGAAATCTTGCACCATCCTGCTCCGACCTGCCTGGGATCCCCAACTATTGACACTGTCTTCTCCTGACATCCAACCACTGACATCGTCATGGGTCAGTGATCCAGGATTACCCAAAGCAGATGACCCTTCTTCTGATGTATCATCAAAAGGTCAACAGTAGCCTAGCGCTAAGTGACAATGTCTAAGTCATTCACCTCACTTCATCTCATCACATAGACACTTTATCATCTCACATCATCCCACGAAGCCAAAGGGTGAGTACAGTATAATAAGATATTTTGAGAGAGAGGGACCGAATTTACATAACTTTTATTACAGTATATTGTTATGATTGTTCTATTTTATTATTAGTTATTATTGTTACTCTCTTACTGTGCCTAATTTATAAACTAAACTTTATCGTAGGTATGTATATATAGGAAAAACATACTATATATAAGGCTTGGAACTATCCAAGGTTTCAGACATCCAACTGGGGTTCTTGGAATGTATCCCCTGAGAATAAGGGGGGACTACTGTACATTTATTAATAGAATCATTTGATTAATTTCTGCCTCCATTATTATACTATAAGCTTCCTGAAATCAGGGATTCCTGTCAGGTTTTACTCATTCTTATATTCCCAGCACAGTGCCAGGCACATAATAGATACACGGAAATATTGGTTGAATAAAGGAAAGTATGGACTAAGGGAGTGGAAATGGGAAGTGAGATGTGGGTAGGAATTTTAAATTAAATGAATGTATGACTGAGTACTCCTTGATGCTATTTTAAGATTAACTCACATTTTAAAAGTAACTCTTCAAAATTATATATTAGCATGTTTTCATATTTATAACATTTGCTGGAATGAGAAAAGAAGGCAGGTATATTCAGTTTTTTGATTCTGAAAAAAAATGAGTAGACATACAGTTTTCTACAGTGAATAAGGAAATTATGGAAATGTTATCTTTCCTTTAGCTGAAATTTTTCTTGTATCCTTTTCTCACCCTATTGTCTTCTTGCCCTTCCCACCTTATGCATATTACAAGACAGAGCTAAAACCTATCTCCTTCATGATGCTTATTATAATATTCAATCAATATTGATTAATAGATTGCTATGCTCAAACCCCTAGGTCTGGTTAATGTGTGTTTAATTACCTTTTCGCCCTGATTTCACAGGTGACATATTCACAACAGTAATGGATCTACACAACTACCAGCAGGAAGCTAACTGGATGATTGATTAACAACACATGGAGTCATTTTTCCACTCCCAACAAATATTTTTCCTAGTGGCAGAATATCTGAATTTCAAATATAATAATAACTGTGTACCTTGCCTACACTGTTTCAGTGACAAAAAATTATTGTCACAGTGACCAATTATTTTACTATTTTTATATTGCTGACTTTTACTCTATGCTACCTTGGATTTTTTTTTTTCCTCAAATTTCTATGCAAGAATCAAAATTTGAAATCCTAAGTTCAACTTTAAGAGCTGGTAGTTGTATCATGAAGTCAATAAAGAAAAAAAACCAGTTTGATTAAATTAACTAAATTGACTAAATCTGTGAATTGTTACGAACAGTAGCTTTGTCTTTTCAAACCTGTGTCTTATAAATTTTAACAGGATAGGGCTTCCCTGGCGGCACGGTAGTTAAGAAACCGCCTGCCAATGCAGGAGACACGGGTTCTAAACCCTGGTCCGGGAAGATCCCACATGCCGTGGAGCAACTAAGCCCAGGAACCACAACTACTGAGCCTGCGCTCTAGAGCCCACATGCCACAACAACTGAAGCCTGTGTACCTAGAGACTGTGCTCCGCAACAATAAAAGCCACTGCAGTAAGAAGTCCACGCACCGCAACAAAGAGTAGTCCCCGGTCACCTCAACTACAGAAAGCCTGTGAGCAGCAACAAAGACCCAAAGCAGACAAAAATTAATTAAAAAAATTTAAACAGGATATAAGAACTTAATCTCATGTCATATTTCACCTACTCTGCCCCTGCTTCTTTTTTGTGTGTCCAACATTTTTCTCTGCCAGGTATCTAAGACGTAGCATTGAACAATACTTCTCTCTCTCTCATTAGTCAAGGAGCATGGATATTTTTTTAAAAGAATAAATAAAAGGCTTTTTTTTTTTAAAGGCAAATAAGACATGACAGATCAGTAACAGAATATTCTTGCTGTTATTAATATTTCTTTTATCTTTATGTCCTTATCAATGGAATTGAGTATAAAGTCTCAAGTTTAGAGTTCAAAGTTATTTTGCTATTTTTCCTCTTGTGATTTCTGACAAATATTTTTAATGTAATGAAACACACCCAATTAAAATATAAAAAACTGGAAAAATGGACTTTGCCAGACTAAAAGAAGTTCAAATCAATCAAGAGCTTTAGTAAAGAACCATAGGCTATGTGATAGATTGAAAATAAACAGGGATTTTATGAGTGTGTGTGGTGTGTGTGTGTGAATACATGTTATGTCTTAGGTAGCACTGCACAGTGTATCAAGGAAAATTTATGAGTACAACATCACAGTAAAAATTAAGAAAATCTTTTCAGTCTGAGATAATAAAATGAATACAGGCTTTGGTGAAAAATATGTAAATCTTTATATAGACTGAGACATTTACTTTCTTCCTGTTTCTCTTATCTGTAAGTTGAAGACAATAAAATCTTCCATTCTAACTTGGATAATTACTGAGGATGCAGTAAAAGAAAAACAATCACATGTGAAACACTTTATAAATAGGAGGGACATCTGGAACAGTAATGACATGATATGTTAAATAGTAGAACTAAGTACTACTACTACTACTATAATTGGCATTTATCTATAGAAATTTAGATTTATCTACTCACTAAGCAAGTCACATGTATTATTTCATTTAATCCTTACAACAACCTTATGGTATACTTACTATTATGTTCCATATTTCAAGATGAGGAAACTGTGCATAAAGAATTAAATTATTTCCTCAAGGTCACTCAAGGAGGAAGTCAGGGTTGACCCATCACCCCGTGACCTGCAAGCCTAAACCCTTTAACTTCAGGCTTACTGCTTTTTTTTTTTTTAAACCCATGATATTCGTAAATTTATTCATGACATACATATCAGAAACAAATGCTGTGTTTGGTACAGCTTACGCATAGCTCTTTAAACAAGATTTTTTTGTTGTTGCTGTAAAATAAATATTGTATTTTAAAATCACCATACAAGAAGACAAAAGTCAATACAGATTCTGAAAATGAACTGGACAGAGACTAGAGGGTGGCATAAATGAAGAAGTCAAGGATTGCTGGTGAGATCGTGAAAGATTATTTTTCTTATTTAGATTTTTCTAATGTGCTGTACTGTGGCATGTGATTAAGAAGCCAGACAGACCTTCAGGCAGCAGCTTTTAAAGCAGGCAAGTATACATAGTCCTATGGGACTGCAAGCGTATGCCTCACTGTCCACCATCTCCGGGTGTCCCCTGGGCAGCAGTCCCCAAAATTGGGGCTCCAGATGAGTGTGCAAGCTCCTGTCTGGGAGACACCTGCGAGCTTATAGTGAGGGAGAGCGCAAAGACGACATGCACTAGCCTACCTACCCCGAGAGCACATCCACGTCCATAGCGCCCTAGACATGCCTGCCCCTCCGGCCAAAGCTCCAGGACCAGGAAAGAGGCTGCCCTCGCAGAGAGCCTGGGGGGCGCCTCAGACCGCTGTCTGCGCCCTGCCCTGGGTGGCAGTCGGCACAGAACCATCTCACAGATTGCCACACTCCCATGGGACCCAGGAACGCAAGCCCTGCTGGCCATAGAGGGAGTAGCCCCCGGGCAGCAGCTGCAAAGATGGGGCACCAGATGTGCATAGAAGCTCCAATCAGGGATTCCAGCCCCTGGAGGTGGTGGAAGGAGAGAGAAGATGGCGGCCGCCAGGCTCCGCCAGAGAGCACCAGCAGGCCCCCAAATGCCTATCAGATCGGATGGCTGCCTCCAGCCAACACTCCAAACAAGCAAATGGGCCTCTTCCACACCAGGTTCGGGCACCCTGGATCCACGCTTTGCCCTGAGCCTTGGGGCTGGTGAGTCCCAGCAGGCGAGCCCTTTAAGAGCCCATGTCCCTATAGCCTCGTGGGGCTTGTGGACAGAGCCCTGTTGGTTTTCAAAGCTAGATGTTTTGGGGGCCCATCTCTCTCAGGTGCAGGTCTTAAAAGTGAGGGAGGCCCAATGTGGGGTTCAAACCTTTTGCTCCTCAGTGACCAGCTGTGGGTCTCCACACATGCGCGGGGGAGGTGGGCGTGGTGAGGTTTACGGCGAGACTGTGTCCCAGCCTCTCTTACCCGCTGCGATGCGGACCCTCTCTTTCTCTCTGGATGCTAGGAGTGGCTCGGGCAGTTTTTAGGTTTTCTCTGAGGAAGTTGTTCCATATGTAGCTGGAGACTTGGTGGTGTGCCTGTGGGAGGAGGTAAGTTCAGAGTCCTGTTAGGTTGCCATCTTTTTTTTTTTTTTTGGCTGATGCGGCTTATGGGATTTTAGTTCCCCCACCAGGGATAGAACCTGAGTCCTGGCCAGTGAGAGCACAGAGTCCTGACCACTAGACCACCAGGGAATTCACTTAGGTCGCCATCTTGAACCAGAAACTTTGGTTTATGGCTTTTTTCTCTCGTTTTAATCTTAGTGAGGACCCCCCAGAGCTCTAATTCATTGTGTACATGTTATCCTCCAGTACTTCCATATTGTATTGTAATTAATTGTGTACCTAAATTTCTTCCCCACTAGACTGTGAACACATGAAAAGCAGTGTTGGAACCTCACCCATCTTTGTATCCCCAGAACATAGCTTTATGCCAAGTTCCTAAAAAAGAGTAGTAAATATTGGCTTAATGACTGGTTAAACACATTTCCATTTATTGTTTTAATCAAAACCACATCATCTGTAAGTAATAATGATTATCAAAATGCACTGGGTAACTCAAATATGCATCACAGTCCTTGTAAACATTTGGTTGTCAAAAGAAAAAAAATTAAACACATCTCCTGCTCTCAAAACAAACCATTACTTTACAATGTCCCAATATTTAGGGCTGCCTTTGATTTGTATTACTTAATTTTGTTCAGTAAATTAATGGATATGTTTGTGACAATGATTCATTTTAGTTCATAATATTTTTTAAACCACTTACGTTGTGTTTCCCATATGTCAGGCACTGATCTGAGTATTTTATTAGTTGAATCCTCATAACAATCCTACAAAGAAGGCACTACTATTATTATCCCTGTTTCACAGAGAGCAGTTCAGCAACTTGCCCAAGGTAACATCACTTGGAGTGGAGGTACCAGCATCTAAATGTCTGCAATCTGGACCTCAGATCTATATTCTTAAACATCACACTATCATTTCTCTGTTTCATGGGGTCTGTATTTCACTTGTAATTCACAGAGCTCCAGGTTTTCTCCTAATATTTTTTGAGAATTCTTTCTCCACAGGAGCTTCCCTTCCCCCTCCTTTTGTGGACATTTAAAAAATAAGGTTCATTGACATATAATTTACAGTTAGTAAAATTTACCCTGTCTCAGTGTTCATTTCAATGAGTTTTGACACATGTATACAGTTGTGTAACCACTGCCACAAACAAGATATGAAACATTTCCATCATCACACAAATTTTCAAGTCCCTTTGCAGTCAGTCCCCAATCCCATCCTCATTCCTTGAAAACCACTGATCTGATCTGTCCCTATAGTTTGCCTTTTCCAGAATATCTTGTTAATGTAATTAATATTTCCTTTCCCCATTAATAGCCTTGGCACCCTTGCTGAAAATGATTTGAGGTAATGTAATGTGAGGATTACTTCTGGGTTCTCTGTTCTATTCCATTGGTCTATACGTCTGTATATTTATGCCAGTACCATATTGTGTTGATTACACGTTGTAGTTTTGTAGTAAGTTTTGAAATCAGGAAGTGTGGTACTTCCAACTTTGTTCTTTTTCAAAAGCGTTTTGGCTATTTGAGGTCCCTTGAGATTCTGTATGACTATTAAGATGGATTTTTCTATCTCTGGAAGAAAACGTCATGGGAATTTCAGTAGGGGTTGCTTGGAATGTATAGATTGCTCTGGGTAGTATTGACATCTTGACAATATTAAGTCTTCTAATCTAAAAAACAGAATGTCTTTTTTTTTAATTGGTGTCTTTAATTCTTTAAGCAGCATTTTGTAGTTTTAAGAGTCTTTTGCTTTGTGCCTTCTTGTTTATTCCTAAGTATTTTTGATACTATTGTAAATGGAAATGTTTTTTCAATTTCCTTCTCATATTATTCATTATTTGTGTAAAGTGCAACTAATTTTTGTGTGTTGTTTTGTATCATGCAACTTTGCTGAATTCATTTATTAGTTCTAATTTGTGTGTGTGTGTGTGTGTGTGTGTGTGATCTCTACAGCTTTTTAAACATATAAGATCATGTCATCTGTGAGGAGAGATAATTTTACTTCTTTCTATTTTGAAAGTCTTTTATTTTTTTTCTTGCCCGATTTTTCTGGCTAGCACTACATTGAATAGAAGTGTTGAAAGCAAGCATCCTTGCTTGCTTTCCTGATCTTAAAGGAAAAGTTTTCAGTATTTAAGAATGCACTTATAATCTTAGATGTTTTGTCCTAACCCTCTTATATATCCCCCCACTCTCTGCCAAAGATTAAAGAATCCGTCTGTCCCATCTCTCCTCAGAAAGGCTTGCCACCGTTTGGAGTTCAGTTCTCCTGGTTACTCTACAACCTCAAAAAACATAATAATTTTGTAGATTATTTGACATTTTCTCCTTGGTAGGTGTTGAGGAACACTCTTTTGAAGCTTTCTATACCTTACTTGGAAGTAGAATCCCCTCTTTTTTTCCTGTTTTATCCTGAAAATTATCCAAATTGTAGTTGATTTAATTTTAGACTCAAACATGTCCTTGGGGTTAGCAGCATATCAAGGGTTGGCAGAAACATACTTTTCTGGCTTCATTATTCTAATTCATTCAAATTCAATCAGAGCAATCAGAGTTATTTTCTCCCCTCTTCTGAGCCTTGTTCTTTTAAAACTAATCTCAACCAAAAATAAACTTGAGATAGAGGTAATGTAGAAATTATACTTTTGTTGCCCTCTCTGCCTAATTCTAATTATTTCCCTGATAGAAAATACGCAGTCTTCCCTTATTAGGTTATAAATGAGATATAGACTGTATTGAAATGGTCTTTTGGCTCTATATCTTATAATAGAAAAACAATTGAGTTGAAAATAATTTAAACAGTTTTTGAACTCTTTATTTTTTTATTAGGAAGAACATCAGAAATAGCACTAAAAGTTTAGTATAAGATTAGTAGCTGGGCTTCCTTGGTGGCGCAGTGGTTGAGAGTCTGCCTGCCGATGCAGGGTACGTGGGTTCGTGACCCGGTCCGGGAAGATCCCATATGCCGCGGAGCGGCTAGGCCCGTGAGCCATGGCCCCTGAGCCTGCGCGTCTGGAGCCTGTGCTCCGCAACGGGAGAGGCCACAACAGTGAGATTTAAATCATTGTATACATAGGTCCATATGACTTCTTGTGTGCCTCAGGGTTTTCAATTGCTTTGACACAATTATGATTCACTCACTTGCTCTAACTAAATTCAAGCACATACAGTGTAAACATCCTCTGGACAGCTAATTTAATAAGGAGTTTCAAGTTTTTTAAGACAGAACAACTATGAGGATATCACTTGGCTTACTGTGAACACTATATATATGTAGATATATAGTACCCTAGGGACATTATCATAGACAGTAAGTAAACAAGTCACACAGAGATTAAAGCAAGGAGTTGTTTAGACCTACAGGATTAAAATGAAAAATCTTTCTTTTCCTTTATTATATTCTAAATTAATTAATTTTTATTTTGTTATCTAAACTTATCTCTCCCCTTAAACAGTAAAGTAAAACAAAAGTCACAATCAATTCAGTTTTACTCTACAAGTCATTTTTTATTCAGCAAAGAGTTCCTGAGCATCTATTTTGTGTGAGTCAGCACTCTGTTAGATATTGGGGATTTAACTATGAACAAGGCAATGTAGTGCCTGACTCCCAAACTTCATTTAGAGTAGTAAAAATAAACAAGAAATTAATATGAATTTAAATGGTTATTGAATCAGAAGAGAGGGAAAAGGATTTTGTAGGTGACAACATGGTAATTCAATTTATTCTAGGGATTTTGGAAAAATCATGTTAGTATTTGACAAGTTGCAGACTTGCTATTCTGAATGTTTACAACAGTGCACATCACATGGGAAACACACAAAAATATTTATAGAATGAAAATGCAAAGCTATTGATTTGCTGGAGGTCAACTGACCTAAAAGTTTTGTTCAGTCATTAAATAGGATGGTTTTGCTGCAACATTTACCTTCATTTAGTAAATATGACCTAGTTCCTAGACTGCAGAACAAGTCAAATGAGGATTCTTTTTAGGCATCTTTCCCAGCATTACATTTGAGGTAGAGGGGCCACTGGGAATCTTGGAAGGCATGCGTGAAGAGTGAAAAGTTCCAGAGTAAGTACTTTGACCTCTGCACTCTCTTTCAACAAGTCTTATAACAAAACAGAATTACTTAGAATCAGAAGGTAACCATTTACATGTAGTAGGAAATCCATGGTGTCTGTAACTATAGCATAACAAAATATGATTGCCCAAAATATGAACCCAAAATATGATTGCCCAAAATATGAACCCAAAATATGATTGCAATAATAAAATCTAGACTTTCTGTATAACACATACATCATTTAGGGGACTGATTTTCAAAATATGGCCCATGAATCACCGATAGTCTTAGAAATCACATCATTAGAAATCACATCATGAGGTTCCCAGCTGGCTTATTGTGTTCAGAAGAAAATAAAAATCAATAATTGTTTTTGTTTACATACATTTTATAAATTTGAAAAGCAAGATTGTTTTTCATTTTCATGGAAACTTCTATATTTTTAAATAATTATTTTAATCATAATATTTCTCATGAGCTAGTCAGTGTGCCTCAACTAACATTCAAGTAATAGAAAAAATTTCCTTAACATTTTATTTGTTGTAGTTTTAAATTTGCATTTTCTGTTATTCTTATTGTGCTTCATTGTATCTGCAATTCATTAAAATAGATCAAGAATTTAAAAGTGGTTCATTAAGGCAAATAGTAATCAATTTAATATATATCTGAAGGTTGAATTTTATTAGAAAGCTGATCAGTTTGCTCTTCCTTGACTTTAAGACCAATGTATCACCAATTACAAATTCATATAATAGTGACAGAAAGTCGTAGACGATTTTGCAGTGTTTTGAATAAAGTACAGGGCCGTCTCTAATAATTCAAACTATTTTAGAAAATAGGCACCAAGTAAAAACTTTCATTGAATTGATTATCTTCACCTCACAAGAAAAAAAAAAAAATCACAACTAGAAAGATATCAGCCAACATTATCAATGAGATGTGAAAATTCACTCTAAAACAGAAAGCAAACCAAACCATCAATTTTTAATCAGATTATTATATTAGACACTGCATGATATCAATGTGTTTTAATAGAGATTACCAATTAAATTCAACTATTTGTTTTAGCAGTTTGCTTTGCAGTGGAACAAATTTTCTGATGTTCAGTCTGTATGAGGAGAAAGGCTCGACTACTTTTTGTGCTGTACATCAGACAACCATTCTACAAGAGAAATAATAATTTAGTTTACAATTACTTTCTGAGCTGTTACATAGGCTGCGAAAAGTGTTGGGTTCATTACTGAAGGAATAGGAGCTATGTACATACCTGAATATCAATCCACATTCTGTTTTTGCTTAATTTTTAATAATGTATTGAGGTGAAATTCATATAACATAAAATTAACCATTAATAGTGAAAAACTGAGCAGCATTTGGTACTTTCAGAATGTTGTACATACATCATTTCTATCTAGTTTCAAAACATTTCTCTTACTCTAAATAAAGTCCTTCACTCATTAAGCAATCACATGCCCCCCCAAACCCCTGTAACCGATAAATCTGTTCTCTATTTCTATGAATTTATCAATTCTGAACATAATATAACTGGAATCATATGATATGTGACCTTTTGTGTTTGGCTTTTTTCATTTAGCAAAATATTTTGGAGGTTCATCCATGTTGCACTTCATTCCATTTTATGGCCAAATAAATTCCAGTGTATGTACCACATTCATTTATCCATTTGTCCATTGACAGACATTTGGACTATTGTAAATAGTGCCACTCTGAACATGCATGCACACGTTTGAGTACCTGTTTTCAATTCTTTTGTGTAAACACTCAGGAGTGAAATTGAAGTGGAATTGTGGGGTCATAATGGTGATTCTATGTTTAATTTTTTGAGGATCTGCCAAACTGTTTTCCACAGTAGCTGAACCATTTGGCTTTTCCACTAGCAATGCGTGAGAGTTCCATTGCTCATTTTATATTTTTAATATAGCCACCCTTGTATGTGTGAAGCGGTATCTAATTGTATTTTGATTTGAATTTTACTAATGCTTAATCAGCTGAGCATCTTTTCATGTGTTTTTTAGAGATTTGTATATCTTCTTTGGGGAAATGTCTATTCAATCTGTTGCCTGTTTTTTAATAGATGTGTCTTTTTTGTTGTTGAGTTGGAGGAGTTCTTTTTATATTCTAGATTATAAACTATTACCAGATATATAATTTGCAAATATTTTCTCCCATTCTGTAGGCTGAATGAGTTCTGAGTTAGGCAAAAGAGAGACAAGTGCTTTGCATTAATCCTTCAGGTAGCCCCCAAACAAGTTAGAACCAATCTATACAATAATTTCCAAATAAGGCCTGTTCTGCTCCCTTTGGAACCAGGGACAAGGGCACCTTAGTCTAAGTGGGCCTTCCTTAAATTAATGTTGCATAACACCTGACATATGATAGGTAATAGATAAACATTTTTATTGAATTAGCTTAATGTATCACTGCTATCATTCTATCAAATCCTGTTTATAACACCCCCAATTTTTCTTGACAACCTGTACTTCACCTTACCTCTACATCCCTAACCAAAGGCACCGTTATTTTGAGCTTAAACTACTACAATTTTTTTTTATAACTGGAAACTTGACCCACTAGATCCATTCACCACACAACTATTAAAATGATTCTTTTTTATAACACAGCTCTGATCTTTTTTCAAACAACTGAGTATGTTTCCCTATCTCCTAGTGTAAAGTACAACACTCTCAACATTCTCAAAATGATCTTACAAGACACCTGAATTATCTCACCTAACCTTCCTCTTTATTTCCAGGTTTTTGCCAAAATAACTCACAAAAGCCAAGCTACACTGGGCTTCTTTCACTTCTGGAAATTGCCAAGATTTTTCTGGTTTCACCAGAACCACACTACAGGATATATAGCCATGCAAGTTAGTGTACTGCATAACTCTGGGAAGAGTACCAGGTAAATAGAACTTCCTCAGCCAATACCTACCTGCATCTTTGCCTTAGAGTTGTGTGTGTGGAGGTGATGAGCTACCATATGTTATATTCTCTATATGATATTTCCATGCACCCTTCTCCCTTTATTTAAGTGTCTGCACTTATTCTTCAATTCTCAGCTTAAGTATGACTCAGTCGGGTGCTTAATAAGATTCTTTTGAATAAATGAACCAACAATCATATATGTAGTTTTCCAGTTAATAAAACTCTTGTCATAGACACAATTTAGTTAGCTCTTCTCAACAATTTTATGATTATTTATGATTTTAATTTTATCCTTATTTATAAATGAGAAATTGAAGTTCAGTAAGTTTGTGGTATCCCACATCACTGACAGTAGGTGAAGGTACAGAACGCATAATCATTAAGTGTTCCAATTTTAAATGGTTAGTTTTTTCCCACCAAACCAAGATGATTTTTGCTTGGTTATATGTAATATTATTCCACAGTAGCATTCTTAGTAAGATTATTGTTTTCCCAAAAGAATTATATGTTTCTTGAGAAAGTGCATCATGCCATCTTTTAATTTAGTGATAGTAATTATATTTAATGTTTTAACATTAGTAATACCATTATGTAATAACTTAGAAAACAATTCAAAACAAGAAATCTCTTCTATCAATATTTTTGATGGTTTCATTTAAAAACATTGACCACAGTAGTCAATCTAATGTGATGAAGTAACATAAAGTAATGATAAAGTAATATAGGATGATAAAGTAATATAGGATACACAAAAAATAATTTCTTGAAAACACTATAGAAATGTACTACATATTTTTAGTAGTCAGGCAAACTTTAAACACATAACCAATGCAAATAAGTTAATCAAGTTTTAATGACACAGCCGAAGCTTTTTGTTCACATCATATGTTGTATGAGTTGTCTTCTGACGGGATCATGGAACATTATTGAGAACACCAGCTAATTTCTTGTATATGAACTCAATTCACATGAAATTAACACCAAAGTGTAATTCCACCAATTTTTAAGACTGTATTTTGTGTTTGTTAGTAGTGGTTAATGGATTATTTATATATAAAATACTAATGTAAAACATTGAAATTCTGAAAATACATGACCATTAAAGAAAACTGAGTCCCTTTTCATGAAGGCCCTAAACTTGTTACATCAGTAATTGAACCACTGGATCTAGTGTTTTCAGCAAAACTGGATTTTCCACCTTATATTTAGGTTATTGGTTTTCAGGAATTTGCATTGTGATATATGCAAAGAATTCAATAAGTTGCAGTCTCTGCTGGTCACCCAACTTTCATGTTTAGAATTCATTTAGAGAGGTTAGTCTTTCTCTGTGTAAACATAGCAATATTGTCATGGTATTCATGCACCTTAGTACAGGCATCCTGAAGTTGTTCCCTTGGTTTCTTTGTGTCTAAGCTTTCCACTGATTTCTCTCCTGAAACAACAATGTTCTAATTGATTCCAGTATTCATATCACTGCTGACTTCTTATCTCTTCATTACAATCATGAAAAATAAAAATAAAAAAGCACATCAAATTGCTTGTCATCTATTTTAGTTCTGCCAAGAACAAATGCTTTATTTTGATGGAACAGCGTAAAGTATCTGTGGTAGAATACTTAAAACCAAAATGCAGTGGTTTAACATAAAGTTTTCAGATATTTAATCAAACATCTAGATTTAAAAAATATATTCTCACTGACTAACAAAGACAAGATTCTTATTACCTATCCTTGAGAAAATGGAATATTTGAGAAAATTATATGGTGTGTTTCACTACTGTACCTGTCACACACTTTTAATTAAAAATGTATTGATGCATGACTAAGCTGTGAAAAACAGACCCATTTTAGTTCAATTGCAGTAATGTACACATAACCCAGTGGAGTAAGCCCATGTAATTATAACAGCAAGACAGCTCAGGCACAGTGAGCCTCTCACACCTCAATCTCAAAGCAGATGTAGATGCTGGGTGCCAAATATCACAAACCTTTGTGGACTCAGCATCAGTGAATTTACTAATCTAGGCTAAATACCTGTAATGAAGCCATTTTGCTAATCTATGGTAAATTAAATATATAGAGAAATGAATGCTGAATAATGAGTAACTTTCCTTTTATTCCCCCCCCTAGTATTGAATGTCAGAATTCACTAAACCCATCGACTCTGACTATCTGTAATGTCAGTGGCTGGAACTAAATGCAGCATTTGCATATTTCAAATAGTGGTAGATGCTTGGTACCCTGTGTTTGGAAACTGGACCTAAAATATTCTTTTTATGTTAACTGATTTTTTTTTTTTTTTAGTAATTTTACCCATAAAAACATAACACAATCAAGCTGAAGAAATGGAAATCAGAGACTAATGTTTGACGTACTAACCTTCATCAAACAGTTTTGAAATAGTCGCAAAGGGTAAGATGCTTTAGAAATCGCTGAAGTCATAACCCAGTAAAGAAAACCATAAAATAAAAAATCATACCAGTTTGATAGTTCTTTTCTTTTTTTTTTTTTTTTTGTGGTACGCAGGCCTCTCACTGTTGTGGCCTCTCCCGTTGTGGTGCACTGGCTCCGGACGTGCAGGCTCAGTGGCCATGGCTCACGGGCCTAGCCGCTCCGCGGCATGTGGGATCTTCCCGGACCAGGGCACGAACCTGAGTCCCCTGCATCGGCAGGCGGACTCTCAACCACTGCGCCACCAGGGAAGCCTAGTTCTTTTCATTTTTAAATCAAATCCAACAGTTGCATTTTTATAATGGAGTAACACAATTAATTAGGCCAGTAATCACTAATTTATAATTCTCTATGAGAATCCACTATCCATGTGTTACACTGAACAGTGGGAAAAAGCGGAAAACACTTTATTTAGTTCTTTAGAGGAGAGACTTCACATTAGGTGCTTCCACAGATGGTATCTCAGTTAATCCTAAGGACACTTTTGAGACGTAGGAATTGTTTTACTGATGAGATAACTGCCACTATAATAGATGAACTGAATTTTTTACCACACCTGGTGAGTGACAGATTCAAACTTCTTATCCTCTCAAAACAAAATCTGGTTTCTTCCTCACCATTGTGATTAATTGGTGTTCCTACACTCAAGTAAATTAACAGTTAAAAAAGGGGAGCTGTCTTTAAGAAGGCCCACTAACTTATGTGACCCTAATATTCTCCATGTGTTTGTGTACTTCACCTTATTTTATTATCTTAAGGTTTTAGAGTTAACAGTGCAATCTTCATCTTCAAATAAGGAAATGGACTGAAAGAGATTATCTTGTCATCCAGAACTACTAATATGGGAGGCTTATTTCAAATTCAGGTCTCCCCGGTTTTTGTTTCAAACTCAGGTCTCCCCAGTTTTCAAAGTCCTGGTTTTTTCTGGAATTAATATATAGAAATGGCTTAAGTGGGAGATAAGTATGAGCATCCTACCATTCTGATTTTGGGAATTAAAGTTTAGGTTGAATTATCTAGATGTGGACAACTAATTGAAGGTTTTTAGGTTGGAGAATAATATTCACTGATATCTCACTATAAAGAATCAAGGTAATTATAGGCATATATCTGGCAGCAACATAAAACTTGATTTAAAAAGGGAGAGAATTGGCATGGGGTAATGAAGTAAAAACTTCTGATGGCCCGAGAAATTGTGCAGTGGAGAAGTGAAAGCTGGGGTGGGGGTGATTGTTAAGGAGGTAGAACTGATTGGATCATTCTGACCCATTTAATGGCTGAGCAATATTTCAAACCTCGTTGAAAAGACACCGAGACAAAAATATGGCACCAAGAAGGAAAAGCAGGAATGGGAAAATAAAATAAAACATCAATTTTGAGCATAATGAATTTGAGTCCTTATCTTGTGTGGGAATATAGGATTTCATTAATGAAAGATCAGAGCAAGATATAATGATCAATGAGTATGAATCAATTTGTATGAATCTGAGGGCCCAACCTGTTGTTTGACAAGAAATGGGAAAGATAGATGTGGACTTAGCTTTGGGGAAGATCTCTTTTTATTGGAAGGAAGAACAGTTCCATGAGTGTTCATAATCTTGGTGGAGAATCAAGAAAGGCAACATTAAGAATATCAAGAGATGAGAAAGTTTCATTTCAAACAAGCAATGGTAGAGCACTCAATTTATGCCAGGCTATAGTCTTATCTCAAGGAACCAGGAATTACAAGGGAACTTCTATATTTTCTTCCACAAAAACATATAGTTTGATGGCAGTGAAAAAACACATAAATTGATGGGATATTGTAACATAGACTTCTTGAAATGTTGCATTTTTGAAGGGAGAAACTGGAAGTGCCTCCTCTTTCATGCCCTCAGACTTCCAACATGATAGTTTCCCCTGGTATCACAGATATCAAATGCTCTTTCTACATCTCCTTCATTAAAATCATTCGTTCGTTCATTCATTTGCTTATACATTTGTTAATTAAGCATATACTTTCTGGTAAAGTACATGCTAGATACTGTGTAGAATCATAAAAAATAAATAAATAAAGAGAGAGAAAACGCTTGGCCTCAGAGAGGATTAAAATAACTCTTTCTCTTGGGGCTTCCCTGGTGGCGCAGTGGTTGGGAGTCTGCCTGCCAATGCAGGGTATAAGGGTTCGTGCCCCGGTCCGGGAAGATCCCACATGCCGCAGAGCGCGGCTGGGCCCGTGAGCCGTGGCCGCCGAGCCTGAGCATCCGGAGCCTGTGCTCCACAGCGGGAGAGGCCGCAGCGGTGGGAGGCCCGCGTACCACAAAAAAACAAAAAAACAAAAAAACAAAACTCTTTCTCATAAATGTGTGCCGTGGAAGAACAGGATGGCAGATCCATGGTACTTTATAATCTAATGACATAAAACTGCTGTGGGAAACCCAAAGCAAAGAAGCAGTGATTTTGAAGATGTTGCTATATTTCTCATTTCTTTTTACTGTGAGACTGCAGTCAAGCTCAGTAGGGTCTTATTTTTCCTCTGATTCTGCCAAGACTATTTCTTTAGCTGTGGTTTCCCTGTTTGGGGACAATGGAGATTTTATTCATTCAGTCATTCGCATGTAATATGCTATAATTTGTCCTTAAACTCTGTGCCCTCCATCTAAGAGTCTGCTCACTTTTATGGAAGGCAAGATAAAAGAGTGAGATTATTCATTCCTCTAGTAATAGGATTTATTGAACAGATTAAGCAGCCATTTACTTATTCATTTCCCTGAACTCAGGGCTCCTGGAAGAATTAAAAGTTGTTTTTTTTTTTTTTTTTCCAAGGAGAAAGAGTAAAACACTTGGCTTTATCCTGAAAGCATACCTCATGAATCTCTAGATAATGTAATAGAAGAGATATGAGTAAAAATTTCCAAACTGATACTATTTTGGTTATTATACTCACTGGCTTTTGTAGTCTCCCTTAGAAACAATTACTTTGGAAGAGGTTTTATCAGCAAATTGCAACTTCAAACATCATCACAGTAATCAGTTTCTCCATCTGGAGAAATCGGATCAGCGTGGGTTTCTTAGAGCGCCAGTGGAATTAAAGGATGGGGCTGCCCCTTTTCCAAAGTGAATTGCCTCTCTAAGGACACGTGGAACCACTTTTGTTTGTAACTCCTGTGACCACTATTATTCATTTTCACTTATACAAATTATTCAGTAAAAGGGAGACAGCATATATGAATAGTGAACTTTCAACGTAGTGTGCTGGAAGAGATTTATTGCTAGGAAGAGTTGAGTTCTAGGAATGCTGAGAGCCACAGGGCGATGCAGATGCAGGCAGAAGGATTCAATCACAGTTTCAGGTGCCTTCCTTCACAAAGCTGTTTGATGACTGGGCCATCCCCATAGAAGCCGTCTGTTCAACATCTTGAGAGAACATGTGGCATTCAGAGGGACATGCTTAAGATAGGAAGTGTTGTTGAGCAGCCCCTTTCCTCCTTACTATTTCATCCATTTCTCATTGCTACTGTTTCAAAAACTGCAGGTTCACTTGGCCTCCCCAGCCAATTTTCAACATGCCAGCATTTTGGAAACATTCATAGATCTCTAAACCCACCTATAGGTAGTTTTGCTCTAATGTAGGTCCAAAAAACTCTTAAGTAGTGTTCCTAAAGTCTCATGCAAATAATTACACACTACTATATATAAAATAGATAACTAACAAGGACCTACTGTATAGCACAGGGAACTCTACTCAATACTCTGTAATGACCTATATGGAAAAAGAATCTAAAAACGAGTGGATATATGTATATGTATAACTGATTCACTTTGCTGTACAGCAGAAACTAATACAACATTGTAAATCAGTTATACTCCAATTAAAAATTTTAAAAAATAATTAACAGAATCCAACGAGTTGTTTGGCATGTCTTTAATCTAATGTTCAGGTTGTGTTTCATTGAAAATAAGTATTTAAAAATACAGAAAACCTTACGTGGATCAACATAAAGCTCATTATGCATATCTGTTACAAAAAGATGTTAGGAAGCATGCTTCTTGAGTTCTGCTTCCCAAAGTATTATATTCCTAACGTTGCTCTAGTGGAAAGCGAAATATAAACTTCATCAGCTTCTTCATTTAGGAATCATGAATCAAAAGAATAAAAAACTTAGAGCAATTTCTAACTATGAATAAAAACTAGAAACACACATATAAAGATATAATACACATAATGTAGTATAGTTATATGATTATAGTTCTACAATTATAATAAATGTGCATGCTAATACATATTATATGTAAACATATATAATGTAAATATATAGTATATAATTGCTATTAGGTCTACTTGTCATATTAAAGTTCAGTTTATTTAATCATATTCAGTGGTCATGAAATGTGTAGTATAATTTTAAATACCTGCTGATTTGTATTTCTTAGGACAAACTTTATTACTATCTCTTGCAAAGCATGGCTTTTTGTCTGGTTTCTCATGAATTTTTTTTTTTTTTAAATACGGCTCCTTTCCAAAACACCTGCTTTTTTTTTTTAAATATTTATTTAGTTAGTTAGTTAGTTTTTGACTGCGTTGGGTCTTTGTTCCTGTATGCGGGCTTTCCCTAGTTGCAGTGAGCGGGGGCTACTCTTCATTGTGGTGCATAGGCTTCTCACTGTGGTGGCTTCTCCTGTTGTGGAGCACAGGCTCTAGGCTCGTGGGCTTCAGTAGTTGTGGCTCGCGGGTTCTAGAGCGCAGGCTCAGTAGTTGCGGCGCACGGGCTTAGTTGCTCCGCGGCATGTGGTATCTTCCCGGACCAGGGATCGAACCCACGTCCCCTGCATTGGCAGGCAGATTATTAACCACTGCACCATCAGGAAAGTCCTCATGAATTCTTAAGCTATATTTACAGAATATTTATCCTGATACTTTTCACTTATCTTCAACAGATCAGAAGCCTCTATTGCAATCCCTTGAGAAAATTTTCATGTTTCCTTCACTAAGCATAGTAAATGGATTCATTCTGCTAAAAAAAAAAAAAGCTGTCAACTTTATCAATGAACCTTAAATTTATAAGATGTTTTTCCCTATTTTTGTTGGGTGTGAGGAAAAAACAAACCATTTGAGACAGTTCTCCAATTACTCATTTAGAACAAACAAAAAATACAGTGTGAGCAACTTATTATTGAATTTCTTTAGTTTAAGGCAATCTCTGAGTATGCATCCAGTACTTTCCTGGCCATCTTTGCCTGTTATTTGCTCAAGCAGTGGTGAATTGGAAGCATGGTCTTTTGATATGTAAATATAATCACTCTTTTTCTTAGAGTATAAACTTTACAAAGAGGCTATGAATATACACTGTCAGGATTTATCACCTACAACCAAGTACCAAATAGAGCTAAGCCTTGAATTTTTAACTTTCAAGTGCCAAATCTTCAAACTCATGTATTAATTGTCAGGGCCCCAACAGTTGCTGCCCCGTTAATGAGATCAAATTCTCCATGGTTCAAATCTTGCTCAAAATGGAAAAGCTTTATGGTACTAACAGGTTTGGGCATATGTAAATGTGTTCTCCAGTTGTCAGCCTGTCTTTCAATCTTACTTTAGGAATCAGTCACTCTTTCCACAAGCTTCTGTGACTTTCCTGTTTCTGTCACTTCTCACTTGTTAGCCAGAAGAAATCCATCCTGCTGTCATGGGTAAAACATTCTTTATCTGTCTCAAAACAGCTTTCCCTATTATTTGCATTTTCAAACCTTTTTCTAAACACTTCCATGCAATTACTCAGCTGTTTTCAAAAAAATGTGCATTGGGGGACACCTTCATTGAACCAGCAGTAGTAGCAGTAAACGTCTTTTTCTTCAGAGAATTTGCAAGTTCAAAACCTCATAGTATACATGGAGAGTTTAGATTATAATTTTTCAATATTCCTTACTGTACATTTATCAAAAATGAATTTCATCTGCCACTGGGCTGCCCAATTCTCCAGTATGATTAGAGCCATCTGGAGTATCTCCCAAACCTCATTAGTTTTTAACTAACCCAAATAGTTTTGTGTTGTCAGAATATTTCACCATCTCTCTGTTTATGTTGTCTTCTTCATCATTAGCAAATACATTGAAAGACATAGGTCCCAACACCAAAAGCCACAATTCCAACTTTCAGCTCCTTACACTGAGGAGTATACATCTATTACTGAACATGGTTCTGATCTCTTAGTCGTTTCCGCAAAACATATATATTCTGATTCATTACCATGACATCTTCTGCAGATTAGTAAGAACTGGACAATTAGTATGATGGTAAAGAAAGCAATGTTTTATTTCCTACCAACTTTTTGGTAATTAGAAATCAGGAAACTGAGGACACAGTGGAAAGAGAAAGAGAAAATTTGGAAAATATTTACCAAATAATACTTGGTAGTATTTCACAAGGTCAAGTCTTTTGTAATGTCAAATAGCACAAGAGAGTGCACCATGCCCTTCTCACCTCTAACAGCACGGCCTTCTATAAGAACTTTAAGGTTCTGCTTAGTTATGACTTTGACTTTGATTTGGGATGTAGATTAAGTCATCTAAGCTGTGTTTATATTTCTTTTAGTATACGGTTGAACAATGCAGGGGGTTAGGGACCCCAACTCTCTGTGCAGTCAAAAATCCATGTATAACTTTATAGTTGGCCCTCCATACCTGCAGTTCAGCATCTGAGTGTTCATCGAACTAGGGATTGTGTAGTACATTAGTCTTTATTGAATACTTACTAATTTATTGAATGTTATTTATTGAGTAGTACATTAGTAAGTATTTATTGAAGATATCCATGTATATAACTGGACTCAAGCAGTTCGAACTGATGTTGTTCAAGGGTCAACTGTATTTGTGATAATGTTAACCCAGGATATTATCATATTAGCTATTAAATTGTGATAAAATATGTAACTATTAAATAGAATGTAATAGTGTAATTACATTATTATTATATTAAAAATACACCTATATCACTAGCATAATACCATAAAGGAGGGGGAGGGTATAATTGAGTAATTATTTAAATCACCACTTAATTTCATTGAACTCATTTTGAAAGGATAAAATTTCTGACTTAATTTACATAAATATTTTGGTTCTTTTGTTTTTCATAATTTATTTGAAAAATAATAAATTGTTACAGTTTTCACTGTGTTTACAAAGTACACTATTATAATATTATCACTTTTCTTTTTTTTTTTCCATAATTGTCATTTTCAGTGATAGGCAGATATAAACAAGTTTTTTAAATTACTTATAACTCCACCTGCAGCATTTGGTTGTGTCAGGATTCATTCTCCTTTCCTTAAATTTAAAAAATTTTTTTAAATTAATTTTTATTGGAGTATAGATGATTTACATTTATTATGACTTTTCTTGGATTATGTTTTTCTATATTTTAGGAAAAATATAATTGACTAATAACAGGCAAAGTTTTGCAAACACTGTATCAATCCAAAAAATATACGTGTATATATCTTTGTGTGTGTGTGTATGTATGTAATATTTACATGTGATATTCAACAGTGAGAGTTCACACATTTTGGATAACTCACACCTCTATGGAATCCAGGCCATATGGGCACTCCCGTGTAACGGGAAAATCTAAAAATCAAATGCTTACATGCCTTTTATATTCCAGTTAGTAAACTGTTTTGCACTAGGAATCAAAATGTTATATACCCCTTTGAACATATTCTTTCCTGCCACTCATTATTTACTATAGTATATGTTTAAGAACTGATGTCCAACTATCATGTAAAAACATTCATAGATAAAAGATTTAAGTAGTTTGTGAAATATTAAATACACACAAATTAATAATTGGCTAACAACATGATTTTGCTTTTTAAAGAAGTATCATCCAATAAAAAAAGAGAAACAAAAAGTAAAACTAAACATCAAAACCAGCAGTGCCTTAGGAGGAGATTTCCTTGTTTAGAAGTCTAAATATAGTTTAGTTGGATTTACAAAAGGAGAGCTTTAAAAGTGCTAATAATATGCCACTTATTGACATGCACAGTTTAGTCAGATTTTTTCATTTTCATATGCATTCTGATTTCCAGCACATCCAATATTCACTGCTAACCTGTTGTCTTTACCTCCTTAATTATAAATCTTTGCAATTAAAAAGCCAACCTTTACAATCATTAATTTAAATAAATTTAATTTAACCAATGCTCCTGAACTGGAAGGCTTAGAATTCCAAAAACAATTTTTCAGACTACTTTTGATAGTGATGAGTATTATAATAATGAATGCTTAAAGATTCCTTTTCCCACCTCACATATTTCCAAAAGTTTAATGTATGTTGTAGCACTTGTTCTTCCTGTTAAAAGAGTATGCTATGCTATGTTACTTGCCTTTGACCACATGGAAGGTTCAATAGTTTAGTCATCTAGATAAACAGTATCTCCTGTATATTATAAAGAAATTAAGTCTTTCCTTCCAGAGGAACACCATAGATGACTTGAAAATTGCATGAATTTATCTTTTAAAACAGCATATTTGGATTAAACTTCCTATGGTCAAGTTTCTTAATTTGTTAAATAGTGAGAATAATCCATGCATTACCATATTATCAGGGATTATCAGTTAATGTGAGGATTATATAAGAATACATACATATATATTATTCTCCTCTTCCCAAAGGGTAAAACATTAATATTTTACCAAGCTATCATAAATATTTTTCTCTTGTAGGAACCTTTGAGAATATGGGTGAAATTACTGAGTGAGAACTTAGTTGACTGGAACCCAGTTAACCAAAATCTGTTTACATCAACTGAACTTTCATGCCCTTTATTTCTAATGTTGCTATGAATAAGACTTGTCATAATATACAAAATATTCTAGGCTCTTTCATAATGTATATATTCAGCTCAGTCATCTATACCAGCGGTCCCCAACCTTTTTGGCACCAGGGACCGGTTTCATGGAAGACAATTTTTCCACAGACTGGGGTGTGGGGAGATGGTTCAGGCAGTAATGCGAGTGATGGCGAGCGAGGGGGAGCAGCAGATGAAGCTTAGCTCACTCACCTGCCACTCACCTCCTGCTGTTGTGGCCCAGTTCCTAACAGGGGGTCCGGAGTCCCAGGGGTTGGGGACCCCTGATCTATATCTTCTTCATACTTTATGGTGAATATTAGAAAAGTTCAATTACATTTAGCTTACATAGTTCATACGTTAGGAAAATATACATATAATACAATGGCAGAGATTGTTGTTAACATTTTTGATAAATATAAGAAGATTTTTAAATAAACAGATTTTCTACCTGAAAATTCAATTAGCCACACCTTTTCTCCTTCCATCTGGTTAGTAGCTTATTTTTTGGTGCTAGGCATGTGCTTTTAGCTGTGTTAGAATTGAATCTTTATCAACTAATGTAAGCAGCTGGATTTCCTAGAACTTGAAGTCCTTATTTGTCCTCATTAGTGAAAAAATGTTAAAGACACCCACTGTTTTACATTTGCTTGGTAAATTTTATGCTTTTATATCCCCACTGGGGATTATCCAAATATAATTTTTATTTTTTTTACCCCAACTTTAATTTAGAAATATTTTCAACTCCACAAAAGTATTCTTTTCTTAGGTTCACCAACTGTTAACCTTTTATAACATTTGTTGAAATATTTGAGAGTTAAAGACATGGTGTAATTTTACCCCTTAATATTTAACCATATATCTCCTAAGAATAATAGTATTATCCTATATGAACAGAGTGAAATTTTCACACTAAGGAAAGTTAACATTAATACATACTAGTTTCTAATGTATAGCCAACATTTAAAATTTCCTAATTGTCCAATAATGCCTTTTTCAGCTGTTTTTTTTTTTCCTTTTTGTTTTTCTCCTCCTTCTTCTTCTTCAGTCAAGGATCCAAAAGTATGTCATTTTTTAAAAATTTAGTTATCATTTCTTTTATGTTAGAAGCTAAAGAAGTGCTCAAAAACCAATTAATCATGCTAAAGAACATAGAAGCCATCCAGAAAGGACTTTTTTTCATTGGCCAAATTCAGACAACTTGTCATAAAATAAATATTGACAGAAATGGATTATAAAATGTTGGTTAAGCAAATGGTCCATGAGTCCTTACTGATACTAAAATCAAATCATTAAAATGGGTGACTTGAGATGCAGGGCTTTACCTAACAGAATACTGTCTACTAATATATGCAGAAGAAATAATAAAGATCGAAAATGATCACCTTACCACAAATATAGAAATTTTTACTGTAAATGAAAATTGCCAATGGATGCTAAAATTGTTGGTGAAAGACTGTTAGAGAGCAGAATATTCAGATGGTCTCAGTGTATCACCCCACAGATTATGTATTAGCACAAAAAGAGAAAAGAATTAGTGAATGGAGAAATTTTGTGGATTACCTGAGCCAAATGATTTAACTTACATCAACAATAAGTTAAATCAAACTGACATAATATGCCCCGATGTGAAAGGACATAACAATTTTATAGGAGATTCATGAAAGAACTACAATCTATTTTGCAATTTACACTAGCATAACAGAGTCCAAGAAGTTTATCAGAGATGGTATAACCTGCTGATTTAACTTATTATGATCATTTTGTTTACATGGCATGTATATCTTGTCTTGATTCATAATTGAAGAGAAATAAAACCTTTCTCTAGTTGAATATCTGGCTCTCTGACTGAAAGGTTTAGCAAAATATTTAGATATTTCTGAATATGCAGATGTTCCCTATGGGAAAACAATCCAGGTGTGACTCAAATTTTCAATTTCCCTGGATTGTTATTTTTTTAAAGCTTCAAATACATAAAGTTAGCAAGTTATGTGATTTTTGAAATCAGCTTTCCTTCTCACATAAAAGTATAGAAACTTATGATTTTGAATCCTAAGCAATGGATGAGTGACAGGCTGCTTACCAGTTTGTTTTATCATACCCGGCTATTTGCATATTAACTTTTTAAAAGATACTTGAAAAATAAATTGGTGTAACAAGCAGATGTGTCTCCTTGCTTTTAAAACACATTGACTAGAGACAACTATAATCACATAATACACATTTACTACAGGAAGAAAATTCACAGTTTCATAATAGTCATCAAGGCATTTAAATTTTGGTTTCGTCTGCCTTTGAAGGACTTATTTTGTAGATACTCTTTTTTTTTAATTGGAAAAAAATATTAAAATCTCCCTTTTCCCAGGTTTCTTCAGTACTTTGACAGCTTAAATACAAAAAAATATTTTTTCATGGCAAAAAGACCATGTAACCCCATGAAAATGAGGGTTTATGATGGCCTTCAGCAACAGTACTATGCGTGGTGCCTCTATAATTTTATTTGATCCAGCCAAAACAGCTTAAGTTATATAACGGACATTCCCTTCAAATGTCCTTTCTTTGCAGGCTTGCACATGTATTGTTTTATATATGCCAACGTCAGCCTTTATGATACAATGCTGCCAAAAATACTGTTTGATGAATGCTAATAAATTCAAATGCCTAATATTACCCTGTAGTTTTTAAGGTTGGGGGTGGGAAAGAACAAAAGCCAAATCTAAATAAATTATAGTCTACATTTGACACTGACTGAAATTTGGGCCAAGTACTCAAGGCTTCAAAAGATGGAATCTGTCCAGTCAGAATACCTTCTTCTCTCCCTGTCCATGTTAATAATCAATGGGACCGCTTAATATAAAAGCCTTTATAGCACATACCAGCAAATATGGGATCATATGTTATAACACAATAATCTATACAGTTAATGGACTTGGAGAATTTAGCATAATTCCATGACACGTTGGAATGCATATTATAGCTATGTTTCTTACAAATGAAACTTGTAGTACATGATCTTGATTCTGAAATATTCATTTATTCTGGCAATAGAATTCTATCAAGGCTTTGCTCTTGATGAAGAGGGTAGAATTTTCCACTCTCTATTTGCTGTCAGTTAATTATATAAGATTATTATAAATCATTATCCATGTGAAAAAAGCCACATACTACATCACTAGTAACATGGTGAGTAACTATTGCTACTCTCCTCAGAGTATTTCATATCAGAATAGTCGGGCATTTTTTTCCTATTTTATTTTATTTTAAACAATTTATTTGAGCAAAAATCCACTTGAGTCAGGCAGCAGCCAATCTAGCAGATAGAAAGGAGCTCTGAAGAGCTGAACAAAATGAGAGTTTCTACAGGCAGACGGGAGTGGGAACTAGGAAGTTATACTATACAAAAAAAGTAGGTTGGTTATTACAGAGTTGCTTTCCTTTAGGGGATGGCAAGGGTATCTCAGGCAGATTACCTAACTAGGGCTGATCAGGTGATTTTGATTGAATGGTTTAAGATTCCATTTCCTGGAGAGCTGAAACTAATTAAGTTTTAAGTCTTGGACAATTAAGTGTGGCTTAGTATAAGTGTCTCAATTTTGGGCCTGTTTTCTTGTTTTGAACACATCCTATTTATTTTCCTCAGAAACTTGGTGATCACCCCTTACAACTTGTTACCATGAAGAATTAGGTTGATGAATATAGCTGTCTTGGGTGGTTTTCCTTTGCTGCTGTAGACCTGTTTTCGTAGCAGTCCGTTCCTTTTAATGGAAGGACCAATAGGGTGTTTTTTGGAAGTTGGCCTAGGTGTGGGTAGAACAGAGAGGGAGCCAGGCTGTGGATCCCCACAGCTGCCAAAATAAAGGCTCTTCTAATCTCCAGGGAGAACACTTGCATTTATTCCTGGGTAAAGCTGCCTTGGACATTTTTGTTACATGTGTATTTTTTTTTTCCAGCATCTGATATAAAGTCCAGAGTTCCCTTAAGCTTCGCTCTTTTATCTCAGGCTTGACAACCCCCACTGGTTTGCTACATAGAAAAACCACTTTCTTTTGAGAGTGGTTCTCAAGTTTTACTTAAAAAGTTAAAGTTTTTCTTTACTCTACAAAACCCAGGAATACGGAGAGGCAGCACCCAGGTGGCCAGCTGTCATGAATCAAGGTTGGCCCGTGGTGCCCGAGATCCACACCTGCACCTTATATTGGAGGCTTCTCTGCTTCAGTTTGTTCTGAGCTCTTTCAGGAAGAACCAGGCTTTACGCTGCTCTCTTGGGTGAGTGTTTCCACTGTTTTTACTTTTTCGGTCAGTCTGTTTTTCAGTATCTTGGACTGTAGTTTTTCCATTTCATGTTTTCCAACTGTGTTATGGCTTTTCTGCTTCCCTTTATGTTTTCTTTTTGCTCTTTCATCGGGACCTTAAGAGATAGGGAAGGTAAGCAGACATACCGGTTGTCTTTCTTCGGTTCACAATATTTATATGGTACCTTTTTTAGGGAAAAAAAGCAAACTAAAACAAGAGAAAAATCTCATTAGTCATGCTGATACAGTTTTGCGAAGTGTTGATAAAGTGTTTTAGAATTTAGAGAAATATTTAGCTACTGGAACCTTGTGAAATACGAGTCTTTTTTTTTTTTCCCGGTATGCGGGCCTCTCATTGTTGTGGCCTGTCCCGTTGCGGAGCACAGGCTCCGGACGCGCAGGCTCAGTGGCCATGGCTCACGGGCCCAGCCGCTCCGCGGCATGTGAGATCTTCCCGGACCGGGGCACGAACCCGTATCCCCTGCATCGGCAGGCGGACTCTCAACCACTGCGCCACCAGAGAAGCCCAGAAAAAATATGTATATGTTTTACATGGAAATATACAGTTTTATTTTTTTAAGTATTTTGAATTGAAGTATAGTTGATTTATGATGTTGTGTTAATTTCTGCTCTACAACAAAGTGACTCAGTTATACACATATATACATTGTTTTTTATATTCCTTTCTATGGTTTATCCCAGGATACTGAATATATTTCCCTGTGCTATACAGCAGGACCTTATTGTTTATCCATTCTGTATGTAATAGTTTGCACCTACTAACCCCCACCCCCCAGTCCCCCACCCCCACCTCCCACTTGGCAACCACTAGTCTGTTCCCTATGTCTGTGTGTCTGTTTCTGTTTCATAGATAAATTCATTTGTGCCATATTTTAAATTCCACAAATAAGTGATATCATATGGTATTTGTCATTCTGTTTCTTACTTCACTTAGTATGATAGTCTCTAGTTGCATCCCTGTTGCTGCAAATTACATTATTTCATTCGTTTTTATGGCTGAGTAGTATCCCATTGTATACATGTAGCACATCTTCTTTATCCACTCACCTGTTGATGGACATTTAGGTTGTTTCCATGTCTTGGGTATTGTGGATAGTGCTGCTATGAATATAGGGGTGCATGTATCTTTTTGAATTAGTTTTGTCTGGATATATGCCCAGGAGTGGGAATGCTGGATCACATGATAACTCTATTTTTAGTTTTCTTGAGGAACCTCCACACTGTTTTCCATACTGGCTACACCAACTTACATTCCCACCAACAGTGTAGGAGAGTTCCCTTTTCTCCACACCCTCTCCAGCATTTGTTATTTGTAGACTTCTAAATGATGGCCATTCTGACCAGTGTGAGGTGGTACCTCATTATAGTTTTGATTTGCGTTTCTCTAATAATTAGCAATGTTGAGCATCTTTTCATGTGCCTTTTGGCCATCTGTCTGTCATCTTTGGAGAACTGTCTATTTAGGTCTTCTTCCCATTTTTCAATTGGGTTGTTTGCTTTTTTTGTCATTGAGTTGTATGAGCTGTTTCTATATTTTGGAAATTAAGCCCTTATCAGTCACATCTTTTGCAAATATTTTCTCCCATTCTGTAGGCTATCTTTTCATTTTGTTTATGGTTTCCTTTGCTGTGCAAAGCTTGTAAGTTTGATTAGGACTCATTTGTTTATTTTGTTTTTATTTTTATTGCCTTGGGAGACTGACCTAAGAAAGCACTGGTACAACTTACATCAGAGAATGTTTTGCCTATGATCTCTTCTAGGAGTTTTATGATGTCATGTCTTATGTTTAGTCTTTAAGCCATTTTGAGTTTATTTTTGTGCATTGTGTGAGGGTGTATTCTAACTTCATTGACTTACATGCAGTTGTCCAGCTTTCCCAGCACCACTTTTTTCTATTGCGTATTCTTGTCTCCTTTGTCGGAGATTAACTGACTGTAGGTGTATGAGTTTACTTCTGGGCTCTTGTATTCCATTGATCTGTGTGTCTGTATTTATGCCAGTACCTTGCTGTTTTGATGACTGTGCCATACTGGGTTGTGTATCATAGCACAGTGATAGCATTTATTGTTTCTTCTTTTCTAATCATTTGCCTTTGTTTATTTCTTTTATATTTTCTTTTTACTGTGCTGGCTAAGATATTTAGTACACAATTGAATAAAAGTGGTGATAGAGACCATCTTTTTATCTTATTTTAGAGGAAGTGCTTCAAATATTTTCAGTTGAGAATAGTGTTTGCTGTTTTTTGGTAGATTTCTCTAATGGATTACTTTGCTAACAGATTTAATGATAAATAGTTGTTGAATATTATCAAATACAATTTTCTACTTTTTAAAAAATTTATCATTTGATAGTTATCATATGTTTCTCCTCTTTTAATCATTTTATGTGGTAAATTAACATTATGATTTTTCTAATGTTAAACCAACCTTTAAATTTGGGGATAAATTCACTTGCTTATGATTGATAATTATTTTTTACACTGTAGGACTTGGCTTCTGAATATAAAAACTTCTGGTCTATATTCACAGCAAGATTGGCCTCTGAATTGGTTTTCTCACACTATCATTGTCTGGATTTGGAATTAAGATTATACTGCTTTAATGGAAATGATTGTGAAATATTCTAACTTGTTTGTTGCTTATAACTGAAATTATCTGTTTATTGAAATGGTCTAGAATTTGCCTATAAAACCATCTGGACCTGAGATTTTCCCATAAGGTCTTTTAAATTACTAGTTCTATTTCTAACTAGTTGTAAGAACATTGATATGGGTTTTTTTTTGTTTTTTTTTTTTTGTGGTATGCGGGCCTCTCACTGTTGTGGCCTCTCCCCTTGCGGAGTACAGGCTCCGGACGCGAAGGCTCAGCGGCCATGGCTCACGGGCCCAGCCACTCCGCGGCATGTGGGATCTTCCCGGACTGGGGCACGAACCCGGGTCCCCTGCATCGGCAGGTGGACTCTCAACCACTGTGCCACCAGGGAAGCCCTGATATGGGTATTTTTAAAGAATAAATTAGCTTTTTTAAATTTTAGCATCCTATGTATTTACCCATTTTATCTAAGTGTTCAGAATAAATTTACTAATAATATTCTTCATTGAAATATATAATTATATTACCATTTTGTCATTAAGATTATTTCTGCCTTCTTTTTTTTCTTCATTAACCTTGAAGATGGTTTGTCTATTTTACTAGACTCATCTAAGCACAAACTTGCTTTTTTGACCCTCTATGCTTTTTCTTTTCTATTTTACTTTCTAGTGTTACTTTATTTTACCTTATTTTTTCTTAGATTTATAAGTTTATTTTTCCATGTTTTTTATTTTCCTCACTGCTCAAATAGAATGTTAGCTCATTTAATTTTCAGCCTTACTTATCTTCTAATTCATATGTTTAATGCTATAAATTTCCATTTAATATCCCTTTTGCTCAATTTCCCAAGTTGAGATACAGCAATCACATAATTTGTTACTAAGCATTTATGTTAAAAGCAATCCTAAGTATTTCTTAGAAAATGCTTGCTGTGATGTTATTGTAAAAGGTTTTGCTTCCTATTTCATTTTACAAATGTTCAACGTTAGTATATAAAAACAGTCAATTTTTGTTTATTGGCTCTATATCCTTGTATCAAAATATTTCAGAGTCTTTTTGTGGTCTCCTTATTTTTGCACATGAGGTATTTGAAAATATTTATTTACATTACCAAATGTATGGAGATTTTTTAATTTATATTTTAGTAACTTCCAACTGAATTACATTTTGTATTCTTTATGTTTGTGGGTTTTTTTTTTTTTCATTTCTGAGGACTGATACATGGGCAGTTTATATAAGTATTCTGCACATACTTGAGATAAATGTGTGATCTTTAACTGTTGTACACAACAGTATTTTCCATTTCACTTCCCATTTCTTCATTCCTAATATATTCTGTTATCAGTAAGTTCTTCAGATATAATTTTCAGATCTATAATTCTCTTTTTAATTTGTCTAATTTATTATGTATTGCCATCAATGCATTTTGAATTTATACTATATATTTATGATTTTTTAAAAATTTAGTCTGCCTAGTCATTCCTGAAAGTTTCCTATTGCCTTAACTGCCAATATATTTTTTAAACATTTTATAATTTCAATTCTATATTCTGAATTTAATCATATTAATATCAAATGGAAGTGGATGAATATACCTCTGTTTTTGTTTCTGCTTTTGCTAACTCAAACTCATGTTTGGTGACTTCTGAGTATAGGTTTATATTTTCTTGGTTTTATCTGTAGCCATCTTAGTCTGGCTTAACAAGGTCTTGTTTCAACTGGCTCAAGACATAGTATTTAATGCAAATCACTGCATTACAAGGGCATTTCCCCTCACGGCAACTGTGTTTCTTCTCCTTGCTCCTGGATATTTCATGGGCACATAGTTGAATCCATTTTTACGGGATATCCTTGAGATGTTCCCTCTTTGTTATGGTCCCAGCAACACATTTAAAAGGTAAAATTTATTTAGACCTAGTAATTTTGCACAAGGAGATACTCCTAGGGTGTCCTGTCTGCCATATTGCCAGAAACAGAAAACTATATATATATATAAAATCTTTTTAAGATTAGCACAATTATTTCTTTAACCATGTATATATAGTATAGTGCCCCAATACTTTGTAATGATGACGTGGACCCACATTATTTCTGTTTTCACCACAGTACCTCCTTATAGTAGTTATTCTGTAATTATGTATTTATTAACTTTAGTCTATTATTACAGCCTACTGTGGAAGAGTATTCTCATCTAGTAAAGCATTCCAATTTAAATTAACTAATCTGTTACAAAGTATGAAAGGTGATTTATGCACCATTTAAAAGAAGGAAGAATATTTTATTCATTTCTGGATTCCCTGAATCTAACAATATTGCTGTTGTATAGGAGTCATCTAATAAATGTGTATTGAATTAATATAAATGTATAAAGGAAGGAAGGGTAAGAAGGTAGGATGGAGGGTTGTGGCATAGTCCTCAAATAAATAAAAGTCCTTATTTCCTACAATATATAGATTATATAGTAAAATTTCTGAAAGTGACTTCCAAGTTAATTGCTCAGATACAAAAGTTAAAGTGACCAGAGAGCATAATGACCTCTCTATTGTGCATGTATTAGTTTTATTGCATAATGATGCCTATTCCCCTTTGGATCTACTTGTGGATTATGTTGGTTGCAAGTAGGTTAAAGGTTATATAGATGCAAGTAAAAGCAAGGATTCAAAAAATTCTCATTAAAAATTGCTGTGTCCTCTGATTATTGTAGTAAATCCACATGGAACGATGTTGTAGTGTTAGAAAAAGTATTATAATAAATAGCCCGACCTCTATTTTTTGTGAATCTACTACCCATCATTTGTCATTATAATCTCTTTATTCTCCTTAATTGTTTATTATATTCACAGTTCATAAATAATAGTTAATGATTTGTTTTACTAAATTGTCTGTGGCATATCTTTTAGGAATTAATTCCTGTAAATCATATATAAGTAGATTAAGGGTGATGAGAATCCTCAAAAATATTAATATTAATAACACACTTAACCCATGTCTGTTAAACTAAAACAGAATTCTATAATTCCATCAATGCCAAAAGTCAATTTAACGTTTTTGGGTGATGATGTAACCTTATTCCAGTGCTCACAAAATTATTTTACCAGGTATCAAGTCCTGGCTGATTCTGCAGTTGTGTTGGAGTGTGTCCTGATATACTGTTATTGCCCCATATATCTATGGATTAACAGTTCTGTACACATAGCTGGGATCCACCCTACTTTAAAGCTAAATATTGTCAGTGGATTAAGAAATTCCAGATTTTTAAAAGCCCAGATGAAAAGAGGCACTAAATAGATTAGTAAATGATACACGATAGATAGATAGATAGATTAACTCTGGCATTTCTTTGATGTCTGTACTAATCTATTTCTAAGCTCTTATTCTAAACTATATGCTTTTTGAGGGCAGATACAATTCCTAGTGGAATAATAAGCAATCATCCACTACCACTGCAGTTTTAATTCAGTTCAAGAATAATTTACTATCCTCTATTCTGTTGAATCAATTAAGAAATACTAACAAATTTACTTTTAAAGAACATTTTATTTGTTACCCCCTAAAAATTTAATCATAAATGTATGATCATTAGTCTTAAATATATCTTTCAATAATTTTAATAGAAACTCCTATTTAAACACCAATAATGTTGACCTACATTTGTAAACTATTTTTCAGCATTTACTAATCTCATTTATTTCTCATATTAACTCTGAGTTGGGCTGACATAACCAACCATTTCTTTGCTAAGGTTCCTGATACTTAGAAAAGTTCAATAATGTGTCCAAAGTCATAGGGCCCTAAAGACAGAGTGATGACTTTAATTCAGGCCTTATGATTCTAAACCCCTTACACCTTCCACTACAACATGCTTATTACATTTCCCTCATAAGCCACAATAATATACATCAGTCTACTGATTATATCCTTTGATCAGGAGCACCCCAAGCAAAATATGTATGGCCCATCTTTATGATAATCATTATTTAAATATTTTTCAAAAAAATATTTAAAAATTTTAAAACCAATGCATTTATAGATAGCTTTTTTTTTGCCAATTACACCTACTATATTTATTACTACAATAGGGAATTGTATTTTTTATGGTTCTACTATCTACAACAATTAAGAGTTCAAATGCTTATAAAAAGCATTTATAAAACTTAATACAGTCTGTAGTTTTCTTTCTTCTAAGAAAAACTTGAGTGATTTCTTCACTCAGTTACAAAGTATGGAAAAAAGAAATATTGGTTTCCATTCTGTCTTCTTAAATTTTTTTTCAAGCATTTGACTTTAGAGGCTTTTCTGGAGTTTTGTTTCTATGGAAGCACTTTGGATCATAATTTATGAGGTAGGTTGAATCAGATAATAACGTATGCCATTTATACTTTATCATACTCACATAGCTTTATGGGTGTGTACCTTAGAGGCACAGAAGCAAATTTTTATTAACACATGTTTATACATAATTGACCAATTGGGAAGTGGTAAGAAGTAATGGCTGTGATTTACATAGACTAAGAAATGTCTTAGAGTACCTCACCCTGTCTGGAGCCCCCACTGTGACAGATGAGCCACTGCCTGTGGGGGATGACAGCATGCTATTTATGGCATTTCCTTCTGAGACAATTAAGTAACATATGCCAAGACCATAGGGATTATCTTTGAGCTACACAGTATGTAACTCTATCTGAAGAGAAATATAATATTTTACAAATTTGACAAACCATAAGAAAGCTTAAATTGATTCACCCATTTTAATAAATGCACTAACTTTTTTGTGCCTTAATAAGATTTATTTCCTGATAAGGGTATGTTATAAAAGATTAACATGTTATATACATGTATTATTCAGAAAATATGGCATATTTCTTTTGTTAGGGTACATTGTTCATAATGAACTCTTACACAGGCTACTTATTTTAACAGCTGCTTTCCCTGCCCATGTTCAAACCAAAGCAAATGGAAAAGTTGGTTCACTATAGAAGTAAAAACTACTTTCTTATGGCTAGTACTGCACTATTACGCAGCATGCTAGTGTTTGGAAAATACAGTAGGTTGACTGGGGCTAATGAGGGGTAAGGAAGAGAGAATTTAGGTGTCAGCATGGATACGACTGTTGTAACATTGTCTTTGGTGACATCGTTGAAGCTGACTCAGTGCAGTGCTGGGTTCATTGGTTAAAATTATATGGTCCAAGCTATGGCCTCCAGGAACCTTAGGCTTATTGTTCCCATTTTATTATTGAAGTCATTGAGTCCTATAGAGATCTATCTAAAAATTTAAGTTCCTGTGGGAAGTTGATTATAAATTAGAAAGAATACATTAGAGAATGCTAGGAATAAAAGGTGGTCCATTAAGGATCAGTAAAGTAACTTGGGGCCTACAAATCTCCACAACCCAGCTCATATAGTAACCCAGTACAATATAGTAACTCAAGAAATATTGTTTAGATGAATAAACAGAAAGGAGTATTTTTTTATATATATAATTTTTAAGGTTAGATTGTTTATTTGAGATTTTTCTTGTTTCTTGAGGTAGGTTTGTATTGCTATAAACTTCCCTCTTAGAACTGCTTATGCTGCATCCCATAGGTTTTGGATCATCGTGTTTTCATTGTCATTTGTCTCTAGGTATATTTTGATTTCCTCTTTGATTTCTTCAGTGATCTCTTGGTTATTTAGTAGCGTATTGTTTAGCCTCCATGTGTTTGTATTTTTTACGTATTTTCCCCTGTAATTCATTTCTAATCTAGTAGCGTTGTGGTCAGAAAAGATGCTTGATAGGATTTCAATTTTCTTAAATTTACTGAGGCTTCATTTGCGACCCAAGATGTGATCTATCCTGGAGAATGTTCCGTGCACACTTGAGAAGAAAGTGTAATCTGCTGTTTTTGGATGGAATGTCCTGTAAATATCAATTAAATCTATCTGGTCTATTGTGCCATTTAAAGCTTGTGTTTCCTTATTAATTTTGTTTTTGGATGATCTGTCTATTGGTGTAAGTGAGGTGTTAAAGTCCCGCACTATTATTGTGTTACTGTCAATTTCCTCTTTTATAGCTGTTAGTAGTTGCCTTATGTGTTGAGGTGCTCCTATGTTGGGTGCATACATATTTATAATTGTTATATCTTCTCCTTGGATTGATCCCTTGATCATTATGTAGTGTCCTTCCTTGTCGCTTGTAACATTCTTTATTTTAAAGTCTATTTTATCTGATATGAGTATTGCTACTCCAGCTTTCTTTTGATTTCCATTTGTATGGAATATCTTTTTCCATCCCCTCACTTTCAGTGTGTATGTGTCCCTAGGTCTGAAGTGGGTCTCTTGTAGACAGCATATATATGTGTCTTGTTTTTGTATCCATTCAGCAAACCTGTGTCTTTTGGTTGGAGCATTTAATCCATTCACGTTTAAGGTAATTATCGATATGTATGTTCCTATGACCATTTTTCTTAATTGTTTTGGTAGATCCTTTTCTTCTCTTGTGTTTCCCACTTAGAGAAGTTCCTTTAGCATTTGTTGTAGAGCTAGTTTGGTGGTGCTGAATTCTCTTAGTTTTTGCTTGTCTGTAAAACTTTTTTTTTTTTTTTTTGCTGTACGCGGGCCTCTCACTGTTGTGGCCTCTCCCGTTGGGGAGCACAGGCTCCGGATGCGCAGGCTCAGCGGCCATGGCTCACGGGCCCAGCCACTCCGCGGCATCTGGGATCTGCCCACACCGGGGCATGAACCCGCGTCCTCTGCATCGGCAGGCGGACTCTCAACCACTGCGCCACCAGGGAAGCCCCTGTAAAGCTTTTAATTTCTCTATCAAATCTGAATGACATCCTTGCTGGGTAGAGTAATCTTGGTTGTAGGTTCTTCCCTTTCATCACTTTAAGTATATCATGCCACTGCCTTCTGGCTTGTAGAGTTTCTGCTGAGAAATCAGCTGCTAACCTTATGGGAGTTCCCTTGTATGATATTTGTCGTTTTTCCCTTGTTGCTTTCAATAATTTTTCTGTGTCTTTAATTTTTGCCAATTTGACTACTATGTGTCTCAGCATGTTTCTCCTTGGATTTATCTTGTATGGGACTCTCTGCTCTCCCTGAACTTGGGTGACTATTTCCTTTCCCATGTTAGGGAAGTTTTCGACTATAATCTCTTCAAATATTTTCTCTGATCCTTTCTCTTCTCCTTCTGGGACCCCTATAATGCGAATGTTGTTGCATTTAATGTTGTCCCAGAGGTTTCTTAGGCTGTCTTCATTTCTTTTCATTCTTTTTTCTTTATTCTGTTCCACAGCAGTGAATTCCACCATTCTGTCTTCCAGGTCACTTATCCGTTCTTCTGCCTCAGTTATTCTGCTATTGATTCCTTCTAGTGTAGTTTTCATTTTGGTTATTGTATTGTTCATCTCTGTTTGTTTGTTCTTTAATTCTTCTAGGTCTTTGTTAAACATTTCTTGCATCTTCTCGATCTTTGCCTCCATTCTTTTTCCGAGGTCCTGGATCATCTTTACTATCTTTATTCTGAATTCTTTTTCTGGAAGACTGCCTATCTCCACTTCATTTAGTTTTTTTTCTGGGTTTTATCTTGTTCCTTCACCTGGTACATAGTCCTCTGCCTTTTCATATTGTCTATCTTTCTGTGAATGTGGCTTTTGTTCCACAGGCTTCAGGATTGTAGTTCTTCTTGCTTCTGCTGTCTGCCCTCTCTTTGTATATCTTTTCACATTTCTTGTCCCACTGAACTGATTCATGACCTCCATTTCTCCTTGTGTTCCTGAATTTCAGGCTGCATGGCCCTGGATTTCAATAGGTATGATGACTTCCTATCCTACAGTAAGGTGTACTGTAGCATTTTTACTGGAAATTAATTTTAACCATGACCTAGTTTTAAAAGACCTCTAGAAAAACCAGTTTCTAGAAATTGTAAAAGGAGAAAAAAAGATATAGCAATGGGGAGAGAAAGGAAGGAAGGAGAGGGAAAGGAAGAAAGGAAAACTGGATATGGAAAAGGCAACTTTAATGGACATTAACAGACTTTTCTGCCCCCCTGCCCCCAGGAGTTATTATTTGGTCTCTCAAATGGTAGCACAGTTTAGTAGAGTTACTTTATAGCAGCATATACATTATTTGACCCATAATGATGCATATACATGACTCCTTATGATACTATAGTGACATAACATTCCTGTTTTGCCAGTTGAACAGCTGAGAGGCCATGAAATTGGCGGTAAGACGATGATAATGTCGTATTTGAATATTGGCCCCATAGACCTTACAGTGGGCTCTGCTGGATTTCTAAAAAATTAGCATGTAAGACTATCTTATATAATGCTTTCATGTTGAGAAATTAATTCAAAGATATCTTATTTAACCTCTGTTCCAGTGTCTTTGGTAGCAATTTATTCTAGAATTTATGCAGTTCCTAAACTTGCTCAAAGAACAAAAAAGAAGGAAATCTTTGTGATGTTCAAAAACCCACCTTGCATACATTCTTTTTCCTCCCTTCCTCTTCTTTCCTTTATTCTGTCATTCTTTTTTTTCTTTCCTCTCTCCTTCCTTCTACACATGCTATTGAGTTTCTTCTATGATCCAGATGCTACAGTAAACATTGCTCTTCTTCGTGAGGGGCAGCTCTTCCTGGTTTCCTGAAACCTGTACCCTTAGAACCACAGCACCCTTTTGGCTCCACAATCCCAAACATCTTTATGGAAAGCATTAAGGCAAAGTAGCATGAGAAATATTTATTGGCTAAGCTTTATCCTCATTGATTTTCATCTCATCCCATCTTCTAGGTGGGTTAGGAATGAGAAAAAGCAGAGGCAAGCTAGCTATATTATTTTCTCTAAGAATTGTCTAATATTAATATACGACACATATAGTGAAAGAAAAATAGAAGGTTGATTATACTAAGTGTCATATTTTTTGAAAATGGATATGTCAAGCAGAGTAGAGAACATTGTGGTACTTATTACAGTGGTGTGAACACAGGATCTTTTACAAATATTACTTCATGAATGTTGCCCTTCATATCTTAGCCACTTAAGTAAGTAGGTTTTCATCAGTTATTTCTAATTATATGCACTTCCTTCCAATTAACAAAAACTGACAATGATGTAGTCTTGTAACATAGGGTTTTATTGTCCCAGCATTTTTCACTCTTCATTTTCACTCTTTTTCAATGGAAGTTTTCCTTATTTCCAATAATTACTCCTGTGTTAACAAGAATAGACTTCCTGAGAAACAATGAGCCACTGGAGAGGCTAGATATAATACTCAAGAATCCTCTAGATTACAAACAACAGACAGTAAGTTTAACTATTTATTGGAAGGGTATTGGGGGTTCTGAAGATTGTTGGGAGATTGGAGAAACAGCTTTGGAAAATAATCAGGAAAAAGTAGCTTTAAATGCTGCGAATTTGGAGGCTCAGCCATCAACATTAGTTGGAAAGACCAGATCAGAACAAAGGAGCTTCCACTAATTCATCACCCCTTTGACTTTGAGTCACTTGCTCAAGGCACAGAACCCAACTTGGGGCATTCAACTGGCTGATCCTAGATCACTGGTTAGTGCCTGGCTACCAATAGTGGGCAGTAGAAGATTTCAGCTTCTAAAGAGGGATGAAGAGCATTGCCTTCAACCTACTATGGTAAGAAGTGGGGGCAGTGACAATCCCTAAAAGAGAAAGAAAGGATGAATGCTAACAAAAAGGATTACTTAGGATTACTTAGGATTACTTACTATTAAAAATACGAGTACCTAGAAGTGACAGTAAACTTACTATAATTTATAGAGGGTAACTAAAAGAGATAGGTAAGGAGACTGTGGAAGGTAGCAGAGACCAGAGTTTGCTAAGAGATCATAGCATCCTAAATTGTGGAGTCTTGGAGCTAGTGGGAACTGAAGAGAGCCTGCCATTCACAGTAGTAATTTCATTGATGATTAATCATTTGTTTGGAATGAAATGATTTTAAATTGTCAATAGATTGTTTCAAGACAAAGCTTGAGTCCAGTTTTGTGGCATCTCTCTTAAAGTTTATTCACATTTCCTTTCCCCACAATATCAGTCTCACCATGATGCAAAGAACCACTCCCAGGGTCTCTCCTCACTCATTCAGTGCTGCTAATGAATCTGTAGTCTTACTTATTGAATCTTTAAGAATTCTTTTAAAGCAGCAACCAAAAGGAGATTTGCTGATTGTAATTAATAAAATTCTAGGGGGATATGTATAATGGTTAGGTTTACACACAAACCCAAGGTTTTATCATGTTGATTAACTGGCAATTTAATAACAGGATATTACTGTTAGTAAACTATTAATTAAAATCAGACTCATGCTTTTCAACTGCTATATTGTAATTCCATTTATTTCTTTGGGGTATTAACATTGTTACCTCCTTTACAAGCCTTTCTTTATTCCTCTAAATAGACAACTTCTCCCGGAAGCTTCTTATTTTGTTTCTAGCCTGTGTATGCTTGAGTGCAGGAAGTACGTCTTACTTATGTCTGCATATTTGCATTTCTCTACCTCTCGCTTTCTATATGGAATATAAGCAACTTTCCCAGCACCCCTTTCTACCACCACTATAAACTAGAGAAAGATACACAGACGCTATTAAGAAATCCATCAAAACCCCCAATAGTATTCAAGCATCAATTTCCTATGAAAATGGAAAACAAATGTTGGATTCTCACGGAACGTTAGCAAAGATCCAGGATAATTGTAAAATAAAGGGACAATTTGTACTATTGATAAAATTATTCATTTTTGACCCTTTAGTTGACCCAAATTTAAGTAAAACATTAAAAATATATGAGTAGAAAACAGGTCCTCTCATACTGTTTTATGACATGTAAATTGCTACAACAGTTTGGAGGGAGATTTATCAAAATTTAATGCCATTATAAATATGCTTCTCCCTTGACTCAGCAAATCCATTTCTAGGAATTCATCCTACAGAAATTCTGGTGTCAGTGCACAAAGATAAAAATATAAACAGATTCACTAAGACATTGTTAGTAATGTCAAAAACTGGAAACAATCCAAATGTCCAGAAATAAAGTAATAGCTTAATGAATGTGGTATATTCTCAAAATAATATGGAGCATTTATGGATAGATCTCAATGTACTGATTTGGAAAGATGAACAAAATATATTGTAAAGTAAAAACACCACAGTATACATAACTAGATAAAATCTATATGGCTATATATGTAAAGGAAATATTATGTGGACATATATAGAAAACTGAAACCTTCTTTGTGGAAAAGATTACTTGATTATATTTATTTACATTTTTGTATTTTGCTAAAAATTTTCAAATACATGGTATTATCCTTACAATCAGAAAAGTTTAAAAACAAACAAAAAAAGTCATAGATTATCCTTTTTGCATGTGTAAAGTCACACATGCATGAAGGTTGTTTTTCTTTTTTTTTTTTTTTGCGGTACACGGGCCTCTCACTGTTATGGCCCCTCCCGTTGCGGAGTACAGGCTCCGGACGTGCAGGCTCAGCGGCCGTGGCTCACGGGCCCAGCCACTCCGCGGCATGTGGGATCTTCCCGGACCGGGGCACGAACCCGCGTCCTCTGCATCGGCAGGCGGACTCTCAACCACTGCGCCACCAGGGAAGCCCTGCATGAAGTTTTAAAACCTTATGTGTAAAGGGGAAAAACCAGATTACAAGACAATGAGCATAATGTATTCATAATTTTGTTAAAAATAGGCTTATTTAGAAAAAGATTAGCAAGGTGTAATCAAAATTTAACAATGTTAATTGCTGAAGGGAATATGTGACTTTTATGCTTCCCTATATTTTTAAAAATTTCTACAATAGACCTGTGTTGTTTTTATAATCAGAAACAGACATAATAGCACATCAATTATAAATGGCTTAGCTATTACTGTTTTATGCATGTTATGAAAAGATTTTCAGTTCAATTAATTATAACAATCACATTGAAATTCAGAGAAAATTTGAAGAACTCATAATTTTAAAATATTTTTTATTAAATACTTATTCTGATTTATTTACAATATATACAAAACAATTTACGTAAAACAAATCTCAGTATAAATATCAGATAATAAAGGTTAACATACATAAATTTAGATTGATGGTATGCTCAAGAAACTTGAAAATTATACTCTTTGTTATTTTACAAAGAAGTAATTCTCATTTTTTTATGGGGAAATGGAGGAGTGAGAAGGCAAACATTGAATATGATGGTGAAGTGAATAAGGATGATGTCAGAAAACAAATGTGTACATATATGCATGTATCATTCACATGCATAAGCAATAACTATGTATCAGTATTGTTCTAAGCACAGTATAAACATTGAGTTATTTCATCCTTATAACAATCCTAAGAGTAGGTATCATTAGAATCCCTATTATTTTAATAACAGAGAAATTAATTTCTCAAGATCAGGATATCTACTCAATACAGAGAAGTTTTAGTCAAGGACTTTGGTAAAATTTGATAACCTAAATTTCTTCATGTGACTATGATGCTTCACAAAGTCTGTGCTTTGGGTCACTTAGGTTACCCACCAGTTCCTTTTCAGTCTCATATTACAAGCTGATCTGTAAGACGAGAAGCTTTCTAATTTATAAGAATTCTGAAGTTTCTACCACCCTGAGCTATAATCCCAATATATCTTTCCTTACTTAATTCAAGTTTCTGTAATATATGGACTATAAAGTTGAGTGAATATTTCAAATACTGTGTATAATGGTATGCACCCAAGCCAGGCCCACTCAGGAGATAAAGACTCCATCTGATATAGCTCCTTTCAGTCATTTCTTCCCCCACTAAATTCTGGCACTTCTTTCTTTTCTTCAGTGTTTATTTAGTGCAGCATTTTCTCAGCCGCAAGTTTTTAGTTAGAGATCAGCTTGGATAAGCCTTTAAAATATTCATTAATAAGCTGCTTTTCTCTCATATGTATATATTTTTGAAATCATATGTAGAACATTCAAAGATGAAAAGAGAACTTAAAATTAATGATTTTCTAATGATAACACTTTTTTGTGACTGTGGGATGTTTTGGTATAAAATGTTTTTCCTGGCACGCTATAAAAACTGCCACACAAGCAAATCTTGATCATATTCTCAAAGGACTCTTACTTCTTTATATTTAATTCCTAGCAGAGTTACAGCATGAATATATGTCCCACAAAAGTCTTACAATGCAGAGGAAAATTCTAATATTCAAATGCAGATATACTAAAATGAAGTTGTAAAACTTGGACTATGTCTGATTAGTTCTTTCTCTCTGGCACTTCTATTTACTACCTCTTCCCTCATCCCTAATCTCTGCAAAACACACATTTTATGAATGGACTGTAAAGTAAAACTATTTGGTTTGAAACCTACCTCCCTTTCATATTGGCTAGGTAGCATTAGGCAAGCTCTTTAACCTCTCAGTGCCTCAGTTCCCAACTATAAAAAAGGAATAATAATAACCCTATCAAAGGGTGCTTGTGAGGATTGAACAACTTAATACAGATAAAATACTTAGAAGGGTACCTGGCACATGAAAGAGTCATATTGTATCTTGTCATTGTCATTTTTTAAAGATTAAACCAGGCATGCTGTAGTTTAACGTAGTTCTATAGACACTTATCTTTTTTTTTTTTTTTTTGCGGTACCCGGGCCTCTCACTGTTGTGGCCTCTCCCATTGCGGAGCACAGGCTCTGGACACGCAGGCTCAGCGGCCATGGCTCACAGGCCCAGCCGCTCCGTGGCATGTGGGATCTTCCTGGACCGGGGCACGAGCCCCTGTCCCCTGCGTCGGCAGGCAGACTCTCAACCACTGCGCCACCAGGGAAGCCCGACACTTATCTTTAATTATAGATTTTATGATAAAATCAATACATGTTCATTACTGAAAACATAAAAAAAAATACACAAGGAATATAAAATTCACTCTAGTTTTTTATTGCCAGCTAATGTCTTACTTTTTATATGCACATATCACATGCATCATATGTAAATATGCAAATGCTATATATATTTTTTCTGATTATAAATAAACAACTCTAAGGAGACTTGGTTCAAGATTATGAACTGAGTACTGGCATCTACTTCCCCTTCTCCTATGCCTTTCTGTCCCCAAATATCTTAAAATAATCTGGAAAAAATACATCCATGTATTAATTAATAGTTTAGAGAAATAAGTACTGTGCCAAGAGCTATTATGATGAGTTATTACAGATAGAAATAAAAGGGATTGAAAGAATAGAAGAGAAAAAAAATTAAAAAAGAATAGAAGAAAAGCACAGCCCTCTATGCAGTATACACAGGAAAACTATTGAGAAGGAGGGACTATAACCAGAAAAGTTAAACATGTGAAATCAACAAATATACAGAAAAAGATGGATCCCAAAATAGAGAAATTGCTTTAAATTCTGTATTCAGAAGAGTAGTCCTACCTCTGTAGTCCTAATGACATCACTAACCAAAGGAGCAGCAGGCCCCAGAGACATTTGATCCTGAGACCTGTGTGGACAAAGTGAATTGCTTCTCAGGTTGTCACCCATGTGAGTGAGAGAGAATCTTTGGTCATAGATAGTACATGAAGAGAAACCTCCATGAAGGAGAGAAATACTTGAGTTCCTCCAATATCAAGACAAGTCATGGTCACTTTAAAATCTGAAGGATTCTAAGTGCTACCTGTCTCTACATCTAAGCACCCTAAAGCAAAGCCTGTAGGTCATGATGCCCACTCCATCCTTAGAAGGAGCCTTTAGGCACCCATCCCATTTATGGGATAGTCTATTTTGGAACACTTCAATAAACTTCAGAGGAAACCAACACCAAATACCCATGATAACCAACTGAGTTCATCATTCATAGCTATGAATATTATGGAAACAAATCTCTTAAAAAAGAGAAGGACCAAAATGAGCATATAGAATAGCAGATATGTGCATCAGGAAATATGCAATAATTAAAATGGGAGCAGAACACTATGAAAAGGAAATATTTAGAAAGCAAGGATGTTACTCGAAAATAAAAATTGAAACAAAATCTCAATAATAGAATGAACTTACTTGACAACATATATCTTTGTATTGAAAAGGTTTCTTAAGTGCCAAGCAGGCTGAATTTAAATATGTACTTAAACATCTGAAATTTCTAAAGTTACTAAAAGCTTTCAAAGAAAGGGGAAATAAAGGTCAGACTTCTTATGAAGTAGTTGAGGGATGACAGTATCTAGAAATAAGATCCTGTGGCACAGTGCTTTAAAACTAAACACCACAGGCCTAATTCAAGTTAAATTAAAAGCAAAGGACAAAATAAAAACATTTACACCGAGATTGCAATAAAAGTATTTCCTTCCAAATTTATTTATCTGAAATAATTATTTAGGATGCACTGAAGCAAAGTGAAAAATACATACAAAAAATATAAATGTGTGACGTTCAAGAAGCAAAACAGAAGTACAAGTACTAAATGATTTCAGCATTTACAACAAAGGCACAATGCATGATTGTCTCTGCCACAGATCGGGCAAATATATATGCCACAAATAAAAGCTAACTTTTACTACATAAAGAGTTTCCTAAAAACAACAAAAAAGACAACCCAATAGATATATTCTTAAATGGTCAGTGTAGCAATTTACTGATAAGGAATACAAATGACTATAAATAAATGGATATATGTTAAAATTCAATAGTAGGGGGCTTCCCTGGTGGCACAGTGGTTAAGAATCCACCTGCCATTGCAGGGGACACGGGTTCGAGCCCTGGTCCAGGAAGATCCCACATGCCGCGGAGCAACTAAGCCCGGGTGCCACAGCTACTGAGCCTACACTCTAGAGCCCACGTGCCACAACTACTGAAGTTCGCACACCTAGAGCCCGTGCTCCGCAACAAGAGAAGCCACCGCAATGAGAAGCCCACGCACCGCAATGAAGAGCAGCCCGCGCTCACTGCAACTAGAGAAAGCCCGCGCACAGCAACAAAGACCCAACACAGCCAAAAAATAAATAAATAAAAATAAATTTTAAAAATTAAAAAAAAATTCAATAGTAACTGGGATATGCAAACAAAAACCATGTTATTTCATATTATTCCATGAAAATGGACAAAAAAATTCACATATCTGACAATATCCAATGTAAAAGAAAAGGCACTCAATATGGTGGGAGAAGAAATTAGTTAAGATTCTCCAAATATCTATTAGTATTCAAAATATACATATCCTTGAACCCAGGAACCACTACTACTACTCTGTGTATCTACCTCAAGAAATATACATGCAAGCACCAGGATATTAATTTCTACATTGATTTCAATAACCAAGTATTGTGTGCCACCTAAGCATCTAACTAGTTAAATTTAAGCATTTACCAGGTTAAATTAATGATGTTTCATTAATAGAATTGAATAGTCCACATAAGTTAAAGGTAGATCTGTATATGCTAAAATGAAGATATCTTAAAAATGTCATTAAGTGAATAAAAACAATTTGAAATTGAATACCTTATAATGTCATGTAAAATAAGAAACAGAGCTATAGTTTTAAATGTACCTAGATACCTTCAACTAGGAATTCAGATCAGCTTCTTGCAACAGAAAACATAAATAACATTTGCTTAAGCAAGATAGGGGCTTACTATTCATTATCTTGTCTCTTAGAACAAAATGCAAAGATAACCATTCAGTATTACAACAATATCAGCAGAAGTCCAGCTTTTTTTAGTTTTTTGTTGTTTTGTTTTGACTTATCAAAGGGTATGGCTCTTGTTATTGTGTTTGCAAAACAGGCTGCTGCCAGCAACCCCTGCCCCCCCAAGCACCTTGACAGCTCCAGACAGGAAAAAGGGAAAGATGAGGGATAGAGGGGAGTAATGCCCCTTTGGGTATGTCATACTTTAAGAAGTTTCCCAAAGCCCAACAGAAGGACTTCTGCTTCTATTTCATTGACCAGAGGATGTCACACCCCTGTCTGCAAGGAAGCTGGAGGAAAGATTTTTTTTTCTCTATCTTGAGAGACTGAATAAGGAGTAGCTAACCTGTAGTCTCTCCACACATAGTATATATGAAAAAAAGTAGAAAATAAAGGTCTGGGTGGTGCTCACAAATAATTAACATCAGTTGCATCTGGGAAAACATTGGGTTATTGGGGTTAGAGGTCAGAAGGAGGATGGAAAGTGTAAAGACGTCAAGAAAAATTACTTTAAGTTTTTACTGTATTTTTGTTGTTGAAAAATTTTGAAACATGAACAGATTTTTGTATTTCTTGCATAAAACAAAAATAATTATTCATATTGTATAGAATTTGAAGGCTATAGAAAAATCTAAAGAGGTAATTAGAATCCCACAAAAATCCACTGCATCTCAACGAACTGTTTTATGTATCATTTTAACATTAATCGTAGGTGTGTGTGCATACGTGTAATGCACATGCTGGATTTTATTCATAATAAATGCATAGGCTTTTGAAAGAACATGATGTATAAAGGTTCTTGATGGCAGGTAATCTTTCCCAATTAAAAAAAAAACTATTTTCAATGATTTTTAAAGATGTAAAGTATCGTTCAAGCTTCCTGAAATAAAAAGTCATTATGTTGTTCTACGCAATTCTGCTTTGGGGGGAGGGGTAGATACTCATTGGTTTGGTAATTCCACATATAATGCCTCAACTGTGTAAATAGGTAAATTTTAGTTAATAATCATTTGGGACTACAATAAATATTTTAAAAAGCTAAATCTCATGCTATCAAGATGCAGGACACTCATTTTTTAAAAAGTGTTTTAAAGTTTAATTTTACATCAACCGCAAGGGATACATGGAAGAAATTTTAATTTAGTTTATCATGGACAGTTGTGATCACTTTAATGTAATTTGTTAATCCCAGCACTGGGGTATTTTTCTCCACCTTGGGCTCTACCCACTGTGTCCAGTATAAAGGAATTAAGGGTGTGATGGTTAAAGTATAGCAAGGTATTACAAAGTCACTGTAGCCTGTTTTCTTTCTTCCCTCTTATCCTGTTCTCTTAAAATTATCTACTAAAGATTTATTTTTAAATGTTATCTTCCTCTTAAGCTAGCTAGTCATTTAGACTTCTAAATACTTCATTTGAATAAGAGATGTGAAAGTAAGAAAGTAGAACTGGAAAGATGTACTAAAACTCTGTCATATTTCCATCTATCATTCTACCCATCACCACCACCCCACCTAAGCCTCAGTAAGTAACAAATGGAGTGCTGGAGCTTAGCACAAGAATTGTCTTTCTACTATTAACCTAAGAGATGAGGATGAACTTAAAGCCAAAGGAATTTGAAGAGACCACGTACGCGTGCAATTTTTGATCTGGCCACGTGTGGAGGGATGAGCCCTCTAGGATATGGTTAATAAGGAATATGTATAAATTATAACTGTGTGATCAGTTCTTGGCAGGGTAGGACAGACTAGGCAGTTGATACACCTTTGGTTATTATATTAATTAACCTGAATTTTCATTATACATGTTAGCTTTTTGATTCTTTAGATGGGAGGTATGTCTGTGTCTGGGTCTGTGAACTGTTTATATAGGAGAGACATGGGAACTTAAGCCATTTCTTCCTACTGTGGTCATATTAAAAAACAAAAACTAAAAAAACCTAGCAATGCAATAGACTTGGGAAATATTTACTGGATGTTTACATAACATTGAAAACTTTACCTATGTTTGCGTAGAATTCTCCTAAACTTAACAACAAATATTTCATTCACATGACTGCAATTAATTGGTATACATAGAAACAGTAAAGAAAATAGCCCCTGACCCTGATTCCTGACCGTCACTATCGTTTTTGTTCTGGATTTTAATAATGGATCATTATGGTTCCATGAGATAGAATATTCCTGAAAGGACATTTGCAAGTGTTTTTATTAGGGGAAATTTTAACTGCCATAGCAATACAAAGCATAAAATTCTTGCCAAGAAATTAGAATATATATTTTAACAAATTATTGACAAATCATGCTTTCACCAGTGTTCAATATTTTGAAGAGGAATCTGGGAGATAAAAACATATGATCTTTATCTTTCTCTGATTATTGTCTCATTCACAATTTTAAAAATATACCCAGTAACTTCATGATTCAGAAAAACATTACCAAAAGTGAATTCATTTTTTATCTTTTAAACTTGGACAGTTCCTTCAATACATACTGTAAATATTGAGTTAATGCTTTTTATCTCATAGGTGAGAAAATGACATACTTTGCCAATACTATATTTTAACATGAGTTCAGTTACATCAATATTATTATAATTAACGATTACATCATGTTTTAGAAGGGAAGTACAGAGAAGGTTGGTATTAACATGCACAGCACACCATTGTGATATCAATACTCATTTTACTGTTCAGATTTTTTTTTAAGCTAATAGCTGTCAAAAATACCCATTATAGGCTAGTCTATAATTTGTAGAAGTCAAGTAATACATTTTTTCTGAAGGTATAATGGATGCTCCATGGAGCAATTATTTTAGAAAGACAACTTCATCTCAGCTGTCTCGTGCCAGCAGAACTATTTAAGAGCCTGAGATGCATAATTCAACATGGAAGGGCTGTCAGAGTTGAGAATACCTTTAAATTATAAAAACTTAGCACCACGAGTCAGTTATAATTATAATGGAAATGTAGTTTTCTGTCATTTTATCATGGCAAACATCTCTCAAGAGCAATTTCGCGTGTTAAAATATTTTGGCAAAGTGACTTTTGATTCCAAAGGGATACAGATTATCTGGTTTTATACCTGAATATTTTTCTTACAAATTGAGTTTAACAGCCTGTACTGCTTAAGATGGCAAACATAAGAGTATTACTAAAATCCCATTGGAAAATCTCAGGGAGACCATAAGCTACAGTAACTCACTAAGGCAGGTCTAGTTATGCACCGAAATATATTATTTTAATAGCAAAATATGACAGGCAGTTCCTCATCTGACATCCAATTATTTTACATGGCAAATATCTGAACATAAAAATGGCTGCTATTTAGATAGTCTTTTTTCCTAGCAAGTATTTTCATGATTAAAAATAAAGTGAAAGAGTAGTAGTTCAAGATCTTCCTGGATTCTTAGATTCATTGCCTTTGATGATGTACCTAAAACTTTCTCTCTCCAGATGGTAGCTCTTGTCTTCCTTTTGTTCCAAAAAACTTTTATTATTGTGGGAGATTAAAAGAAAATTTATATGTATATATATATGTATATATTTAAATTATATGTATATATAGGAAATAAGAAGAGGGTAGCATAATCAAACTTCAAGTATGTCAATTGCAAAAGATGAAATGTTCATATGAGTTCAGAATCCACAGTTGTCTTCTATTATTTTGAACAACAAGGGTTATACTGAGCACTCAATTTTGCAAATTGCCAATACAAACTCTTCTTTGGACAATGAGTATATTAACTTTATGTTATCATTCTTCTCATATTGGTAAATATTATTTACCAATAAATATGGTAAATATTTATTGGTAAATAAACTGGCAAATATTATTCTTTTTTCCAAATAGTTTGAATAAACTTTGAATGCTTGATTTATTTCCAAAAAATGAGTAGGCTGATACGTTAATTTTCTACTATATACATCACCTTTTCCATTTTGTACTTTAAACTAAAATGAAGATAATTGTACATTATCATTGAAAATATTAAATTGTCTATTTTTAAAAATTAAAAAAATTTTATTGGAGTATAGTTGATTTGTGATTTATTAGTTTCAGGTGTACAGTAAAGTTAATCAGTTATACATATACATATATCCACTCTTTTTTTAGATTCTATTCCCATATAGGCCATTACAGAGTATTGAGTAGAGCTCTTGTGCTATAGAGTAGGTCCTTATTATCTATTTTATATATAGTAGTGTGTATATGTCAGTGCTAATCTCCAAATTTGTCCCTCCTCCCCTCGTCCCCCCTGGTAACCATAAGTTTAACTTGTCTATTTTTAATAAAACCAAGTCAGGACAGTTATTTCCAATTAAAATGGATTGAGGGAAATGGGTAACAGCTCAAACTTGATTGTATTTTCAATTCTATAAATATTCCTTGAGTGCATATGTCTGAGGTGTTTTTTTCTAGCCACCAGGGATATAACAGTAAAGACCAGAGACAAAAATTCTTTTTATCATGTGGTTTATATTACTCATTTAAAAGAAAAATAGAAAATCCATTTAGCTAAATACAAATCAGAGATAATTGATATATTTAATATATTTAACTTAGATTATTTTATCATAAGGCTTTTCTACTTTCTAGAAATGAAGGTATAACTCAATAGAACTAAAGAGAGTCATTTTTAAAAAGTTATTTATTTTTGGCTGCGTTGGGTCTTCATTGCTGTGCACGGGCTTTCTCTAGTTAAGGTGAGCGGGGGCTACTCTTCGTTGTGGTGCGCGGGCTTCTCACTGCGGTAGCTTCTCCTGTTGTGGAGCACGGGCTCTAGGCGCCTGGGCTTCAGTAGTTGTGGCTCGCGGGCTCTAGAGCGCAGGCTTGGTAGTTGTGGCGCACGGGCTTAGTTGCCCTGCAGCATGTGGGATCTTCCTGGACCAGGGCTCGAACCCGTGTCCCCTGCATTGGCAGGCAGATTCTTAACCACTGCGCCACCAGGGAAGCCCGAGTCTTATTACTGTTCTTATTTTAAGAGTTATAAGAAAATAATTACCTTAACACATATGAATTCCCTGAAAATAAGGTCAAAATGATATTCTGAAAGAAAGGGGGCAAGAAAGAGAGAAAGGTGTGTTGTATATTCATGCTAGTTGCTTTAACTTTTATTATATCCTTTAATCCACACAATAACATTGAGGGGTGTAGTCTCCATTTTTTAGTTAAAAACTGAGAATCATCGGGCTTCCCTGGTGGCGCAGTGGTTGAGAGTCCGCCTGCCGATGCAGGGGACACGGGCTCATGCCTCTGTCTGGGAAGATCCCCTATGCCGTGGAGCGGCTGGGCCCGTGAGCCATGGCCGCTGAGCTGCGCATCCGGAGCCTGTGCTCCGCAACGGAAGAGGCCACAACAGTGAGAGGCCCGCGTACAGCAAAAAACCCCCTGAGAATCAAAGAGTTAAGTAACATTCTCAAAAATTTTTTAAATTAAAAATAGTAATTACATCCAAGTATTTCTAACTCTCCAACTTAAATTATTTTTAGGAAATTTTCACAGATAAAACAAACTGAAATGATATTTAGCGATGCGTTAATTCATTTCCCTGCCTCTAGAGAAAATCCATCATTCCTAAGGAAAATGAGTTCTCCAGGAGAACATTTTATAAACTACTTCAATATTATTTTTGGTCACATCTGGAACATGTCCTTTTCTATCTTGTGTTGAACTTTTGCCTACACACACACACGTTCATCTTGAAAAACATGTCATCAAGGACTTAAGTTAATTTTGGAATGCCAAACTTTTTCCCACTATCCCCTACTTTGCCTATTGTAATTCAAGATAGTACACACTTGCAATGAGTAACAAATTTTTCCATATTAAGGTATAGAAAAAGGTATAAATGGTGTATTCTTCTTGTCCAGTTATGATACAGTCTTATAGATACTGTAATGCACTGATTTCTTATCATTACCAGAATTAAATGTATTTTGCTGAAAAATTGAATGTAGTGATGGTATTATATCATTGTATCACAGAGGCAATCATTATCTAGAAAATAGGAAAAAATGGATTACAGTAATGCACTACACATATGATTACTTCTAGTATAATGCAGTATAATGCTTAAATTAATTCTAAGAAGCTTCCTAATTTTATTTCAGTACAACCAGATCACAAGTCATAGGGAAGTAGAATATGAAACTTAACCAATATTTTATTTGATTCATTTTGACTGAATCACAAACTGCTATAATGCATGAAGTTTCTGAAAACGTTAACTGCTTTAGAAGGAAATGTAATAATTTGTCTTTGGTGATCACTGTGAATAAATGAATGGAATTCAGAACTGACATAGTAATATGCAAAGTTCTACTTGTATGGTAGTAGGGTGGAAAAAATTTAAAAGGAATAGGGAGAAAAATTTAAAAGGAATAGTGAAAAAGAAAATGGAGAGAGGGCAACAGAGAGGGAAATAGATGAAAACAAAGTAAAAGGTTAAAGGAATTTAGAGAGGGGTAGATATGAGGCGAGAAGAGGAGAGCATATGTGTGTGTTCAGCAAATTGGAAAACTAGGCAAAGCTCTCAGTTTAATTTTTAGATTTACCTTTTTTTGTTTTCTTCTCTAATATAGCAGTTCAAATGGGGACTTAAAATTAATGCTATAAATACAGCCTCTTAATACAATGTTACATTGTGCAGATTAACAAATTAGGTCTTTCTAATGAGTCAACAAAATTTCTACATTGCCCACTAATACTCTAAAATTAAAAAATTTAATAATAATAATAAATATATGCATGTTAATAGAGGAAGATTTAGTTGTACAACTTTTATGATGCCAGGCTTTGCATTCAGCTTAAACTGCAAGGCAGAGTGTTTGTGGTATGAGATCTTGGTAACAGTATTTTTCCTTTAGAGGACACAGAGACATTTTGTAGTTGACTCATATTCACATCAACTAAAGGGACAGTGTGTCAAGCTTTTGATCCAGGCATAGGATTCTGCCTAATGTTGCTAATGTGACTTTCTCTTTCTCTCTACCTCTGTCTCTCTCTCCATCTCTAACTCTGCCTTTCCATCTCTCCCTCTCTGTATCTCTCCCTCCCCTTCTTTCTCTGACTTAAAGATCACTAAAATAAAATCTAACGATTAATTCAGTAGAATTAAGTATTTACATTACTATTCTATGTCTGAAGTTATTAAGTGAGAGGTAAATATTTTTTTTATCCTGCTTTACTTATGAAATTTGTTTTAAAGCTGTAACTTTGTGGTTAAATTAACCTTAAAACATGTTTCGCCACAGTTTATTTAGTATTGTGGATGCCGTATATTGTAAGGTTTAAAATAGCAAATGATAAAAGTAACAAAGACATATTATTGATGAGAGAGTGATATTTAAATCACAGAAAATTTTAAAATGCTAAAAATGGTAGAAACTACCTGAGTAGTACCTTATTTTGGATGACCTGGTATCATAAAGCACTCATCTCCTATGACCTTATCACTGTACTCTACTATACATTTCTGTTAAAGTAATGTAGGCACTTTCAAAGTTTATTTCTTCACAAGAATATTTCTGAATTTTACGAAGCTCCAGAATAATACATATTCAAGCAGAAAATTGAGAAAACATACAAAAGCACAAAGGCAAGTATCCCCAAGTCATTTGATATCCCACTAACCTCCCAAATGTAATAATATAGTCCTCTAATTGAGTTTTCTATGCATGTATCATGTATGGATATGGGCTTATACATAATATTTCTTATGTATCTAAGAATTTTTTGAAAACTGGAATTCTGTAGTGCATAGAGAAAAATCATGAAAATAAAATAATATTTGTTCAAAATCAGCATTTGAATGAATGTAAATGAGATGTTGAATGGAAAATATTGAGAAGAATTAATACTCAAACCAAGTTTAAAATGTATTCAACAAATAGGACATAATATGGATGGGAAAGGAGTGGAGATTGGTTAGAAAGAGAAGACGGTAACAGATACAAACCTTGGATTCTTAGTTTACTATGTTTTTTTTTGTTGTTGTTGTTTGATTTAAAGATACCATTTTGTAAATGAAGCAAATGTGGCAAACGTTCTTTGTTGTACTTCACTTTCTTTATATCCCAGAATTTTCCCAGGCTCAGTATGATGTTTAGAACGTTCTCCCCTTCCAGATTCCACTTTCTTTGTCTCTCCCCATATACATACACTTCATAAGTCCACGTAACTTTTTAATATGAACTGTAACAAAAGCTACAAATATCTAACTCCTTTGTAGCCCAAGGACTGATAAAACAGTTATGTGGGCTGCATTGAGAGAGCAGACCCATCTAAAGAGAACTCTATGCCAATCTACTGTTCTAAAGTCAGTAGTTTTAACCTGAGTTTCATTTTATTAGACTGTGTTAAAGCCAAATCCCATCCTAGTCAGGTCTAGCCTTTCCCTTTCTTTCCCTTTTCAGAGAGCCTTTATGATCTAAAAAATGTCTTGGTCCAATATTCGTGAATTCTATTAGTGAAGGCATTCTTGCAGTTACGTCAAGTTATACTGCATATAAATGGAGGATAAAAGGATTACCAGATTATAAATCAAATGAGAGTTTCTGGCAATATAAATCTCAGCTATGTCAGGCTCTTGTGTTAATGGAATTGCAGAATTCCATTGGCCACTAAGAATTTAAATTTTGTGTTAGAGACCTTGGTAATTTTTCACAGGACTCCTTCAGTAAAACACTAAAAAGTAAAATGGGAGGTTTGCAAGCAAATTTGTATTAGGTCTTAAAATTGTTTTTTAAGATAGTGCCAAAAATATTATTGGCATTTGAAAATGTATTATAATACCCATATTATACAATTCTAAGGCTTGGAACTTATCAGCACTTAAATCACTCAAATAAATGCAGCCAAATTGTGTTAAATGCAAAATAGATAGTATATTTAACATTGAGATATATGATGTGATTTGACCAATGAATTAGAATCCAATAAGATAGTGTCTGGCTCAGTTAAATGATAAAACTACTTATATTCAAGCTAATCAATCGATTCAGTCAAATAACTGGTAAACTTTGTATTTGTGATAATGCATTTTTTATAGACACAGAAGTGCAGAATTAACTAGTTGGAATTAACATGGGTTAAGCAGTTGTATTTGGTTAAGTAGTAATTACCTTTATAAATATATATCTAATATGACATGCGTGGAAATATTAACTTGATTCATATTTAATATGTGGTGGTTATATATGGGAATGGATTTTTAGGTATGAAAACATTCCTTTTATATGGTAACTTTGAAACATTAGTTTTTCTTCAATATAGTTTGGGTATATTCTGTATGTTGAGTATTGATTCCTTCATGAGACTAATATTTGTTGAGCATCAAGATTGGACATAGAAATGTGTTAAGGATGGAGTTTTAAAGCATAATAAGGTAAAAGGTCTGCCTATGCAAAAGGGCAGGGGCAGATTATTAAGGTTGCCTCAGTAGGTATTGAAGGAATTATTCCTTCCATGTAAGTAGTGATGGTCAGAAACAATGTCTCTTCCACTCAAACTTTTTAATCCGAATTTCCTCTAAGGCTAAGCATGTGACAGTCCACTGTTGATCAGCACAAGGTTACTCCACATCTTTTCATTTTATTTGTCTTAATATATTTCTGCCTTTATTTTCCCTCTGATTCTTGATGCTATATCATATGTCTGACCAAGATGTACACTATAACCCAGATCTTTTAGTGCTTAGGAACAGTGTCACAGATGTCAAAAATTCATTTATCTCAGAATAGATCTCAGAATAAAAACTTTGCTGACTCCTTGCCTCACAATATCCCTTAAAAAAATTTTTTTAAGCCTGTTTAAAAATTTGGGCAGGAAACATTCATTACTTTAGGTCCCACGATGAGTCATGGATGTCAAATGCTTTAAGAGACTCCCTCTGACCTAGTGCTCTATCCCAAGTCCCAAAGGACCATTCCACCAAAAGTGGATGTTTCAAAACAGTTTCTGTAAACACTTACAATGAATTTAGAAGTATAGATTATATTTTAGCAGACTTTAAATGGGACTTTTGATATGGACATTCAAGAGTACACCAGACACTGAAAATGGGGAAAGCATTGTAAGCCAAGGAAAAAGAGTAAGCAACAACGTGGAGGTAGGTGCCAAATTATGGAGGACTGTAGTATGTGAAGGAGCCATCCTGTGGATGGAACAGAAAGGGATATGTTACAATTCGTATTTTACAGAGCTGAATCTGGAAATAATATAAAATTGATATCTGAGGAGCTTGACTCAAAGAGCAATTGGGCAGTTATTGCAAGAATTCAATAAAAAGGGCCTGACAGTTGGACTGCAAATGAAAAGAAGTTAGATTCAAGAATTAATTCAAAAGAGGAACTGAGAGTGATACTTTCACTGTTGTTCTATATTGTTATTTGTCTGTTGATGTGAGAGTGCACCTGACATAGGAGTCAACTTAATATATCGATGGTACTGCTTATTAGATGTGTAATTTTGGGCAAGTTATTTAATCTTTCTAAAGTTTCAGTTTTATTATAAAAATGTGAAGAAAATAATAAATCCCTAATTCATATAATTTTGGAAATTTCAAACAAATTCCATAAATGGTAGATATTAGATTTAGATATTCGATGTTTTTAGATATTAGATTAGATTTTTTTCCTACTATAGTATCCAAACTTGAATAGTAGTAGCAAGAAAAGTTATAACTGTTTTTAAACTTAGTAAGTTTTTAAACAGTATATTTTTGACTTATTCCTTTTTCAGAGGAATCATACATACTGATATATGTGTGTGTATATACATATACACACATACATAGAGAGATTAACTTTAAATAGAATATTTGATAGAATTTTAATAGAATATTTAAATAAAATTTATACATATATATTTTCTACTTAGTGAAAGTTGATTTTAATCTGGAAACATTGGAGAACACACATTTATGTAATGGTATCATTTAGGCTCCAAGTTATTGGTTCTCAGTCTTAGTTACATATTGGATTTACTGGACAATTTTGAAAATAGAATTCCTAGGATAAAAGCCAAACCAATTGAATCAAAATATCTGCAGATGGAGTATAGGTGTCATTGTTTTTATATCCCAGGTGTTTCTAGTACACATCTTAAATTAATCACCACTGCTGTGCTTCAGGGCAGCACTTCTCAAAAAAAATTTTTTTAACATCTTTATTAGAGTATAATTGCTTTACAATGGTGTGTTAGTTTCTGTTTTATAACAAAGTGCATCAGCTATACATATACATATATCCCCATATCTCCTCCCTCTTGCGTCTCCCTCCCACCCTCCCTATCCTACCCCTCTAGGTGGCCACAAAGCACAGAGCTGATCTCCCTGTGCTATGTGCCTGCTTCCCACTAGCTATCTATTTTACATTTTGTAGTATATATAAGTCCATGCCACTCTCTCACTTCGTCCCAACTTACCCTTCCCCCTCCCCGTGTCCTCAAGTCTGTTCTCTACATCTGCGTCTTTATTCCTGTCCTGCCCCTAGGTTCTTCAGAACCATTTTTTTTTTAGATTCCATATATATGTATTAGCATACGGTATTTGTTTTTCTCTTTCTGACTTACTTCACTCTGTATGACAGACTCTAGGTCCATCCACCTCACTACAAGTAACTCAATTTCGTTTCTTTTTATGGCTGTGTAATATCCCATTGTATATATGTGCCATGTCTTCTTTATCCATTCATCTGTCGATGGACACTTAGGATGCTTCCATGTCCTGGCTATTGTAAATAGAGCTGCAGTGAACATTGTGGTACATGACTCTTTTTTTAACATCTTTATTGGGGTATAATTACCTTACAATGGTGTGTTAGTTTCTGCTTTATAACAATGTGAATCAGTTATACATATGCATATGTTCCCATATCTCTTCCCTCTTACATCTCCCTCCCTCCCACCCTCCCTATCCCACCGCTCCAGGCGGTCACAAAGCACCGAGCTGATCTCCCTGTGCTATGCCGCTGCTTCCCACTAGCTATCTACCTTACGTTTCATAGTGTGTATATGTCCATGCCTCTCTCTCGCTTTGTCACAGCTCACCCTTCCCCCTCCCCATATCCTCAAGTCCATTCTCTAGCAGGTCTGTGTCTTTATTCCTGTCTTACCCCTAGGTCCTTCATGACATTTTTTTTTTCTTAAATTCCATATATATGTGTTAGCATATGGTATTTGTTTTTCTCTTTCTTCCTTACTTCACTCTGTATGACAGACTCTAGGTCTATCCACCTCATTAAAAATAGCTCAATTTTGTTTCTTTCTATGGCTGAGTAATATTCCATTGTATATATGTGCCACATCTTCTTTATCCATTCATCCGATGATGGGCACTTAGGTTGTTTCCATCTCCAGGCTATTGTAAATAGAGCTGCAATGAACATTTTGGTACGTGACTCTTTTTGAATTATGGTTTTCTCAGGGTATATGCCCAGTAGTGGGATTGCTGGGTCATATGGTAGTTCTATTTGTAGTTGTTTAAGGAACCTCCATACTGTTCTCCATAGTGGCTGTACCAATTCACATTCCCACCAGCAGTGCAAGAGTGTTCCTTTTTCTCCACACCCTCTCCAGCATTTATTTTTTCTAGATTTTTTGATGATGGCCATTCTGACTGATGTGAGATGATGTCTCATTGTAGTTTTGATTTGCATTTCTCTAATGATTAATGATGTAGAGCATTCTTTCATGTGTTTGTTGGCAGTCTGTATATCTTCTTTGGAGAAATGTCTATTTAGGTCTTCTGCCCATTTTTGGATCCGGTTTTTTTTTTTTTTTTTTTAATTGAGCTGCATGAGCTGCTTGTAAATTTTGGAAATTAATCCTTTGTCAGTTGCTTCATTTGCAAATATTTCCTCCCGTTCTGAGGGTTGTCTTTTGGTCTTGTTTGTGGTTTCCTTTGCTGTGCAAAAGCTTTGAAGTTTCATTAGGTCCCATTTGTTTATTTTTGTTTTTATTTCCATTTCTCTAGGAAGTGGGTCAAAAAGGATCTTGCTGTGATTTATGTCATAGAGTGTTCTGCCTATGTTTTCCTCTAAGAGTTTGATAGTTTCTGGCCTTACATTTAGGTCTTTAATCCATTTTGAGCTTATTTTTGTGTATGGTGTTAGGGAGTGATCTAATCTCATTTTTTACATGTAGCTGTCCAGTTTTCCCAGCACCACTTATTGAAGAGCCTGTCCTTTCTCCACTGTACATTCCTGCCTCCTTTATCAAAGATAAGGTGACCATATATGCGTGGGTTTATCTCTGGGCTTTCTATCCTGTTCCATTGATCTATCTTTCTGTTTTTGTGCCAGTACCATACTGTCTTGATTACTGTAGCTTTGTATTATAGTCTGAAGTCAGGGAGCCTGATACCTCCAGCTCCATTTTTCGTTCTCAAGATTGCTTTGGCTATTCGGGGTCTTTTGTGTTTCCATACAAATTGTGAAAGTTTTTGTTCTAGTTCTGTGAAAAATGCCAGTGGTAGTTTGATAGGGATTGCATTGAATATGTAGATTGCTTTGGGTAGTAGAGTCATTTTCACAGTGTTGATTCTTCCAATCCAAGAACATGGTATATCTCTCCATCTAGTTGTACCATCTTTAATTTCTTTCATCAATGTCTTATAATTTTCTGCATACAGGTCTTTTGTCTCCTTACGTAGGTTTATTCCTAGATATTTTATTATTTTTGTTGCAGTGGTAAATGGGAGTGTTTTCTTGATTTCACTTTCAGATTTTTCATCATTAGTGTATAGGAATGCCACAGATTTCTGTGCATTAATTTTGTATCCTGCAACTTTACCAAATTCATTGATTAGCTCTAGTAGTTTTCTGGTAGCATTTTTAGGATTCTCTATGTATAGTATCATGTCATCTGCAAACAGTGACAGCTTTACTTCTTCTTTTCCAATTTGTATTCCTTTAATTTCCTTTTCTTCTCTGATTGCTGTGGCTAAAACTTCCAAAACTATGTTGAATAAGAGCGGTGAGAGCGGGTAACCTTGTCTTGTTCCTGATCTTAGTGGAAATGCTTTCAGTTTTTTGTTTTGTGGTGTTTTTTTTTGTACACAGGCCTCTCACTGTTGTGGCCTCTCCCATTGCGGAGCACAGGCTCCGGACGCGCAGGCTCAGCGGCCATGGCTCACGGGCCCAGCCACTCCACGACATGTGGGATTTTCCCAGACCGGGGCACGAACCCGTGTCCCCTGCATCGGCAGGCAGACTCTCAACCACTGTGCCACCAAGGAAGCCCAATACTTTCAGTTTTTCACCATTGAGGATGATGTTGGCTGTGGGTTTGTCATATATGGCCTTTACTATGTCGAGGAAAGTTCCCTCTGTGCCTACTTTCTGCAGGGTTTTTATCATAAATGGGTGTTGAATTTTGTCAAAAGCTTTCTCTGCATCTATTGAGATGATCACGTGGTTTTTCTCCTTCAATTTGTTAATATGTTGTATCACGTTGATTGATTTGCATATATTGAAGAATCCCTGCATTCCTGGAATATATCCCACTTGATCATGGTGTATGATCCTTTTAATGTGGTGTCGGATTCTGTTTGCTAGTATTTTGTTGAGAATTTTTGCATCTATGTTCATCAGTGATATTGGCCTGTAGTTTTCTTTCTTTGTGACATCCTTGTCTGGTTTTGGTATCAAGGTGATGGTGGCCTCATAGAATGAATTTGGGAGTGTTCCTCCCTCTGCTATATTTTGGAAGAGTTTGAGAAGGATAGGTGTTAGCTCTTCTCTAAATGTTTGATAGAATTCGCCTGTGAAGCCACCTGGTCCTGGGCTTTTGTTTGTTGGAAGATTTTTAATCACAGTTTCAGTTTCAGTGCTTGTGATTGGTCTGTTCATATTTTCTCTTTCTTCCTGATTCAGTCTTGGCAGGTTGTGCATTTCTAAGAATTTGTCCATTTCTTCCAGGTTGTCCATTTTATTGGCATAGAGTTGCTTGTAGTAATCTCTCATGATCTTTTGTATTTCTGCAGTGTCAGTTGTTACTTCTTTTTCATTTCTAATTCTATTGATTTGAGTCTTCTCCTTTTTTTTCTTGATGAGTCTGGCTAATGGTTTATCTATTTTGTTTATCTTCTCAAAGAACCAGCTTTTAGTTTTATTGATCTTTGCTATTGTTTCCTTCATTTCTTTTTCATTTATTTCTGATGTGATTTTTATGATTTCTTTCCTTCTGCTAACTTTGGGGTTTTCTTGTTCTTCTTTCTCTAATTGCTTTAGGTGCAAGGTTAGGTTGTTTATTCAAGCTGTTTCCTGTTCTTAAGTGGGCTTGTATTGCTCTAAATTTCCCTCTTAGAACTGCTTTTGCTGCATCCCATAGGTTTCGGGTCATTGTGTCTCCATTGTCATTTGTTTCTAGGTATTTTTTCATTTCCTCTTTGATTTCTTCAGTGATCACTCCGTTATTAAGTAGTGTATTGTTTAGCCTCCATGTGTTTGTATTTTTTACAGATCTCTTCCTGTAATTGATATCTAGTCTCATGGCACTGTGGTCAGAAAAGATACTTCATACAATTTCAATTTTCTTAAATTTACCAAGGCTTGATTTGTGACCCAAGATATGATCTATCCTGGAGAATGTTCCATGAGCACTTGAGAAAAATGTGTATTCTGTTGTTTTTGGATGGAATGTCCTATAAATATCAATTAAGTCCATCTTGTTTAATGTATCATTTAAAGCTTGTGTTTCCTTATTTATTTTCATTTTGCATGATCTGTCCATTGGTGAAACTGGGGTGTTAAAGTCTCCTACTATGAATGTGTTACTGTCAATTTCCCCTTTTATGGCTGTTAGTGTTTGCCTTATATATTGAGGTGCTCCTATGTTGGGTGCATAAATATTTACAATTGTTATATCTTCTTCTTGGATCAATCCCTTGATCATTATGTAGTGTCCTTCTTTGTCTCTTGTAATAGTCTTTATTTTAAAGTCTATTTTGTCTGATATGAGAATTGCTACTCCAGCTTTCTTTTAGTTTCCATTTGCATGGAATATCTTTTTCCATCCCCTCACTTTCAGTCTGTATGTGTCTCTAGGTCTGAAGTGGGTCTCTTGTAGAGAGCATATATATGGGTCTTGTTTTTGTATCCATTCAGCCAATCTGTGTCTTTTGGTGGGAGCATTTAGTCCATTTACATTTAAGGTAATTATCGATATGTATGTTCCTATTCCCATTTTCTAAATTGTTTTGGGTTCGTTATTGTAGGTCTTTTCCTTCTCTTGTGTTTCTTGCCTAGAGAAGTTCCTTTAGCATTTGTTGTAAAGCTGGTTTGGTGGTGCTGAACTCTCTCAGCTTTTGCTTGTCTCTAAAGGATTTAATTTCTCCATCAAATCTGAATGAGATCCTTGCTGGGTAGAGTAATCTTGGTTGCAGGTTTTTCTCCTTCATCACTTTCAATATGTCCTGCCATTCCCTTCTGGCTTGCAGAGTTTCTGCTGAAAGATCAGCTTTTAACCTTATGAGGACTCCCTTGTGTGTTATTTGTTGTTTTTCCCTTGCTGCTTTTAATATGCTTTCTTTGTATTTAATTTTTGACAGTTTGATTAATATGTGTCTTGGTGTATTTCTCCTTGGATTTATCCTGTAAGGGACTCTCTGTGCTTCCTGGACTTGATTAACCATTTCCTTTCCCATATTAGGGAAGTTTTCAACTATAAACTCTTCAAATATTTTCTCAGTCTCTTTCTTTTTCTCTTCTTCTTCTGGAACCCCTGTAATTCGAATGTTGGTGTGTTTAATGTTGTCCCAGAGGTCTGTGAGACTGTCCTCAGTTCTTTTCATTCTTTTTTCTTTATTCTGCTCTGCAGTAGTTATTTCCACTATTTTATCTTCCAGGTCACTTATCCGTTCTTCTGCCTCAGTTATTCTGCTATTGATCCCATCTAGAGTATTTTTCATTTCATTTATTGTGTTGTTCATCATTGTTTGTTTCATCTTTAGTTCTTCTAGGTCCTTGTTAAATGTTTCTTGCATTTTGTCTATTCTATTTCCAAGACTTTGGATCATCTTTACCATCATTATTCTGTATTCTTTTTCAGGTAGACTGCCTATTTCCTCTTCATTTGTTAGGTCTGGTGGGTTTTTATCTTTCTCCTTCATCTGTTGTGTGTTTTTCTGTCTTCTCATTTTGCTTATCTTACTGTGTTTGGGGTCTCCTTTTTGCAGGCTGCAGGTTTGTAGTTCCCGTTGTTTTTGGTGTCTGTCCCCAGTGGCTAAGGTTGGTTCAGTGAGTTGTGTAGGCTTCCTGGTGGAGGGGACTAGTGCCTGTGTTGTGGTGGATGAGGCTGGATCTTGTCTCTCTGGTGGGCAGGTCCACGTCTGGTGGTGTGTTTTGGGGTGTCTGTGGACTTATTATGATTTTAGGCAGCCTCTCTGCTAATGGATGGGGCTGTGATCCTGTCTTGCTAGTTGTTTGGCATAAGGTGTCCAGCACTGTAGCTTGCTGGTCGTTGAGTGAAGCTGGGTGCTGGCGTTGAGATGGAGATCTCTGCGAGATTTTCGCCATTTGATATTATGTGGAGCTGGGAGGTCTCTTGTTGACCAGTGTCCTGAAGTTGGCTCTCCCACCTCAGAGGCACAGCACTGACTCCTGGCTATAGCACCAAGAGCCTTTCATTCACACGGCTCAGAATAAAAGGGAGAAAAAGTAGAGAGAAAGAATTAGTAGAAGTAGGATGAAAGAAAGAAAGAAAGGAAGGAAGGGAGGGAGGGAGGGAGGAAGGAATGAAGGAAGGAAGGAAGAAAGAAAGAAAGAATGAAAGAAGAAAAGGAAAGAAGGAAAGAAAGAAAGGAGGGATGGTGGGAGGAAGGAATGAAGGAAGGAAGGAAGAAAGAAAGAAAGAATGAAAGAAGAAAAGGAAAGAAAGAAAGGAGGGAGGGAGGGAGGGAGGGATGGTGGGAGGAAGGAAGGAAGGAAGGAAGGAGAGAAGGAAGGAAAAAAGAAGGAAGGAAGATAAAATAAAGTAAAATATAATAAAGTTATTAAATTTAAAAATAATTAAGAAAAAAATTTTAAAAAACGGAGAGATGGACCTTAGGACAATGGTGGAAGCAAAGCTATACAGACAAAATCTCATACAGAAGCATACACATACACATTCACAAAAAGAGGAAAAGGGGAAAAAATCATAAATCTTGGTCTCAAAGTCCACCTCCTCAATTTGGGATGACTCCTTGTCTATTCATGTATTCCACAGATGCAGGTACATCAAGTTGATTGTGGAGCTTTAATCCGCTGCTTCTGAGGCTGCTGGGAGAGATTTCCCTTTCTCTTCTCTGTTCTCACAGCTCCCAGGGGCTCAGCTTTGGATTTGGCCCCGCCTCGGCGTGTAGGTCGCCAGAGGGTGTCTGTTTTTCGCTCAGACAGGACGGGGTTAAAGGAGCCGCTGATTCGGGGGCTCTGGCTCACTCAGGCCAGGGGGAGGGAGGGGCACGGAGTGCGGGGCGAGCCTGCGGCGGCAGAGACCGCAGTGACGTTGCACCAGCCTGAGGCGCACCGTGCGTTCTCCCAGGGAAGTTGTCCCTGGATCCCAGGAACCTGGTAGTGGCCGGCTGCACAGGCTTCCCGGAAGGGAGGTGTGGAGAGTGACCTGTGCTCGCACACAGGCTTCTTGGTGGCGGCAGCAGCAGCCTTAGCGTCTCCTAACAGTCTCTGGGGTCCGCGCTTTTAGCCGTGGCTCGTGCCCGTCTCTGGAGCTCCTTTAAAAAGCGCTCTTAATCCCCTCTCCTCGCGCACCAGGAAACAAAGAGGGAAGAAAAAGTCTCTTGCCTCTTCGGCAGCTCCAGACCTTTTCCCGGACTCCCTCCCGGCTAGCCGTGGTGCACTAACCCTTTCAGGCTGTGTTCACGCCGCCAACCGCAGTCCTCTCCCTGCGCTCCGACCAAAGCCCGAGCCTCAGCTCGCAGCCCCACCCGCCCCGGCGGGTGAGCAGACAAGCCTCTTGGGCTGGTAAGTGCCGGTCGGCACCGATCCTCTGTGCGGGAATCTCCCCGCTTTGCCCTCCGCACCCCTGTTGCTGTGCTCTCTTCTGCAGCACTGAAGCTCCCCCACTCTGCCACCTGCAGTCTCCGCCCGCGAAGGGGCTTCCTAGTGTGTGGAAACCTTTCCTCCTTCACGGCTCCCTCCCACTGGTGCAGGTCCTGTCCCTATTCTTTTGTCTCTGTTTTTTCTTTTTTTCTTTTGCCCTACCCAGGTACGTGGGGAGTTTCTTGCCTTTTGAGAAGTCTGAGGTCTTCTGCCAGCGTTCAGTAGGTGTTCTGTAGGAGCTGTTCCACGTGTAGATGTATTTCTGGTGTATCTGTGGGGAGGAAGGTGATCTCCACGTCTTACTCTTCCACCATCTTCCCCCGGAGGCCCCATGACTCTTTTATCCCAGTAGTGGGATTGATACTGGGTCGTATGGTAGTACTATTTTTAGTTTTTTAAGGAACCTCCATACTGTTTTCCATAGTGGCTGTATCAATTTACATTCCCACCAACAGTGCAAGAGGGAATAAAAATCACCTAGGGAACTTGTTGAAATGTAGATTCTGATTCTGTATGCGTGGGTGGAGTGTGAGATTCTGTGTTTCCAAAAGGATCCCAGTGGATGTCTTACAACTGATGAGTAGTAAGGATCTAGATGATTGAGATCGGATAGGCTGCTGTAGACAGGTGAATTTTTCTGAAGCTTGGGTCAAGAATGGCTTGTATTTCAATGCTTGATAAAGGATGAGGATTCCATTTCAGTTACCTACACCAGGAAGAACAAAAGGGCAAACATAGAGGATACATGGAAGACTACATAATTGATATACAATTAGATTTGAGGAGCAGTAGAAGTTAAAGCCGGAGCATGAAAGATGCGTGAGACGTAACTGAGACCTTGGAAGCTCTAGAGAGATACACTGGATTTTACTTCTGATTTAGACAGAAACTTGGAGGGAGCCTTGAAACACATTGATATGGAGGGAAAGCTGGGGTTTAGGAAAATGCCTCTGTGGGCAGGTTATGTATAACAGAGTCAGAGTCAAACTGAGCAGTACCCTGTGGGGCCTTCCTCGGACAGACCCCCTCCCCCTGGTGTCACCCATCTCTTGTTTGTATTAAAAAAAAAAACAAAAGCTTTAGCCTCCTAGGCCTTCCCTGGGTTCCAAAGAGCAAATTTAATCAAAGAAGTGAGAAAAATGCAGAAACAAAGGAAAACAGTCAAGCATGACAAAATAATAGTAGTTTAGCCATAAAACAAAGTCAAGAGTCTTTAGTTCCTTCTCAAGGTATGTAGATAATATCCTGAGTCATATCCTTGAGTTGTTTTGCAGCCACCAGGTGGAAGAAATTAACTACATGCTGACCACAAGCATGTAGACCCCAGACCAGTTGGAACTAGAAGGTAGATGATGTTATATCACCTGGTTACCTCCCACCAACCAATCAGAAAAGTGTCCACGAGCTGATCAGGCACCCTTCCTTCAAAAACCCTTCTCTGAAAGCCATTGGGGAATTCAGGTCTTTTAAGCATGAGACGCTTGTTCTCCTTATGGCCCCATGTTGGGTGCTTTGCAAAAAATGCTGTACTTTCCTTCACCACACCCAGTATCAGTAGACTGACTTTACTGTGAGTCCGGTGAGTGCATCCAAGTTTGGTTCGGTAGCAAGAGCTGAAGAATGGAGTAAGAGATGGGCAAAAGGCAGTCCTGACCCTAATAACAAAGGGCCTAGGGCAAGAGTACAAATGGAAGTAAAATTTTAAAAAACTAGTTGTAGTAGTTATAATAATAAATATCAGTAATTGGTTTTATATATGCCAAGCACTCTGCTAAATACTTCATGCCGATTATAAATTTTCTTTCTCATAATAGTCCTATGAGGTAGGTATCAATACTATTGTCCCATTTCATTGGTTGTAAAATTAAAATAGAAAATTAGTATCTTGCCCAGGATCACAATACCAGTAATAGAGAGCTGACTAGTCTGCTCTTTCATTTGTTAGTTTTTCAAAATCATCACACTACTCTTCCTACTTTAAAAAAACCCAAGTTGCCATGTTTATAGTTGTATATTTGTGTATTGCTGAAACAAAGTTTTAGTGTGTTGATTCACAACCTTTTCTGGTGAATTCTGAAACCAACCTCCGTACTCAGAGGTGGGGTAGAGTCCAAAGAAAGAAGCAGACCATTCCAGATAGGTAGGTGGCAGGTTTAATAAGCATGAGAACATACTTACAAGGTTTATCTTGGGTGGCTTCAAGATTAGTAGATTCTCACCTGTCCACCAAATCTTACAAGTTTATGTAGAGGCATAGCTGAGTTCAGTCAGTATACCATCCAGATGGTCTCAACAACACATTGCTCACTCAACGTACATTCCAAGTACAGGGGAGGGAGTCAGGAGCTTTTGACTGACCAGTTTTAGTTCTTGGGTCAGCAGGTAGTCACCTCCTCATTTCTTTCTCCAACACTCGATTTGTTGTGACTGGCTTTTATAATCTCTATATGTCCTCCTCTTTTGCAATACATCCTGCGTGGTCAGCAAGGGGTTTCACTGGCATGGAGATGGTTCACTTGGTGGCTATGTGGCTGCGTTGGAGACAGATGCCACAGCAACAATGCAAGCATGTGTAAGAGAAAACAAAGATTGAGACAACAATTTTTTAAACTAGTGGTACCTTTTTAAAATATATTTTACCAAGAGCCCAATGAGCCAAACCATTGATTTACTAAGTCCCCTAGGCTGGGCCCCAGATCACTCAGGGTATTCACTTGTGGTCTTATGTGACTTAGTAAAGATAACACATTAATAGACTCATCAGGGATGAAAACACAACATTTTTATTGGGATAATGGTTCAGATGGCTCCTTTTGAGGCACAATAATGTCCAAGGCCATTTTATTTTGGAGGAGAGCTCCAGTGTTCAAGAAGAACAGGCTTCGCTGGCCATAATTTAAGCCTTTTTGTGAATGTAGCAAGGGCTATCATGTCCTCCAGGCCAATGGAGGGAATAAACATGGCAGCCAAATGGTCATACCAGTGGGAAACCAAACGTGCCCACCTGGCCTTGAGGAGAGGAAGGTTGGCAGCTTTAGGAACTTGACTTGGTTGTATGCACCATACACATTGGTGGGGGGAGGCAGCACTGCCAGGCAGGAGAGAATGGACTGGAAGCAGGATATGCCAGGCCAAAACTTCTTGTCCTCTCTTTTAATAATGTGTGTTCTACTCCAGGTGCAATGTGTTTTGATAGGTCCAGCTTGTAGCAGGACAACGGGATACCAGTGGAGACTGAGTGGTTCCCCCTCATCCAGGGGTGCCAAGTAACTCATCCATCCTGGCAATGTCTCACTGTGAATTTTAGTAAATAAATTTTAGTAGATAATTCCTTTTCCAGGCATGACAGAGCTTGGTGTTCTCAGCAGCATAACACATTGATCTACGGTGAAATTCAGGGCAATGGCTGTTTCCCATGATTTTTATATTTTATGGTATTAGGTGCTTCAGCAGGGTCTTCAGTCTGGCATATGGGGCAGCAGGCCCTATTGGTTGATGATTCAAATGTATTAAAGCCTGAGACATTATTTTAGTCCACCTGGCTGAGCTGATTTTACCTGTTAGGAATGTAATCTGCTGTTTTAATATAGTATTCCATTTTCCTTTCTATCAATCCTGCCTCTTTCAGGTTACAGGGGAGATGGAACCTCTATTTAATGTCATGTTCATTTTTTTTCCCCAGTCTTGCATATCATGACTTTTGAAATATGACAGTCACTTCCATTTGATGAGCGTATTCATATATGATACTCAGCCTCTCTAATACCCTAATAGTGACAGCCTGGTTTGTACAGTGACAGGGTAAAACTTGGGCTAGGCAAGATTTGGTGTTTGTACAAACCAGGGTATATTTAGAACCTTCACTCAGAAGGAGCGGGTCAATATAATCAATTTGCCAATCTCTCACTGGTTGGGAACTCCAGTGAACGGCCCCAGACTCCCTTGGAAGTTGCGTTGGGTGTTGTTTCGAACACACAGGGCAGGGAATTCCCTGGTGGTCCAGTGGTTACGACTTAGTGCTTTCACTGCCAGGGCCCCAGGTTCAATCCCTGGCTGGGGAACTATCCTGCAAGCTGTGCGGCACGGCCCCCAAAAAAAGAACACACAGGACATATTGTTACTGCATTAACCAAGTCACTGTATTTTAAAGGTAATCCAGCATCTTTGGCAATATGCCATCCTACCTGGGCACTGGGATGGTAACTTTTTTTATGTACCCAAGTTGTTGTATCCACTGAAGGGTCAGTTGCTAGGACATCAGCTTCCTGATTGCCAGGGAGTGTCAGTGCCCTGTGAGCCAGGCTATGGAAAACAGTGAGGGCTGCTCAGGCTCTTGCAGGCTAACCTAAATGTCCCTCCATATATCTTGACTCCATAAGGGCCCACTCATGAATCATCTATCCCTTGGCTTCCCATTGTCCCAACCATAATCTCTTTAGAACAGCCCAGCTGTTAGTGTAAAGGGTTAATGGCCAGGGCTCGTGAGTGATCACCAGCCAAACCGCTCTGAGTTCAGCCTATTTGCTGCCGTGGTGTTCCTGAGAGGTTCCACCTTCCTGAGAGGTTCCACCTGTAGGAGTGCTGTGTACACTGCTAGGAATTGTTGCTCTGTGTGGGTATATTCGGTTTTTGTCCCCTTTCAGAGCTGGGACCAAAATTCCTGGAGTATCTCCCCTTCTGTTGTCTCTGCCACAGTGCCTGACTCATACATTTCAAAGTCACAGACATGCCTAACTCGAATGGGAACCCTGCTTGCGGGAGATGCCCAGAGGTTTAATTTGCTTTACTAGTATTTTTGCCTTCTCAGAGTGGTTTGCTGCTTTGATTCTCAGTCCCGTATGTCCCCTTTCTTTATTAGGGATGGAGGCAGTGTGCCAGGTAGAGAATAAAAGTCCTTTAAAACTCCCAAATCCCTGTAAAGGCTTGCATCTTCTTTACTTTTTTAGGGGTTGGATAGGCTTGTATCTTATTAAACAGGTTTTGGGACAACACATGTCTTAGCTGACAAAATGATTTCTAAAACTTACAGTAGTGCCTGGGCCTTGAATTTTCTGTGGTTTTACCACCCATCTTCTCCCTTGAAGGTGTTCTAGCAAAGTCTGCAGAGTGTCCTGTTGCAGGGGCAAGTCTTTACATGTTAACATTATATCCTCAAATGTACTGATGTGGTGAAGGAGAACAAGGACAGCTCTCAGGTTACCACCCCATGACATATGGTGGGGCTGGGCAGCTTGGGAGCTTGGAGAAGCACTTGAAAGGTCCATTGTTGCCTCTCCAGAGAGAAGGGAAATTTATCTTGTGACTCAGTGGCCAGGGGTGTACTGAAAAAGACATTTGTTAAGTCCAGTATAGCATAGTACATTCCTAGGACCATGGCCAAGGTATCTAAGGTGGTGGCAGTGCTGAACACAGCCCCATGGATGGGGGCGGGTGGGTACTACCTTGTTCAGTCTTGGGAGTTCACCATTTTATGTCATGAGCCATCTGTTTTGTTTTTTTTTTTTTTACTAGGTTGTTGAAAGCACGATGGGAAGGGTATACGATACCCACTTAGTGCAATTCTTAGATAGTTTCTCCTACTTCCTTATTCCCCCAGACATTTATATTGCTTGAGAGCTACCATTCTTCACAGGGGTACCAGGTTTACTGGTTCCCAGTTGGTGTTCCCCTTCAGCACTGGTTTGATTAACCTGGAGCTCAAATTCACTGATAGAGGTTTGCAGAGTTGACCTTGTAGGATATCAATGCCCAATATGTTCTCTGGTATTGAAGAGATTAAAAACCTCATATTTTTGGCAGTGGGGTGACCCCCAACTTGCAGTGTCAAAAATACCTTCCTGGTCATAGCTGTTTGCCCTCCATAACCATCAGTGTTGCTGAGGGGACCAGAAAACTCTTGAGGGTTACCTTGTATTAAAGAACATTCAGCTCCAGTGTCAACCAGAGTCATTACCTTTTGTGTATGTCTGGAGGACCAGTGAATAGTGAGCTCAACATGAGGTCTCTGATTGCCTCCAGTGGGCCTTACCTAGAGGCAGTCTTGGCTGGCATCCTATACCCCTGGGCAAGGGGGGAACCTATCCTCAATAGGACTGTATCCCTGAGGCCTCTTCTGAAGCAGGTGGGGATTAAGGATGGTAGGGGCAGATGAGGAAGTCTAAACTATTGTTCTGGTTTTAAAACATTTCAAAAGCTGACCAACACAGCCTTGGGTTGTTAGTCTACCTGTTCAGGTGGAGTCCCCACAGCAATGAGGTCAAATCATATTTGCTTTCGGGTTATTTTTCCTGGACCTCCTATAGTCTATTGAGATAGTTCCTTGGCTTTCTGAGCTCCTTCCCTCTTTCCCACAGCTCATACCTGTTCCCAGGATTTGTTAGTTTTCCCCAGATCAGCAGTGGATTGCCCAATATCATAAATATCTTTTCCCATAACTGGGCTCAGCATGGATATTAATGCCCCACTTCCTATCAGGTGTTGGGGGTGGACTGGAGTATCTTAACTTTCATTTCTGTAGTGAATGTGGCCCAATCAGGTTCTTCAAAGATGGGGTGTAGGTTGCCTGTTTCATTCCCAATTCCAGAGTCCCACATGCCCAGGGAGATCCCCCTTATTAGGCCAAACCTCTCTTCAGAATAGACTAATCCAATCTATAAGGGAGTGAGTGTCTTGAATCCCCTGAGCACCCTGCAGACTCTATCAGAGGGTAGGGTATGGTGATGTTGCTCTTTTTTTTTGTTTTTTTGCCTCCTGCCTGGTCAAAGAAATGTCATGGCCCACCGCATCTCATAGTCACACTAACTGTGCCTAGATACTTTTCCTGGCCTTTTGTTGCAACTTGACAGCTATGTCAATAAGCTCAGCAAAAGTAGATTCTATCATCATAAATGTTTCCTCAATTGGGGGCTGCCCGGCTGGCTCAGAATGTGATTTTGCTTTTCTTCGTATTAGTTGTCAGATGGCATGGGGCGTTTTGTCCATTTCCTCAACAATCAATATAATAACATTTTCTTCTTTTTTCTCAACAGTCTTTTAGGGATTCTACCTTAGGTCCCTATCAGGCTTTGTCACAAGCACTCCAACCTTAATCTAAGGCATCATACACTGCTCTAGTTTTGCAAAATGGCACACTAAGGTCTTGTCTACAGGCTGCGAAGCTAGCAGAATAGTGGACAAAAGGAACGTCCTTCTCCAACCTCAGCTCTTTCAACATTTTTATTTGAGCTCATCCTCTCCTTGGGCTTTGGTTGTGGGTGAAACACCCACAGTAGAGCCAAGTCCACTGTGCAGCCATTCGTTTTTCTTTTTGGCCACGGTGCACTGTGCATAGTTCCTCAGATAATCACATTAAAGCATCTGGTGTATCCCCATACTTATGCAGTGCTCCACAAACATCTAACAAATGGCCCACTCCTCCCAACATAGACGTTGATGGCCAGCTTGGCATTTCCCTGAGGATGCCTCTTTCCTAAAGCCCATTTCTTTGGTCTCTAGGCTGACTCTCCAATTGTTGGTTCTCAAAACTATCAGGAACTTCCTGGGTGAAATCTGAAACCAGCCTCTATACTCCAAGGGCAAGCACAAACCAAGAAAGAGACAGGCCAGTCTAGATTGGTAGGTGGCAGGTTTAATAAGCAAGGGGACTTTGAGGTTTATCCATGTTGTAAAATATTTGAGTACTTTACTTGTTTATATTGCTGAATAATATTTTACTGTATAAAGGCGTTAGGTGTATCCATTCATTAGTCAATGGAAATTTGGGTTCTTTACACATTTTGGCTATAGAGAATAATACTGCTAGGAACATTTGTGTATAGCTTTGTGTGTGGACACATTTTTTTCATTTCTCCTGATATCTATTTGTGGAAATGATGGGTTATATGTGAAACTATGTTCAAAATTTTAAGGAACTGACAAACTGTATTCCAAATTTTACATTCTCACCAGTAACATATGAGAATTCTACTTTTTCCACTTCTTTACCAACACTTGTTATTATCTGTCTTTTTGATCCAAGGCATCTTAGTAGGTGTGAAGCGATAGCTCATTGTGGTATTAATCTGCAATTTCCTAACAACTAATGATATTAAGCATTTTTTCAGTGATTATTGGTCATTTTTAGATCTTCTTTGGAAAAATGTTTATTCAGACACTTTGCCCATTTTTGAATTGGGTTATTTCTCTTTTTATAATTAAATTGTAAGTGTTCTTTATGTGTTCTGGTACAAGTTCCTTATCAGATATATGATTTGTAAATATTTTCTCCCTATGGATTGTCTTTTCACTTCCTTGGTGGTATCCTCAATGTACAAAGGGCTTTTTAAATCGATAAAGTCCAACTTGTCAATGCTCTCTTCTATCATTTGTGCTTTTGGTGACACATCTAAGAAATTGTTGCCTAATGCAAGGTCACAAAGATTTACTCCTGGTTTTTTTTTTTTTCTAGGACATTTATAGTTTTAGCTCTTACATTTAGGCCTATGATCCACTCTGAATTAATTTTTGAGTATGGTGTGAGATAGGGAGAAAGCTTATTTTTTTAAGTTTGTACTCACGATGTGCAAAAATGTCAGTGACTTTATGATAAAATGTAAATTTATTACTTTATTCAAGAGCAAGGCTTGAAACAACCTAGTGCCCTGGAGAATATATCCTTAAATTTTCAGCATGTGTATATTGACCCAGGAATGTGATATTACCCAGAATAAGATAAATTACCTTGAATAATTTCATTTGATTGGTTGCAAGACCCAGGAATCCAAAGGAGTTCTTTTATGAGAGCCCTGTGCAAATAATATGGTACTCCCAAAACCTACTTTGAGAAAAACTAATTAGAGTGAATGAATTATAGCAAACAGTGAGAACTTTAAGATACTTTTTATAATATTTTTTTGAAAAACTTGATAAACATAAGGGGGCTGTAGACCTCCTGGCCCTGAGGATTAATTTTTAAAAATGAGAAAAAAAAAAAAGACCTTTAACTACACAAAGTGTACCCTCTGTCTGCCTAAATCTTGCCTTCAGTGGCTATACAGCAAGAAGGTAACCAGTGTCATTTTCCTATACTAGAACAGTCCACAGACCATTCTGGCTCAGGATTACAGGGAAAACAATTTTAGAAAGAAATGTTTCCAGAGAACTGCAGAACATGCCAGCACAATGCACATATTTTTATGAAAAATTTCTTTTGGTCAATCCAACTCTGTCATTAAAATGCAATTTTACTATCCAAATATTATGTATTCTATATGTTTTCTTGCCATTTCCCACTATCCCCCAACCTCCTTCAGTATGGTCTTAGTCAAAGACAACATGCTGGGAAGAGCTTTCTTGACAATTGTCGTTAAACTAAAATCTGCATGCTGTGGATCTCAGGCAAAGCAAACGTATTATTTCTAACTGCTTTTGAGGGATGTGTATGGAAAGGAAAGCAGTCCCCAGAAAGCCCCCCCAAAAACCAAAATGGTAACATCATAACTATGAAATTGGAGAGAAACTTTCATTTATTTAAAAATGTACAACATAAGACAGATGCTGGTCTAAGGGCTGAGCAGGTGTGATTCTGTAGTGTACTTTGCCAAATGTAGGACAAGACAATTGTTAAACTCTTCACTGTGAACAGTTTATGTGGAAACAGTAGGATTTTCTTTACGAAATGTATCCATTATTTTTGACAAATGGGAAGAAAGAGACGAAGCTGAAAACTTTTTGCCTGTCTCACAGCAATTGTTTTAAAAATATATAATTATTTGAAACTTGAAAACGGCAGAGTACAGGAAATTGTCATCAAACTGTGAGCTATACCTTTCTCGCAACTCACAAGGCCAAGTAATATCAGATGTTGAAAACCCAAAAATAAAAATAAAAGGGAAATCAGTGGATTTCTTTTCAGGAAATTCTCAGGATAATAAATTTGACATTTCTCAAAATCACATCGTAGGGTTTTTAGGAAAATATCTGACAGCTTAAATGATACTTGAAAGAGGAAAAAAATGGAAAATATCCCCAGGAAACAGAAAAAGACAAATATAAAGTAGTGACTCAAGGGCAACCTGAACTTATTGCCTTCTGATTTTCTTCACAAGAATACTTTTTTGCTGATTATTATAAGAAATAAATGTCAATGAGACAGTATGGCAGAAGTTGATTCTGCTAGGTTGGTAAAAATGTGAAGGATATTTTGCCTCTGAAATGTTGGCTGATAGTTTATAAATATGGTTTCTGGACAGATTGAAAACAAATGAACTTCGGTGTAATATGTTTCAAGGTATGTTTTATGCTTTCTGAATCTATGAACAATCAGGTATTTAATGTTTAACCAGCCATGTACTATTTATTGGGGTAGAGGGGAAAAATCAAGTCTTTAATTCTGCTTTATATATTATTTTTAGAAAGGAATGAGAAAGCCCTTTGGGTGCTGTAATATGTACAACATATTTCCAACAAAAGGGTTTGGGTATGAACTTATAAACATGTGCTATACGTCAGGATATCCTATTTGAAATAACAGGAATGCATTGAGAAAAGTGACACTAAGCAATTCGGGAGAGGGGAGTGGAAGAGAAAGGTGGCATGGAAGATATTAAATCATGCTTCCTTCAGTCATTGCCAATTACATATTCAATTTCCACGTCAATGTTTAATATATCATCAGAGCAATGCATTATAATTCTAGGATCGTTGGTACAGTCATAGTAACATCACTCTGATGTCATCTTAGACTCTGGCAAAGAGCCACATGTGCATGAAAGTTTAGCTATCCTGAGAAACATTTCTTGTATTTTTTAAATAATTAATGATTAATATTAAGCCAAACTAAAGAAACAACTGATTTGAAGAAGTGGAGGTCATTTTCCAACTGTTACTTCATAGTGTACACTGGCATCATGCCGGGGAGACAGAGGGAAAGTCCTGTAATAAAATATGTTTTAATAAATTATTAATTTTTCATAGCCAGGCTAAAGATTTAGAGGGAGGATGGCATTTCCTAACTAGGGCACAGGTTTTTTGAGGTTAAAACTCTTTTTCTTTTGCCCAGCATTGCAATATGGATGAGCTTTTGCTCTAGCTTATTGTAACTGCACTGCACAATCGATATTTAAATCCTGAAAGATCAGCAATAATGGATGCAAACTGAACAGATCAATATTTAGCCTTTTGTGGACTATAACTTTTATCTTAGCCCCAATTACTCTGTGGCACAGGGGTTGATTTTTAATGTCTTGGGTGTTTGACATCTTACTAATATTAATTATTTTAAAAGGTAAAAAATGCATTGTGAGACACCTGTAGAGAGAAGTGTGGATAAAAATTATTCTAAAAATATGCTTAAATAGGTTCATTCTTTCAAGATCATTTGGTAATGATAAATTTCAATTGCGACATATATATTGGATTTTTAAAAAATTTACAAGGGATCAGATAATTTTAAAATTCATGAAAAGATATTTCCTTGGAATGTCCTTCAGCAATATTGCATGACCACTTGAGAGATGTTTGGCCAGTTTATCTTTTTAGAATAAAAGCTAATTACAAATCTGATAAAATGTTGGCATTAAAATATTGTTTAATTTATTCAGATATCACAGTATAATCAATTATGATAATTTGTCTCTGAAGTTCTATAAAGGGTTTCAAGGAAATCAAGATTCTGGGAAAAAAAAACACATGCTTTCTTTAGAAATAGCAATTTCAATTTATCACTCTTGAGACAATAAGTGCTCATAAACATGATCTCTGTTCCCAAAAGCCCAACCTGATCTAATGCTAACAACAACAACAAAAACTGTATCTTTAGCGACTAAGTAAATTAGAACATTTACTCTTTAAAAGTATACAGGAGGAATCCTATTTTGTAGAACATCTTTTTTTTTTTTTTTTTTTTGCGGTACGCGGGCCTCTCACTGTTGTGGCCTCTCCTGTTGTGGAGCACAGGCTCTGGACACGCAGGCTCAGTGGCCATGGCTCACGGGCCTAGCCACTCCGCGGCATGTGGGATCTTCCCGGACCGGGGCACGAACCCACGTCCCCTGCATCGGCAGGCAGACTCTCAACCACTGCACCACCAGGGAAGCCCGTAGAACTTCTATTTTTAAAGTCTGTGTGTGTGTGTGTGTGTGTGTGTGTGTGTGTGTGTGTGTGTGTTGCCTCAGAAATAAAAAGGGAGAAGGTAAAACTTCTACTTGGAGTAAGCACACTGCAGTTGATTACTACTTAAAACTGGACAAAATACAAAAAGCAATTGCTTGAGGAATCTGAAAAGTAAATAAGAACAAGAAAATTGGGAAAGACATTAAAACTTGAAGAACAACGAATATGGTCTTTTTATGTTTCTCATTTTTGTTTCTTCTTTATCTCCCCACTGTGAGACATATTAAACTGTATGATGGATACCATCATCAATATCTCCTATAATCCCTCTTTCTGGCCAGAAGTCCAGGAAAAAAAGCCACCTGTGAGCTCAAGAAAGTAGGGATAATTCTTCTTTTTCTCCTTTTTGAAATTCTTATAGCCCTGCTCCATAGCCAGCCCCATTGCAAAACTATGATACTGCAGAGCAGAAGTGGCACAGGTACCTAAAGACTGGAGATAAACTCTCAGCACTCTGGATTCAGGAACAGAGAAGAGGGGTCCTTTTATACAAAGAGTGTAGGAGAATTTTCAACATATGTTTTTTCTATCTCTTCTCTCTTTACTTTGCCCCAAGGGCAGGCCCAGATGTATGGAACTGCACAAGAACATGAGAGGCCAAAACACTGAGAGAATCTCATCTTTTTGTCCAGAGGAACCAAAAACAATACCCCCCAAAACAAACAAATACCAGCCCACAGAAGCTGCAGAGTGTCAGGGAAATCCCACAGAGGAGTGAGCTGGAGAACCTGTATTTGGGTATGAACTAATATAAGTCCTAAGCTCACCCCCAAGTGTCTAAATACAGAACACACCCAAGAAGCATAGCCAAGGGTTTGAAAAGTGAACTACTATACAAACCACTGCCCAAGTCCCAACTCATGCTCTGAGTTGCTAAGGTAAAACATACACTCAAAGAACATAGTAAAAAACTTTGAAAACTCAACATTAGAATCACCACCTGCAGAAGGCAGTCTGACTGCATTCTGTACATGAGTTAGTTGATTGCCTATTAAAAGAAACAAACAAAAATCAGTTGTCTCCTGGATTTTGAGAAGACCCAATTTCTTACAACATAGTTTCCAAATGTCCAGTATACAATTGAAATTACCCAAAATATCAAAACCCAGGACAATATGACCAAGAGCCAGAGAAATCTGACCAATTTTCAACAGAAAAGGCAACCTACTGAGGAGAATCCTGAGATGACACAGATGTTGGAATTACCACATAAAGACTTTAAAGAGGGACTTCCCTGGTGGTGCAGTAGTTGAGAGTCTGCCTGCCAATGCAGGGGACATGGGTTTGGGCCCTGGTCCAGGAAGATCCCACATGCTGTGGAGCAACTAAGCCCATGAGCCACAACTACTGAGCCTGCACTCTAGAGCCAGCGAGCCACAACTACTGAGCCCGCGAGCCACAACTACTGAGCCTGCGCACCTAGAGCCCGTGCTCTGCAACAAGAGAAGCCACCACAATGAGTAGCCCCCGCTCGCAGCAACTGGAGAAAGCCCACGTGCAGCAGCGAAGACCCAATGCAGCCAAAAATAAATATTTTTTAAAAAAAGACTTTAAATAAGTTATTATAATCATGCTTAATGAGGTAAATATAATCATTATTGAAATGAATGGGAAATTAGACAATCTAAGTGGAGAAATAGAAACCATAAAACAGAAGCAAATGGAAATTTTAGAAAAAAATTTCTGAAATTAAAAAAATCACTGGAAGGGGTCGATAGTAGAATGCAGATGACAGAGGAAAGAGATAGTAAAATTGAAGCTAGAACAATAGAAATTATTCAATGTGAACAAAATCAAAAACAAAACAAAACAAAATGAACAACACCTTAGGGTCTTGTGAAATAGTACTTAAATGTTTAATATTTGTGTCATTGGAATTCCTGAAAGAGGAGAAAGAGTTACATAAAACATATCTGAAGAAACAGCAGTTGAAAGCATCCCCAAATTGGTGAAAGGCAAGCATTCACAGATTCAAGAAACTCAGTAAACTCCAAATTCATGACAGTCTTAAAAGTATACATAGAGAGCTCCAGAATAAAATAAATTAAAAACTGATATAAAAAAGGAGAAATAGAAAAATCTACAATTATATTTGAACACTCCTCTGTAATTGATAGAGCAGGTAGAGAGAACATTAGCAAGGATACAAAAAAAAAAATCTTAATACCATCAACTAACTAGAAAAGGAGTTGACAAACTATGGCTTACCAATAAAATTGGGACTACCACCTTTTTTGGTATGGCCCATGAGCTAAGAATTTTTTTTATACTTTAAAATTGTTGCATTTTAAATGGTTACAATGTCCTCAATATTGCTCCCTGGTCTGAAAAGTCTAAAATATTTACTACTTTTCACTTTAATAAAAAGTTTGCCAATCTCTGAACTAGAAATTAATTGACATTTATAGAACCCTCTACTCAACAACTACAGAACAGATATTGTTCCAAGTGTTCATGGAATATTTATTAAGACCATATTTTGGACCATAAACCAAACCTTAAAAAAATCTAAAAGAATGGAAACTATACAAAGTATGTTCTCTGATAATGTCAGGACTAACATAGAAATTGATAACAGGAAGATAACTGGAAAAACTTCAAATAGGTTGAAATTAAACATTCTACTTCTATATAACTAATGGTGATAAGCATGAGTCACAAAGAAAAATAAAAACATATTTTTAATAGAATTACTATACGTCAAAATTTGTGGAACGCAGCTAAAGTAGTTCTAAGAGGGAAATTTATAGCAATAAATATTTGTATTAAAATAAAGATCTTAAATAATCAGAGCTTTCACCTTGAGAAATTGGAAAAAATAACAAATTAAATAAAAAGCAAGCAAAAGGAATTAAAAAATAAAGATGAGAACAAAAATAGTTATGTAAAAACAGAATAGAATCAGTGGAGACAAAAGATGGTTCTTAGAAAATATCAAGAAATGTGTAAACCACTACTTAGACTGACCAAAAAAAAAAAAAAAAGGAAAAAAAAGACTGAAATTAACAATAATATTAATAAAAGAGAGGATATTACTACAGATGCTAAAGATATAAAAGGTGAATATGGGAATAAAACAAAGAAATCTAGGAATCATTGTTGGAAGAAATTAAAAATCTAAATATTTGCCAAAAAGGCCATGTCTATAGATCAAAAGACTTAATGTTTAAGGTGGCAATACTACACAAATTGACATACAGATTCATTGCAATATCTATCAGAATTACAGATTTTTTTTCAAAGAAATTGACAAGATTATCCTAAAACTCTTATTGAGAATCAGAGAACTCAGAATAGCCAAAATTCTGAACAAGAACAGAGGTGAAGTACTCACACTTCCCAATTTTAAAATTTGGTATGAAGACACAGTAGTCAAAACAATGTGGTGCTCGTATAAGGGTAGACATATAGATAAATGGAGTAGAATTGAGAGCCAGAAATAAACCTTCACATATATAGTAAATTGATTTTGACAAGTGTGCCAAGACAATTTAATTGGGAGAGAATAGCCTTCAAAAATTGTGTTGGGAAAACTGGATATCCACATGCAAACAGATGAAGTTGAACTCCTTATACAATACACAAAAATTAATTCAAAATGAAACATGGATTTAAATTTAAGACCTAAAACTATGAAGTTTTTGAAGAAAATATAGTAAATCTTTGTGTCCTTGTTATAATGAAAATCTTCATCTATAGACACCAAAGTCACAAAGGACAAAAGAAAAATATAGAAAAATTGAACTTCATCATAATAAAATTTTTTTGCTCCAAAGGATACCATTAAGAAAGGGAAAAAGACAACCCATATAATGGGAGAAAATACTTGGGTATTTTATACATTTGTATCTGATGAGACTTGTATCTGGAATATTAAAAGAACTCTTACAAATAAATAATAAAAAGACAAACAGCCCTTTTTTTAAAAAGTGGGCAAAGATTTAAGTATATATTTATCCAAAGAAGATATAGAAATGACTAAAAAGTATGTGAAAGATGCTTTACATCATTAGCCATAGGGAAATACAACTCAAAACCACAATAAAATCACTTTACACGCACTACGATGGTTACATTAAATAACTCAGAAACAAACCAGTTGTTCCAGAGAAACTGGAACCATCATACATTCCTGATGTGACTGTAAAATGTGGCAGCTCCTTTGGAAAACAGTTTGACAGTTCCTCAAAATGTTAAACATAAAGTTACCATTGGGTGATGAAAATGTTCTAAAACTTACTGAGTTGATGCTTGCACAACTCTATGAATACACTGGACATCAGTGAACTGTACATCTTAATGCATGATTTGTATCTATGTGCATTATCAATAATGTTCTTATATAAAAATGAAACAAAATCTATACATGGTGTGTATAGAAGTTTCATTTGCAATCACTAAAAACTGAAAACAACCCCAATATCCCTGAACTAGGGAATGCATGAAAAAACAAAAATAGACAAAATAAAAATAGGAAGAAACTATTGATACATGCAACCATACGGATGAATCTCAATGAATTAGGCTACATGATAGAAGCCAATCACAAAAGTCAGCATATTGTGTGAATTGATTTATATGGCACTCTGGAAAAGACAAAGCTACAGTGATGGAGAATAGATTAGTGGCTACAAGGGTTATAAATCAAAAGAAGCTTTGATTGCAAAAGGGTAGCATGAGAGATTTGTGGGGAGGTGATGGAACTCCTCTGTGTATTTATTTTGTATTTGTATTTTGTGTATTGATTTTGGCGATTACACGACTCTATGCATGAGTCAAAAATTATAGAACTGTACTCCCCAAAGAGTTTATTTTATCATAAATAAATTTAACAAGTTAATTTAAAAATACATGGTAAGTAAGTAATACATGGGAATGTAATATTCTTCTGTCCTTAATATGTGCCAGGCATTCTGTTAGGTTCCTTAATGTTGCTAGTCCTAGTGATGACCATATAGTGTTAGATACTATTATTGTCATGTTCCTTTCACAGGTGAGAAACTTTGAGAGTTTGAGGGTTTGAGAAACTTAATCAAAGTCACAAAACTAATACCTGTTGGAGCAGGGGATTTGAATCCAACCAATGTGATACTATGTCTTAGTCTATTTGGAATTCTGTAACAATATACCAGAGACCAGGTGGCTTAAAAACGACTAATATTTATCACAGTTCTGGAGGCTGGGAAATCCAAGACCAAGGTGCCATTAAGCTCAGTGTCTGGTGAGACCAGTTTTCTTCACTGATAGCCCACTTCTCCCTGTAATCTTACATAGAGGAAGGGGCAAGGGAGCTTTTTTGGGCCTCTTTTACAAGGGCCTAATCTCATCCATGAGGACTCCACCCTCATGACCTAGTTAACTCCCAAAGACTCCACCTGCTAATACCACTTGGGGGTTGGTATTTCAACATATGAATTTTGGAGGGACACAAGCATTCAGAACATACCACACTAGACATGAGACTCTTAAGCCTTATCCATAATGCCTTTCCATACATTGTCTTTTTTTATTTGTTCAGGAAAATAAAATTCCCATGGAGTAAGTGGTTGGAATAATTACTGCTCTATGGTTAGGAACTACAAAATCAACAAGAAAATCTGTAATTTTGATAAGTTATATAAAGAACCTTGCAAAGAATGCAATTGACCTGTGTCTGTGTGCTTCTCTGTCCAAAAAATTGATACAGATGTTCAATGAAGAATAAACATCTACTGATGTGATGCTAAGATCACAGAGTCCTACCCCCTTTTTTAATTAAATTTTTAATTTATAGTTGATTTACAATGTTGTGTTAGTTTCAGGTGTACAGCAAAGTGATTCAGTTATACATATACATATATCCATTCTTTTTCAGATTCTTTTCCCATATAAGTTATTACAGAATATTGAGTAGAGTTCCCTGTGGTATACAGTAGGTCCTTGTTGGTTATCTGTGTTATATACATTAGTGTGTATATGTTAATTCCAAACTCCTAATTTATCCCTCCTCCCCACCAATGTTTCCCCTTTGGTAACCATAAATTTGTTTTCAAAATCTGTGAGTCTGTTTCTGTTTTGTAAATAAGTTCATTTGTGTTGTATTTTAGATTCCACATATAAGTGATACCATATGGTATTAGCCTTTCTCTGTCTGACTTATTTGACTCAGTATGACAATCTCTAGGTCCATCCATGTTGCTGCAAATGGTGTTATTTTATTCTTTTTTTATGGCTGAGTAATATTTCATTGTATATATGTACCACATCTTCTTTAGCCATTCCTCTGTTGATGGATATTTAGGTTGCTTCCATGTCCTGGCTATTGTAAATAGTGCTTCAGTGAACATTGGGGTGCATGTATCTTTTCAAATTATTGTTCTGAGGAGTGGGTTTGCTGGATCATATGGTAGTTCTATTTTTAGTTTTGTGAGGAACCTCAATACTGTTCTCAATAGTGGTTGTAGCAATTTATATTCCCACCAACAGTGTAGGAGGGTGCCCTTTTCTCCATACTTTCTTGAGAATTTATTGTTTGTAGACATTTTGTTCATGGCCATTCTGACCAGTGTGAGGTGATGCCTCATTGTAGTTTCGATTTGCATTTCTCTAATAATTAGTGATGTTGAGCATCTTTTCATGTGCTTTTTGGCCATCTGTATGTCTTCTTTGGAGAAATGTCTATTTAGATCTTCTGCCCATTTTTTGATTTGGTTGTTTGCTTTTTGATATTGAGCTGCATGAGGTGTGTGTATATTTTGTAGATTAATCCCTTTTCGGTCGCTTTGTTTGCAAATATTTCCTCCCATTCTGTGGGTTGTCTTTTTGATTTGTTTATGGTTTCCTTTGCTGTGCAAATGCTTTTAAGTTTAATTAAGTCGCATTTGTTTATTTTTATTTTCATTACCCTAGGAGGTGGATGCAAAAATATAATTGCTGCGATTTATGTCAAAGAGTGTTTTGCCAGTGTTTTCTTCCAAGTTTTATAGTATCCAGTCTTACATGTAGGTCTTTAATCTATTTTGAGTTTATTTTTGTGTATGGTATTAGGGAGTGTTCTAATTTCATTCTTTTACATGTAGCTCTCCAGTTTTCCAGCACCATTTATTGAAGAGACTGCCTTTTCTCCAGTGTATATTCTTGACTTCTTTGTCGTAGGTTAGTTGACCATAGGTGTGTGGGTTTATTTCTGGGCTTTATATCCTGCTCCATTGATCTATACTTCTGTTTTTATATCAGTACCATCCTGTTTTGATGTCTGTAGCTCTGTAGTATAGTCTGCACACAGGGAGTCTGATCCTTCCAGCTCCGTTTTACTTCTTCAGTATAGCTTTGGCTATTCAGGGACTTTTGTGTTTCCACACAAATTTAAAATTTTTGTCCTAGTTCTGTGAAAAATATAATTGGTTATTTGATAGGGATTGCATGGAATCTGTAGATTGCCTTGGGTAGTATAATCATTTTGATTGTTCCGGTCCAGGAACATGGTACATCTTTCCATCTGTTTCTTTCATCTTCGATTTATCAGTATCTTATAGTTTTCATAGTATGGGTCTTTTGTCTGCTTAGGTAGGTTTATTTCTAGGTATTTTATTCTGTTTGATGTGATGGTAAATGGGATTGTTTTCTTAATTTCTCTTTCTTCTCTTTCATTGTTAGTGTATAGGAATGCAAGAGATTTCTGTGTATTAATTTTGTATCCTACAACTTTACTGAATTCACTGATGAGCTGTAGTGGTTTTCTAGTAGCCTGTTTAGGATTTTCTAGGTATAGTATCATGTTGTCTGCAGACAGTGACAATTTTACTTCTTCTTTTCCAGTTTGGATACCTTCTATATCTTTTTCTTCTCTGAATGCCTTGGTTAGGACTTCCAAAACTGTTGAATAAAAGTGGCGAGAGTGGACATCCTTGTCTTGTTCCTGATCTTAGCAGAATTGCTTTCAGCTTTTCACTATTGAGAATGATGTTAGCTCTGAGTTTGCATTTTTGGCCTTTATTATGTTGAGGTAAGTTCCCTCTATGTGCACTTTCTGGAGAGGTTTTTTTTTTTTTTATCATAAATGGATGTTGAATTTTGTCAAAAGCTTTTTCTGCATCTGTTGAGATGATCATATGGTTTTTATTCTTCAGTTTGTTCATGGGGTGTATCACATGGATTGATTTGTGGTTATTGAAAAATCCTTGCATCCATGGGATAAATCCCACTTGATCATGGTGTATGATCCTTTTAATGTATTGCTGGATTCAGTTCACTAGCATTTTGTTGAAGATTTTTGCATCTATATTCAACAGTGATATTGGCCTATAATTTTCTTTTTTTGTGGTATCTTTGACAGGTTTTGGTGTCATGGTGATGGTAGCCTCATAGAATGAGTTTGGGAGTATTCCTTCCTCTGCAGTTTTTTGGAAGACTTTCTAAAGGAGAGGTGTTAACTCTTCTCCAAATGTTTGATAGAATTTGCCTGTGAAGCCATCGGGTCCTGGACATTTTTTAATCACTGTTTCAATTTCAGTACTTGTGATTGTTCTCTTCACATTTTCTGTTTCTTCCTGGTTCAGTATTGGAAGGTTGCACCTTTCTATGAATTTCTCCATTTCTTCTGGATTGTCCATTTTATTGGCATATAATTGCTTGTAACAGTCTCTCATAATGCTTTGTATTTTGTGGTGTCCATTGTACTTCTCCTTTTCCATTTCTAAATTTATTGGTTTGAGCCCTCTCCCTTTTTTTCTTGATGAGTCTGGCTAAAGGTTTATCAGTTTTGATTATCTTTTCAAAGAACCAGCTATTAGTTTTATTGATCTTTGCTATTGTTTTCTTCATCTCTGTTTCATGTATTTCTTCTCGATCTTTATGATTTCTTTCCTTCTACTAATTTTGGGTTTTGTTTGTTGTTATTTCTCTAGTTGTTTTAGGTGTAAGGTTAGATTGTTTATTTGAGATTTTTCTTATTTCCTGAGGTAAGATTGTATTGCTATAAACTTTCCACTTAGAACTGCTTTTGCCACATCCCATAGGTTTTGGATCATCATGTTTTTGTTTTCATTTGTCCTTAGGTACTTTTTTATTTCCTCTTTGATTTCTTCAGTTATCCATTTTTTTGGGGTAACATATTATTTAGCTTCCACATGTTTGTGTTTTATAAAGTTTTTTTCCTGCAGTTGATTTCTAATCTCATAGCATTGTGGTTGAAAAAGATATTTGATATGGCTTCAATATTCTTAAATTTCCCCAGGCTTGATTTGTGGCCCAGATGTGATCAATCGTGGAGAATTTTCCATGTGCACTTGAGAAGAAAGTGCATTTTGCTGCTTTGGGGTGGAATGCGCTATAAATATCAGTTAAGTCTAGCTGGGCTAATGTGTCATTTAAGGCTTGTGTTTCTTTATTCATTTTCTGTCTAGATGATCTGTCCATTGATGAAAGTGGGGTGTTAAAATCCCCCACTATTAATGTGTTACTGTCAATTTCTCCTTTTATGGCTGTTAGCATTTGCCTTATATATTGAAGTGCTCCTATGTTGGGTGCATATATATTTACAATTGTTATATCTTCTTTCTGGATTGATCCCTTGATAATGTAGTGTCCTTCCTTGTCTCTTGTAACAGACTTTATTTTAAAGTTGATTTTGTCTGATGTTAGTATTGCTACTCCAGCTTTCTTTTGATTTCCATTTGCATGGAATAACCTTTTCCATCCCCTCACTTTCAGTCTGTATGTGTCCCTAGATCTGAAGTGGGTCTGTTGTAGATAGCATATATACAGGTCTTGTCTTTGTATTCCTTCAGCCAGTCTGTGTCTTTTGGTTGGAGCATTTAATTCATTTATATTTAAGGTAATTTGGTTGGAGCATTTAATCCATTTATATTTAAGGTAATTATTAATATGTATGTCCTTATTGCCACTTCGGTAATTGTTTTGGATTTACTTTTGTAGGTTTTTTTTTCTTCCCTTCCTCTTTTGTTCACCTTCTTTTTTGATTTGATGACTGTCTTCAGTGTTGTGTATGGATTGCTTTTGTGTGTGTGTGTGATTGTAGGTTCTATTGTAGATTTTTGGTTTGCAATTCCCATGAAGTTTTGATATACTAGTCTGTATATATACAAGATCATTTTAAGTTGCTGGTCTCTTAATTTCCAATGCATTTCCAATGTCTTGCATCTGTACTCTCCTATTCTCATGATTGCTGGTTTTGATATTATATTTAAATGTGGATGATTTCCTACCTTTACTTTATGTTTGCCTTTACTAGTTAGCTTTTCCATTTGTAATTTTCATGTTTCTAGTTGTGGTCTTTTCTTTTCCACCTAGAGAAGTTCCTTTAGCATTTGTTGTAAAGCTGGTTTGGTGGTCCTCAATTCTCTTAGCTTTTGCTTGTCTGTAAAGCTTTTGATTTCTCTATTAAATCTGAATGAGAGCCTTGCTGGGTAGAGTATTCTTGGTTGTAGGTTTTTCCCTTTCATCACTTTAGATATATCGTGCCACTCCCTTCTGGCCTGCTGAGTTTCTGCTGAAAAAATCAGCTGATAACCTTACGGGGATTCCGTTGTGTGTTATTTTTGCTTTTCTCTTCTTGTTGCTTTTAATATTTTCTCTTTGTCTTTAATTTTTGTCAATTTGATATGTGTCTCAGCATGTTCCTCCTTGGGTTTATCCTGTATGGGACTCTGTGCTTCCTGGATTCGAGTGTTTCCTTTCCTGTGTTAGGGTAGTTTTCAGCTAATATCTCTTCAAATATTTTCTCAGGCCCTTTCTTTCTCTCTTCTCCTTCTGTGAACCCTGTAATGTGAATGTTGGTGTATTTAATGTAGTCCTAGAGGTCTCTTAGACTGTCCTCATTTCTTTTCATTCTTTTTTCTTTATTCTGTTGTGCGGCACTGATTTCCACCATTCTGTCTTCCAGCTCTCTTATTTATTCTTCTGCCTCATTTATTCTGCTGTTGATTCCATCTAGTGTATTTTTCATTCAGTTATTGTGTTGTTCATCTCTGTTAGTTCTTTAAAGCTTCTAGCTCTTTGTTCAACATTTCTTGTCTCTTCTCAGTCTATGCCTCCATTCTTTTTCTGAGTTCTTGGATCATCTTTACTGTCATTACTCTGAATTCTTTTTCAGGCAGATTGCCTATCTCTACTTAGCGTTATTCTGTGGTTTTATCTTGTTCCTTCGTCTAGAACATATTTCTCTGCCATCTCATTTTCTCTAACTTTCTGTGTTTGTGGGCTCCATTCTGCAGGATTTCTATCCCTTTTTTTATCTTACCTCATGATAGGAATTTTTTGAAATTGTACAAATTCTAATTCATAGCTTGGGATACACTCTGCATTGTTTATGAATTTTTCTAAGGTCATCTCCCTAAACCCTACAGAAAATCTTTTTTTCTAATTCAGAAATATTTCACCTCATAATCTATACAGTCAGTCAAAAGTTCTTCGAAAGAATTAAACTGGCACATCTACTAGCTTTTTATTCTGGGTGGGTTTTTTTTTTTTTTTTTTTTTGCGGTACATGGGCCTCTCACTGTTGTGGCCTCTCCTGTTGCAGAGCACAGGCTCCGGACGTGCAGGCTCAGCGGCCATGGCTTATGGGCCCAGCCGCTCCACGGCATGTGGGATCTTCCCGGACTGGGGCATGAACCCATGTCCCCTGCATTGGCAGGCAGACTCTCAACCACTGCGCCACCAGGGAAGCCCCTATTCTGGGTGTTTTGACAAGCACATATTACTACAGTTACCCTTAGTTAGTTGAACAATACTAACCACTATAGCAAACTGTATCCTCCTGTTAACTTACCAGTAGTGAGAAGAGAGAAACTTTCTGTCAACCAAAGCTAATGTCTTCAGTCATTCAGGAAAATAATATTTGATTCCTTCTTCTGTTAGGCTGAATTGAATACAAGTTATTTTAATTGTTCATTTATATGAACCCATTGTTTCCAATATAATTTGGCCCTTAAGTGGATTAGACATTTGTTGTATTTTGATCAAAATATAAGTGTTCAGAACATATTAGCATCTTAATCAAAGTTGAGGAGAGAATAATTAAAAAGAAAACTTCAGAACTGATTTTTATGAGAAGTTTCTGACCTGTATTATTTTCCATTCCACACTCTTAATCTAATATAATCCTGATTGAAAAAACCTATATCATTTTCGCATTTCTGGAGATGAACTACACCAAAATCAAACAAATGTTCATGGGAAAGTCTAATGTTTGTTTTCTTCCACCAAATAAAGTCATTCACATTTTGTCAGTAATCTCTTTTTCACTTTTGGGTTTACATTTCATTTTTCAACAAGCTTCTTTATGTGTCAGTCAGTGGAACATTAACATGTGGAAGTGAATTTCAATAACTGCTAACCTTCTTAAATAAGGAAGATGATACATTTTAAGGAAATAAATTTTAAAAATTATTTTGAATTACTTATCACTTTATGGAATATAATATTAAAGGATTATTTTTGAATGATTTACCACCAACAAAAATGTTATATGTTCTTGAATATTTGTTATTCATTTAATGCTAATTAGATGAGTAATGCTCCCTCTGTATTCATTGGGTATATTACAGATCTTTTAAAATTAACTCTCACTTTCTAATATTCTAGTAATTTAACCATGAATCAATTCATACATTCTTTTATTTGCCAAAACAGCATAGCTCTTTCCATCCAATGAAAGAAGACTAGCTTCATTTATATATCTTACCACTGGATTTCATTGATCATAATTATTTTTTTATGACTAAATTCAAAATCATTTCTTAGTTTTCCACATTTATTTTGTGGTCATTTGGAATTTCTCAAGCAATGTAACATCCAAGTGTATCATTGATCCTGTGGGAAACCATCTTCAATTTTCTTAAAATATAAACCTAGTACATTTAAATAAGAGCGATATGGACTGTAAAACTTGAGCTTGCCTTTATAACTAAATATTCTCTCTCTGTGGTTACTAAAACCAGGTGGTATCCATTCTCAGAACTTAGTACTTTCTCTTTTTTCCTTCAGCAACATGTCTAAATGTTGTATCACCACATTTTATTGTGTTTACTCCATAAGCTGCCAGTACAGTGAAGATGACAGGCATACACAAGGAAGAGGAAAACAAAAGAAATCTCTAATCACCTGAATATTTAAGGCAAAAAGGAAGTTGTGGTTAAGTATGTTTTTTTATAATTATCAATTCCCACAGAGTCCCTGATGCCTCAGCTTACTGATGACCATCATTTACATTCTATTACTCATTCGGATTTCCCATTGGGGTAATTCACATTAGGGTTACTGAAAGACCCTCTTGTCTGTATCTCCAAGAGCTCTGTGGTTAGAGCATATCATGAATCTCTCTCTCCACTGATTACTCCCTTTACGGTCTAGGCTGGAAATTTTTTGAAACTTGAGAATGTTTCATTCCACAAACCACAACTGTCATTAAGTAGAATAAATAGGAACCAGAAAATCAAGCACTGAGATTTTCTTGAACGTGTCTCAGAGTCTGGTTCTTAATATACTTGTCAGTTTCTTTTAATTTTCTGGACCTTAATAACTTGAAACTCATATACCAGTGAGAATATTAGCAGCATGAAGAAATGTTGACTGTGATAAGGTAACTGAGTAGCTGGAGCCTCTTTTGTGTAAGAGTATTATATTCCTTATGATCACCCTGATTATCAATGTAGCTTATGTAGTTATCCTGTAGTATATAAAAAGTCAGAATTCTGTTCTATATCTCCATCTTCTGTAGTTGTTGGAGAGAAATGTACTATAAGCTCAAGTTTCAAATCTTCAATTTGAGAACTGTTACATATTATTTTTAGTTTGAGCTACAGTTCATATTACCTTAAACAATATTCTTTAAGGATATAAGAGGTTTGAGGGACTGCTGGAATGTCTTCCTTGAAACCTTGAAACTTTCTCTATTTCTCTCTCTCTGAAACAAAATCCTTTATCACATTTTCCCAATTAATTATAAAAGTTAAAAATTAAATCTTACTTTTGTCCCCCACATTAATCCTAAGTAGATCAGTTATTTTGTCCATATTAATGGAAGCATAGCACTAGTGAGATTTAATTTCAAACTTTTGTAATTATAGCTAAAATTAAATTTTACCATGGATGAATTGTCCACGTCCTAGATGAAAGCCGACTAGGAGGATTAGCAACTGGACCTCCAGGATGACTTATGTTATCTCTGATAATTAATTAAAATCAATGTGTATAGGCCTATATTTGGAAATTTAAGGAGTTTCCAAGCAGGGATTTTTCAAATTCCCTTACAAGTTTGGTGTAAGGGGTACAAGAGGGAGTAGTAGTACTTTGAGGAAACTCCAAAAGATCATAAAGTAGTATGGTGAACCTTTGGTCCTTATTCTGCTTACTGAATTACATAGGATTAAGTGCTCTTTCTGATGTACTGGAGAAATCTCATAAAGTTGACAAAAATGATTTTTACTGCCCTTAAGTCTAAACAGTTGAGATGCCACTATTGGGAGTAAGAAGATTGGATAATTTGTCCTTAAATTTGAGCCTGTATAGAGAAATATAGGAAAATGGGGAGGATCCTCATTAACCTTGAAGAATCTAAGTGAAGAAAAATACAAAAACAAATTTCTGGTTAAATCTTAAAACATAAATGTTTTAATTCTAATGCCAAAGTAGAGAAAGGTGCAATGTAGTTAGAGTGTAGACACCTACTAGCAAAACAGGTTATTATGTTAAAAGCAATGCCCAGAGAAAGATTTTGAAACATTCAAAGAAAAAGGTCTTATAAATTTCCAAATTAGTAATCAGAGCAAACATTAACAAGCCCAGTCACCTAAGCAACTGAAAGTTTTCCTGGGATTTTTGCTTTTTTATAAAACCCATACCAGATCTCAGTGCTTTATATAAAAGTGTCACACCATTAATAAGTCCAGCAGGGCATCTGTTTCCTTTTCCCTGGCAGCCCTATGTTTCCAAGTGCAAGGTTGTACTTAGAACAGCAGCTTCCCCTTTTACAGCCAGTTCTGACATGTTCATATGTGTGTCTCCCTTTCAGTGATAGCACCTGTAATGTGGATGGAAGTACTTTCTTGCCTTTCTCCTCAACATCTGTCTAGTCTTGTAGGATACACTCATCCTGATTGTATCTTAAGAGAGAATATTTTTGACACTCCTAATGAGAAATTGAGTGTGTTTTTTCTATAAATTAAATAGACTATGAATGACCAAAAGTGTAAGATTTATGCCTCACCTATAATCTCATAGCAGTTGTGTTTGTGTGGGAAAGGGATAGAAAAAACCTTTATTTTGCTTATTCTATCCTAATACATATTTACTGTAGATTTGATGGATTTCTTTCCTTCACCTCCTTCCTTAATGTTTTCTTTATGTTTAGCTCTGATCGTTTGAGTTTTCAGAGGGGGTTCAGCCACCCTCTACTACCAACCAGGCTAGCCTTGAATTTAACTTGAAAAATAGGTAAAATGTTACACATGCTACTTGTAAGCCCAGTCTTCTGTTAATCTGGCCTACATTAGGAAGCTTGTCCTGCACTCTTTTGCCTGAGCTCGTGCTCATGATGTCCACACTCTTCTTTTTCTCCCGGTCCTATGACAGTTGTAGCCTCAGCCCACTCCATGCACTGCAGTCTTCTCTGCATTCATAGCATTTTATGCCCTGGTTCTTCAAATAGAAACTTTATTTTGAATTGCTCTGCAGCCTTTCTTGTGCTGTTGAATTAATATGTGATGTTGGCATTTTACAAAGATTTCAAAGTACATTTAGTTCATCTGTATAACTAGACTATATTGTGCACAAAATGCATTTTTGTCTCCTTCCCATCTTTCGCCCTCTCACCTGATGCATTAAGATAGTATCTTGACTGAAATAGTTGCTCAGTACATTTTTTTAACAATATCTAATTTTTATTTATTTTTATTTTTTTAACATCTTTATTGAAGTACAATTGCTTTACATTGGTGTGTTAGTTTCTGCTTTATAACAAAGTGAAACAGTTATACATACACATATGTTCCCATATCTCTTCCCTCTTGCTTCTCCCTCCCTCCCATCCTCCCTATCCCACCCCTCTAGGTGGTCACAAACGACCTAGCTGATCTCCCTATGCTGTGCAGCTGCTTCCCACTAGCTATCTATTTTAGGTTTCGTATTGTATATATGTCCATGCCACTCTCTCACTTTGTCACACCTTACCCTTCCCCCTCCCCATATCCTCAAGTCCATGCTGTAGTAGGTCTGTGTCTTTATTTGCGTCTTACCCCTAGGTTCTTCATGACCTTTTTTTTTTTCTTAGATTCCATATATATGTGTTAGCATACAGTATTTGTTTTCCTCTTTCTGACTTACTTCACTCTGTATTGCAGACTCTAGGTCTATCCACCTCACTACAAATAACTCGATTTCGTTTCTTTTTATGGCTGAGTAATATTCCATTGTATATATGTGTCACATCTTCTTTATCCATTCATCTGTTGATGGACACTTAGGTTGTTTCCATGTCCTGGCTATTGTAAATAGAGCTGCAATGAACATTTTGGTACGTGACTCTTTTTGAATTATGGTTTTCTCAGAGTATATGCCAAGTAGTGGGATTGCTGGGTCATATGGTAGTTCTATTTGTAGTTTTTTAAGGAACCTTCATACTGTTCTCCATAGTGGCTGTACCAATTCACATTCCCACCAGCAGTGCAAGAGTGTTCCCTTTTCTCCACACCCTCTCCAGCATTTATTGTTTCTAGATTTTTTGATGACGGCCATTCTGACCAGTGTGAGATGATATCTCATTGTAGTTTTGATTTGCAGTTCTCTAATGATTAATGATGTTGAGAATTCTTTCATGTGTTTGTTACCAATCTGTATATATTCTTTGGAGAAATGTCTATTTATGTCTTCTGCCCATTTTTGGATTGGGTTGTTTGTTTTTTTGTTATTGAGCTGCATGAGCTGCTTGTAAATTTTGGAAATTAATCCTTTGTCAGTTGCTTCATTTGCAAATATGTTCTCCCAATCTGAGGGTTGTCTTTTTGTCTTGTTTATGGTTTCCTTTGCTGTGTAAAAGCTTTTAAGTTTCATTAGGTCCCATTTGTTTATTTTTGTTTTTATTTCCATTTCTCTAGGAGGTGGGTTAAAAAGGATCTTGCTGTGATTTATGTCATAGAGTGTTCTGCCTATGTTTTCCTCTAAGAGTTTGATAGTGTCTGGCCTTACATTTAGGTCTTTAATCCATTTTGAGCTTATTTTTGTGTATGGTGTTAAGGAGTGATCTAATTTCATACTTTTACATGTACCTGTCCAGTTTTCCCAGCACCACTTATTGAAGAGGCTGTCTTTTCTCCACTGTATATTCTTGCCTCCTTTATCAAAGATAAGGTGACCATATGTGCATGGGTTTATCTCTGGGCTTTCTATCCTGTTCCATTGATCTATCTTTCTGTTTTTGTGCCAGTACCATACTGTCTTGATTACTGTAGTTTTGTAGTATAGTCTGAAGTCAGGGAGCCTGATTCCTCCAGCTCCATTTCTCCTTCTCAAGATTGCTTTGGCTATTCGGGGTCTTTTGTGTTTCCATACAAATTGTGAAAGTTTTTGTTCTAGTTCTGTGAAAAATGCCAGTGGTAGTTTGATAGGGATTGCATTGAATATGTAGATTGCTTTGGGTAGTAGAGTCATTTTCACAGTGTTGATTCTTCCAATCCAAGAACATGGTATGTCTCTCCATCTAGTTGTATCATCTTTAATTTCTTTCATCAGTGTCTTATAATTTTCAGCATATGGATATTTTGTCTCCTTAGGTAGGTTTATTCCTAAATATTTTATTCTTTTTGTTGCAGTGGTAAATGGGAGTGTTTTCTTAATTTCACATTCAGATTTTTCATCCTTAGTGTATAAGAATGCCAGAGATTTCTGTGCATTAATTTTGTGTCCTGCTACTTTACCAAATTCATTGATTAGCTCTAGTACTTTTCTGGTAGCATCTTTAGGATTCTCTATGTATAGTATCTGCAAACAGTGACAGCTTTACTTCTTCTTTTCCAATTTGGATTCCTTTTATTTCCTTTCTTCTCTGATTGCTGTGGCTAAGACTTCCAAAACTATGTTAAATAAGAGTGGTGAGAGTGGGCAACCTTGTCTTGTTCCTGATCTTAGTGGAAATGGTTTCAGTTTTTCACCATTGAGGATGATGTTGGAGGTGGGTTTGTCATATATAGCCTTTATTATATTGAGGAAAGTTCCCTCTGTGCCTACTTTCTGCAGGGTTTTTATCATAAGTGGGTGTTGAATTTTGTCGAAAGCTTTCTCTGCATCTATTGAGATGATCACATGGTTTTTCTCCTTCAGTTTGTTAATATGTTGTATCACGTTGATTGATTTGCGTATATTGAAGAATCCTTGCCTTCATGGAATAAACCCCACTTGATCATGGTGTATGATCCTTTTAATGTGCTGTTGGATTCTGTTTGCTAGTATTTTGTTGAGGATTTTTGCATCTATGTTCATCAGTGATATTGGCCTGTAGTTTTCTTTCTTTGTGACATCTTTGTCTGGTTTTGGTATCAGGGTGATGGTGGCCTCGTAGAATGAGTTTGGGAGTGTTCCTGCCTCTGCTGTATTTTGGAAGAGTGTGAGAAGGATAAGTGTTAGCTCTTCTCTAAATGTTTGATAGAATTCACCTGTGAAGCCATCTGGTCCTGGGCTTTTGTTTGTTGGAAGATTTTTTTTTTTTAAATTTTGCTGTATGTGGGCCTCTCACTGCTGTACCCTCCCCCGCTGTGGACACGCAGGCTCAGCGGCCATGGCTCACGGGCCCAGCCACTCAGCGGCATGCGGGATCCTTCTGGACTGGGGCACGAACCGACGTCCCCTGCATTGGCAGACGGACTCCCAACCACTGCGCCACCAGGGAAGCCCCTGGAAGATTTTTAATCACAGTTTCCATTTCAGTGCTTGTGATTGGTCTGTTCATATTTTCTATTTCTTCCTGGTTCAGTATTGGCAGGTTGTGCATTTCTAAGAATTTGTCCATTTCTTCCAGGTTGTCCATTTTATTAGCATAGAGTTCCTTGTAGTAATCTCTCATGATCCTTTGTATTTCTGCAGTGTCAGTTGTTACTTCTCCTTTTTCATTTCTAATTCTATTGATTTGAGTCGTCTCCCTTTTTTTCTTGATGAGTTTGGCAAATGGTTTATCAATTTTGTTTATCTTCTCAAAGAACCAGCTTTTAGTTTTATTGATCTTTGCTATCGTTTCCTTCATTTCTTTTTCATTTATTTTTGATATGGTCTTTATGATTTCTTTCCTTCTGCTAACTTTGGGGTTTTCTTGTTCTTTTCTCTCTAATTGCTTTAGATGCAAGGTTAGGTTGTTTGTTTGAGATGTTTCCTGTTTCTTCAGGTAGGATTGTATTGCTAAAAACTTCCCTCTTAGAAGTGCTTTTGCTGCATCCCATAGGTATTTTGTCGTCGTGTCACCATTGTCATTTTTTTCTAGCTGTTTTTTGATTTCCTCTTTGATTTCTTTAGTGATCACTTCGTTATTAAGTAGTGTATTGTATAGCCTCCATGTGTGTGTATTTTTTACAGATCTTTTCCTGTAATTGATATCTATACTTATAGTGTTGTCATCAGAAAAGATACTTGATACGATTTCAATTTTCTTAAATTTACCAAGGCTAGATTTGTGACCCAAGATATGATCTATCCTGGAGAATGTTCCATGAGCACTTGAGAAAAATGTGTATTCTGTTGTTTTTGGATGGAATGTCCTATAAATATCAATTAAGCCAATCTTGTTTAATGTATCATTTAAACTTTTGTTTCCTTATTTATTTTCATTTTGGATGATCTGTCCATTGGTGAAAGCGGGGTGTTAAAGTTCCCTACTATGATTGTGTTACTGTCAATTTCCCCTTTTATGGCTGTTAGTATTTGCCTTGTGTATTGAGGTGCTCCTATGTTTGGGTGCATAAATATTTACAATTGTTGTATCTTCTTCTTGGATCGATCCCTTGATCATTATGTAGTATCCTTCTTTGTCTCTTATAATAGTCTTTATTTTAAAGTCTGTTTTGTCTGATATGAGAATTGCTACTCCAGCTTTCTTCTGATTTCCATTTGCATGGAATATCTTTTTCCATGCCCTCACTTTCAGTCTGTATGTGTCCCTAGGTCTAAAGTGCGTCTCTTGTAGACAGCATATATACGGGTCTCATTTTTGTATCCGTTCAGCCAGTCTGTGTCTTTTGGTGGGAGCGTTTAATGCATTTACATCTAAGGTAATTATTGATATGTATGTCCCTATTCCCATTTTCTTAATTGTTTTGGGTTTGTTATTGTAGGTCTTTTCCTTCTCTTGTGTTTCTTGCCTAGAGAAGTTCCTTTAGCATTTGTTGTAAAGCTGGTTTGGTGGTGCTGAACTCTCTCAGCTTTTGCTTGTCTGTAAAGATTTTAGTTTCTCCATCAAATCTGAATGAGATCCTTGCTGGGTAGAGTAATCTTGGTTGCAGGTTTTTCTCCTTCATCACTTTCAATATGTCCTGCCATTCCCTTCTGGCTTGTAGAGTTTCTGCTGAAAGATCAGCTGTTAACCTTATGGGGATTCCCTTGTGTGTTATTTGTTGTTTTTCCCTTCCTGCTTTTAATATGTTTTCTTTATCCTTAATATTTGATAGTTTGATTAATGTGCATCTTGGCGTGTTTCTCCTTGGATTTATCCTGTATGGGACTCTCTGTGCTTCCTGGACTTGATTAACTATTTTCTTTCCCATATTAGGGAAGTTTGCAACTATAATCTCTTCACATATTTTCTCAGTCCCTTTCTTTTTCTCTTCTTCTTCTGGGATCCCTGTGATTCGAATGTTGGTGTGTTTAATGTTGTCCCAGAGGTCTGAGACTGTCCTCAGTTCTTTGCATTCTTTTTTGTTTATTCTGTTCTGCAGTAGTTATTTCCACTATTTTATCTTCCAGGTCACTTATCCGTTCTTCTGCATCAGTTATTCTGCTATTGATCCCATCTTGAGTATTTTTCATTTCATTTATTGTGTTGTTTATCATTGTTTGTTTCATCTTTAGCTCTTCTAGGTCCTTGTTAAATGTTTCTTTCATTTTGTCTATTCTATTTCCAAGATTTTGGATCATCTTTACTATCATTATTCTGAATTGTTTTTCAGGTAGACTGCCTATTTCCTCTTCATTTGTTAGGTCTGGTGGGTTTTTATCTTGCTCCTTCATCTGCTGTGTGTTTTTCTGTTTTCATTTTGCTTATCTTACTGTGTTTGGGGTCTCCTTTTTGCAGGCTGCAGGTTCGTAGTTCCTGTTGTTTTTGGTGTCTGTCCCCAGTGGCTAAGGTTGGTTCAGTGGGTTGTGTAGGCTTCCTGGTGGAGGGGACTGGTGCCTGTGTTCTGGTGGATGAGGCTGGATCTTGTCTTTCTGGTCGGCAGGTCCACGTCTGGTAGTGTGTTTTGGGGTGTCTGTGGCCTTATTATGATTTTAGGCAGCCTCTCTGCTAATGGATGGGGCTGTGATCCTGTCTTGCTAGTTGTTTGGCATAGGGTGTCTAGCACTGTAGCTTGCTGGTCGTTGAGTGAAGCTGGGTCTTGGTGTTGAGGTGGAGATCTCTGGGAGATTTTCGGCGTTTGATATTATGTGGAGCTGGGAGGTCTCTTGTGGACCAGTGTCCTGAAGTTGGCTCTCCCCCCTCAGTGGCACAGCTCTGATGTCTGGCTGGAGGACAAAGAGCCTTTCATCCACACAGCTCAGAATAAAAGGGAGAAAAAATAGAAGAAAAAGAGAATAAAATAAAATAATTAAAATAAAAATAATTCTCAAGGAAAAAATTTTAAAAGGTTAAAAAAAAAAAACGGATGGACAGAACACTAGGACAAATGTTGAAAGCAAAGCTATACAGACAAAATCTCACACAGAAGCATACACATACACACTCACAAAAAGAGGAAAAAGGGAAAAAATAATATGTCTCACTCCCAAAGTCCACCTCCTCATTTTGGGATGATTCCTTGTCTATTCAGGTATTCCACAGATGCAGGGTACATCAAGTTGATTGTGGAGATTTAATCTGCTACTTCTGAGGCTGCTGGGAGAAATTACCCTTTCTCTTCTTTGTTTGCACAGCTCCCGGGGTTCAGCTTTGGATTCGGCCCGGCCTCTGCGTGTAGGTCGCCTGAGGGCGTCTGTTCTTCGCTCAGACAGGACGGGGTTAAAGGAGCCGCTGATTCGTGGGCTCTAGCTCACTCAGGCCGGGAGGAGGGAGGGGCACGGAGTGCGGGGGGAGGGGCTGCGGCGGCAGGGGTCGGCGTGACGTTGCACCAGCTTGAGGCGCGTGTGCGTTCTCCCCGGGAAGTTGTCCCTGGATCCCGGGACCCTGGCAGTGGTGGGCTGCACAGGCTCCCAGAAGGGGCGGTGTGGAGAGTGACCTGTGCTTGCTCACAGGCTTCTTGGTGGGGGCAGCAGCAGCCTTACCGTCTCATGCCCGTCTCTGGGGTCCGTGCTGATAGCCGCGGCTGCACCCATCTCTGGAGCTCCTTTAAGCGGTGCTCTTAATCCCCTCTCCTCGCACACCAGGAAACAAAGAGGGAAGAAAAAGTCTCTTGACTCTCCGGCAGGTCCAGACTTTTCCCCGGACTCCCTCCCGGCTAGCCGTGGTGCACTAACCCCTTCAGGCTGTGTTCACGCAGCCAACCCCAGTCCTGACCGAAGCCCGAGCTTCAGCTTCCAGCCCCCGCCCTTCCCAGCGGGTAAGCAGACAAGCCTCTCGGGCTGGTGAGTGCCGGTCTGCACTGGTCCTCTGTGCGGGAATCTCTCCGCTTTGTCCTCCGCACCCCTGTTGCTGTGCTCTCCCCCATGGCGCCGAAGCCACCCCCCTGCCTCCGCCACCCACAGTCTCTGCCCTCGAAGGGGCTTCCTAGTGTGTGGAAACCTTTCCTCCTTCATGGCTCCCTCCCACTGGTGCAGGTCCCGTCCCTATTCTTCTGTCTCTGTTTTTTCTTTTTTTCTTTTGCCCTACCCAGGTACGTGGGGAGTTTCTTGCCTTTTGGGAGGTCTGAGGTCTTCTGCCAGCGTTCAGTAGGTGTTCTATAGGAGCAGTTACACGTGTAGATGTATTTCTGGTGTATCTGTGGGGAGGAAGGTGATCTCCGTGTCTTACTCTTCCGCCATCTTCTCAAATCCTCTGTAATTTTTAAATGAATGAAATTCAATAAATCAGAACTTCAAGAAGTTAAGATGGACAGTGCTCTTTCATCTGAACTTGAACTTCCCTGTTCTCTCTTACAGAGCAGTCTTTGGTACCCAGATGTCTAAATGCTGAGCAATGAGGTCCAAATTGATGTTGAATTCTTCTCTCTGCTAGTGTTGGAGGGTCTCCTGCAGAGGCGGGGGGTGGCTGTGTCTCACCGTGAGGACAAGGACACTGGCAGCAGAAGTTCTGGGAAGTACTCCTTGGCGTGAGCCCTCCCAGAGACTGCTCAGTACATTTTTGTTAATGCACATTTTGGTTGCCACTTCTAAGTAGAGAGATCAAATCTAATTCCTCTTTTATAATGGTTTAGATGTTTTTAATAATTTGATCAGAACTAGCAGATATGTGACCAAGGAGAATTGAGGGAATGAAAGTTGAAAAAATATTCTGTTGTGGAGCACTAACTGAGTTGGTGTCTGCTGCTATTTTGTCTGAGTGGATGATGATTCAGTGATCATCTGTCATTCCGGGAAAATAGGTTCACTCATTCTGTCCTAGAGTGTAGTAATAACATAATAGCTTCAATAACATTTTTTTTTCCAAAGGGGAAGCAACATGTTAAAAGCCAAATTCACAGTGGAGAGACCATGGCCTTCCATAATTATCATCATCTACAATATGATCTAAATTATCAATGTTGCCACTATTAGGCCACTAATAATCAACAGTTCATAGTCACAAATTTCCTTTGACAGAACCGCATGTTGGACATCTGTTACAACTGCACGCCATTGCTTCTGCATATTTATATTAACCTCCTTATTGACCTAATATCTGTCTTCTGCTTCCAGACACAACATAAGGAGGTACTCTGAACTCCGTTCTGAGAGCTGCAGGGCTCACCACCATGTTAGGCAGCAGTGTATGTCCTAAGAACCTATGCCCATCAGCCAGTTGAATCTCATGTTAGATTTTACGCCACATAGCTAGAATTTCACTCAAAAGTTATTGATAGCATTAGAAAGGTTACTTTGCCCCTTCTGACTCTAGCAGAAGCAGTAATCTAGAACACTCTGGAAAGGCTATGAATTGATAGCCCCTGAGCTTAACAGTTGGAAATAACAAAGGACAGCCTGGCTGTTATGACAGTGTCCAACACTGAAAGTCCACAGGTTCTCAGGTTCTCTGTCTGTACAGTTTTACTTAGAGCACACATCTTCCTTTTCAGTCATAAGAGAGCATTGACTTTATGCTTGTCTTTGACTCTACAAGCCCCTTGGTCATACTAACCAGTAAAATACACACCCCCAAATGCTTCTTTTAGGTTTTTCTCTACCCTTTCCAGAGGTTTCTAAATGCTCTTAGATTGGAACTGACTCTACCATGAAGCTTTCATTTATTTTTTAAACTTTAACTCTTCTGCTTTTGTCAGCAGAAAGGGAATGTGATATCTGTATTTTAAAAAGTGACCAATGGAATTTTCTTTTATTTTAGGTATCTGAATAAAATTCCTGAGTGGAATTATCATTTTTATCATTGTCTTAGTATATGACCACTCTCTTACGTTTGCCTAGAAATGCATATAATAAACGATAACTTTCTGTGCTAACGCTATTATTTCTTCTTTTAACCTATTGAACATTCCCTGTATGCCAGAAGAAAGTTCACTGTCTCTCAGTTTTTCCCACCCTTCTCAGTTATTCAGATTGTATCACAACTGTAGACTATGTTTATGCCCTTACACCTGAGACTCTCTCTCCTACACATTTCCCAGGCTGCTTTGTCCTTTATAAGAGTCCCAATGTGTCCCAGATAATGGAAGGAAAACGGTTGGGAGGACAGGGGTAAAACCTCCAGACGAAATGTGCAAAGAACTGATTTTCATGGCTTAATGCAGTTGTCTACACTATGCATCCCTAAGACCTATCACAGCTTTGGAATGAGGTCAGAAATGGGATGACACAGAGAAATATCATAAGCCTCCAAATAGAGATAAGAAATACGTGGCAGCCATTACCACCCTCCATTCTGCACCAATAATTATCACTCTTGTTCAGAGAGCTACTGGGAAAAGAAACATCGACTTTGTGGCAGGAAGGTGAGCACCATATGTAGGACATTTTTCTGAGTTAAATAAGGTGGGAAGGATGGGGTTATATCTAAAGGAGACAATAAGCCTCTCTTGGTGAGATAATGTAATCAGTTTTTCTAATCATAGGAATTTGGGCAGAGGTAGGTGTAAAATGTTTAGTAAGAGAAGAATTTGCTAAATTGTATGGCCTTTTAGAAGGGGAAAGCTTAATAATAAAAGGAGTGCTAACTTAAAAGCACCTCTATTAGTATAGTTTATGAAGTAAGATATCACCTGACATGAAGAATTTCTTGGATTCCATTAGGCATATAATAATCACTCCTTTTGATACTCTCCTATGGGAGAGGGGCTAGGGACAGTTAAAAAATACACATGTAGTATGAAAATCACGCCACAACTTTAGGAGGTGGGTGCCCCATTTTGAAGAGGAGGAAAATTAAACGTGGGGATGTTTGGTAATTCATTTAAGGTCACAGAGCTAGTAAGGTTGTGGAATAAGTAAGTTTCCCCTGTCACCAATGCTTTCCATTGAACTAATGCAATCACATCTTGTGATTTAAAGCCAGCTAATGGCTGTTTGTTTTCACTTTAGGGTATTAACATGTTTTACATGATTCTTTTGGATTAAAATTGTGTAGATGAAACAATATGCTTGCTTTGGTGCTGGCATGGCATTAGAAGATCTTTTATTTCCTCTGCACAGTCTAGGAAGTGTTAAGAGAAGGGAAGATATTTTCCCACGCACTGTGTTATTAGGTGCGCTGTCTTTGGAGACCAATAAAATTTTTTTGTTTTCTCCAGAGAAGACACAATGATGCAAGATTTTCAGTTTGAACAATCCACACACAAAAGAAACAACAGTGGTTTCCATCTGTGTAAACTAGATGACAAACAACAAGAATCATTGGAAGCCAGGTACTTCCCAGGTTTAAATCACTAGAAAAGTAAGATTCTGTCATGTCTTGATAAAGTGTGTCTTTAAAAATAACAAATGCAGTAGCCTCTGAAGAGAATTATATTAGAGGAAGCTCAAAGAGACAGGATCTAATACAAAGCCTAAAACACTGAACCAGGAATGTACCTTGTGTAGGTTGACAAATACACTAAAAGTTGACACTTTGTTTTATTTGCTCACCCTATGTGAGAGTATATATGCATCTCAGTTGTATGGGTTTAGCTGAGTTTTTATCCTTTTTAATTTTGTCCCAGTATTCTCTCTAGATGAATAAATTTTGTGTGTGTGTGTGTGTGTGTGTGTGTGTGTGTGTGTGTATCCCTAAGGGACCTGGGGGTACACACAGCTTTCAGTGATAGATTTAAATGGCCATGAATTTACATTGACCTTACCATGTCCCTGTTTATCCTGAAGTGCACATACCATTTTCCCCCTTTGGTGCCTTGATTAATGACTCTTTCTTCTTTTCTGTAGTTTCTCTTTTTTTTAACTTCCCTGTTGATTGCTATGTTTCAATTGAAAGCAAAGTGTCACCCTAGAGTTGGGGGTCACTTCCTGTTGGTCTTAGTTACTTGGAATTGCCAGCCCCATGGGTTTAGCTTTTACAGTGCTACAAATATTTCATCTGGTGATGTAGTCCATGTGACTGGGCCACATTGTCTATTATTTTAGATTGAGTGGCCCATGTTTCCTTTTTTGTATGGCACTTGAGTAACATTGTGACTGCTGACCCTAAAGAAAATGAGATGTGTCTCCCACAAGACAAGAACTGAGCAGGAAAACTTCTAAATAATATTTAAATAGAAGTCAGTGCACTAACTCTGGCTTGTAAATCTCCGCATGCTTTCTAAGTTCCCAAACTTAATTTTCCTGACATGCCTCCGTGCCAGTTTCACTTGTGTTCAGTCCTGAAAACTATATGATCTTTAAGTACTCTGTCCCTTTTAAGCATTCAGGGGCACAGACCTAATTTTATCAGAGAGTTAACGCCTCTCTAAAAAATTAAAGCTCAAAATGAGTCTCTAGCCTGGCCAGATTCAAGTACTTGGTTGAAGCTGTTTTCCTCATGCATAACAGAAGCACCACATCCCTCAGGTAAAACTTGAGGTTTCTGGTATTTTTCATAATCGGATAAAATGAAAATGAACTGCAAATTCTTGTTTCTTGTATTATCAAATACAGCATTTGACGTAACTTGAGAATAACAAAGGTAGCCTGTACTTGGCTATGGAATGCCTCTCTCTATATATACCCCACCCCCAGCCCGCTATCCCTCCCCTCCATGGAATATGCAGTAAGAAAACAAATCTCCACTGCACAGTTTGTAACATTTTTTCCCATGATGCAGTCTATCATTATTTGGATGACTAAAAGCTTTAATTGTTTACTTTTGGGAGTCCCTGACACTCATGTCATCGCAAATACTGAAGAATTTTCTGGGAAAGGGTTTGAAACACTTCCAGTTAAAATCTTGACTTAATATCTCAAGAAGGAAAAAAAATACTGTTTCCACCACACATTTTATTAAACCCTTTAGGTCCTTTTACAAGAGAGGAAATACCAATTAACATATAATTTAGCAGAGCAAAATATTATCCCATTTCAACCAGTACCCACTTCCTTGAAGTTTATTCAAGCATTAATAACCATTTAATGCAATTTAACTACACTGAGGTATCCATTACATTAATATAATATATCCATCAGGAAATTGGAGTTTTGTTTCCATGAATTTTGTATTACAAGAGGGTTTTTATAATTCTGCATTTTATGTTGCTTAATTTCAACTCCTCAGTCTGTTACATGTAGTGAGATGATCAAAATGTTCCTAATGTTAAAAGATTATAATTACTTGATTTATTGAGCCACAAGTCACAAATGATTTGTGTGTGTGTGTGAGTGAGTGTATGTATACATATATATAGTTAACATATTTAAGAATTTAACCATTTAGATGTGCAGGATCATCAAATCTCATTAGGAATATAACAATGTGACTATGTTCTTGAGAACTGATCATTAACAGTGATCCTTTTAAAGCATATACATTGTGATGATGTCCATCTTACATTGTGATGATGTAACATCTTCGTGGTCTGGTGTCCTATACAGTGTTTTCAAGGATAAGTTATATTACCTATGTGGACAATTGTATCAGTAGATATACTCACATGCTTTAGCTCAGGAAGTATCTGATCATGGAACTTTAGCTATGTTTCAATATGCAAGGAAACTGTAATCACATGACAGCATAGGTTAGAATATTAGAAATTTGGGGGACTTCATAGGTCTTTCATTGGACATCTTTAAGTGCTTAGGGAGCTAAAAAAACCTTGATCACAGCAACTTGGCTACTTAGTGTCAGGATGAGAGCACAGGGCTCTGTGTCCAGGTTAAAGCATTCCCTACAAACTAGTAAGCTCTCATTTGGATCAGTAATAACATGTGCAAACAGCAATGGAACACACAAATTTGTTTTTGGAGTGCCTCTGCTTTCAGGTTTAGAGGATTGAGGGGATATTCCATCAGACTTCCTGGACCCTTTGCAACGTTTCTCCATAGCACAACAGCATAGAAACACACTACATTGTCAAGGGATCACCCTATCTCTGGGTAGAAAGGGTTGTGAACCCAGGTGAACCATATTTGTCCTTTCAAGTAAAATTTGAGTCTTTATCTGAGGATTTTTATTCTTTTTGCCTAATCATTATAACCTACTATTCACCTTTTCTATGATTACATAACATTAGCTTAAATGGTGTCTACAAAAAGAATTTGAAAGTAATTGTCTGGAAGGAAAAATAAAAGAGGGGGAGGGAAATCCTAGGAAAAATAAAAGGAGATGGGGGACTCCTAAAATCTTGCTAAGCGAATTTCTGAGGTCATAATTTGGTTAACTCAAGAAAAATTTCCTGTTACTGAGGAGGTCATAAATGTTTACATGGAGAAAGTGAATATAAAGCCAGGCAGATATTCTACAAATTTCAGCACCAACCATATGAAACAATCCGATCAATCATCTGTTCTAAAGTTGAAACTTTAAGAAACAGAATAATTTCCTAAGTTTTCCTGCCTTCATTTCCTAATTGATTCAGTTCAGGAGGTTACTCATAAGCACTGTTCTGAGTGCTAAAAGGCAAACAAGTGTAAAAAAGATAAATGTATTTTCCCAGTGATTTTTAGCTAAGTCCATATGAATAAGTGTTATATGTCCTAAGCTATCTTTTCCTGTTCCGTCTTTGTAATCTACATGCCTTGTAATGAAATAAAGTGACATCGTAAACATACGTTGTTGGGCTCTATTCATCTTACTGATCCAACAGTTAGGATGAGGTCCTTAAGGAGTAATGCCTCAGCAAGACTAGATCAATAGCTTTAAATTCAATGAGTAGGGCTTTCTTCCTAGAGGACAACACTAAGGACAGAAGAGAATGAAGGGAGGCAGCCAAAGTATTTGCTTCAGCACAGAAATGGATCCTGGAATGGACTTCTGATAGAAGGTGACTCTAATCTGTTTTTGTCATTCTTTCCCTGTTGTTTCACATTTTCTTTCCTTGCTTTTTTTTTTTTCTATTCTCATATCTAGCTTCAGGTAGATAAGCATAGAATTTCTTCCCTTATTATTCATTTATTTAAAATCTGTTTTTCAAACCTGTAAGCAAATTTTCATATTCAGTAAACATGTACTAGGCACCTACTATGTGCCAAACATTGTGCTCTGCATTTATCTTCTGGCCCTGGCACCTCTCCTTGGTCTCCGCATCTGCCTCCTGGCTTCCCTCCATCCTGGGTATGCGCTAGGATGCTGATGCTGGATCTTCCCTCTATCTAAACTCCTTGTCCAGGAGTCCAGGCACTCAGGCGCTGTACATGACCCAGAACACCCAACTCCAAAATTTTCCTCACACTTTATCAATTTCTCAGTTGTACAGAAGTTAATCTTAGACTAAAAAAAGAAAATTGTGACTTATTCATCTAAAATAAGGTGTGAATGGCATATAAAAATCCTTATGAAGGATATTTTCATTTTAAAATAAAAAGTAATTGTCTCAAACCATTTTTATTTGTTTTATTTTATTTTTTGTTTTAACTGTTTATTTTAAACTGGAGTAGAGTTGATTAACAATGTTGTGTTAGTTTCAGGTGCACAGCAAAGTGATTTGGTTATACATATATATGTATCTGTTTTTTCAGATTCTTTTCTCATTTAGGTTGTTACATAATATTGACCAGAGTTCCCTGTGCTATACAGTAGGTCCTTGTTGATGAATCTTTAATTAATTATCACAAAGTTTTAGAATCTCTCACCCACTCACCTGTCAAATCCTAGACTCCCTTTCCTAATCTTTTGAATCTGTCTCCTCTGCTCAAGATCAAACTTGACCTACTAAGTCAGCCATTTTGGCCGGCTACACACAGAATTGACAAAACTGATTACCAACCTATCTGATTATCTCACATGGGGATGGTATAGTCTCAATTTGATAGGAGGTAATAAAAATAGATACCAGAATTAGTTTCTTATATAGAAAACAAGGATCGATGAGGAAAACAAAACACAAACGTGCAAATATTGGTCATATTGATAAAAATGTCCTCTCACATGACTGTTTTTTTAAGAATGTCTGTGTGACTATATACCAGTAACACTCATGTTACAAGGATTGCGTATTCTTTTTCATGACTCGTTGCATTTCTTAAGACAAGTTTATTGGGACCCGCTGATATGTATTTAATATTTATTATTTCAGTGTTTCAGAATGCTGACAATTCTGAATTCAATCACTTGTATTCACCAAGAAAAAATATTAACAATTTTGCATCCACCAATAGAATAAACAGGTAGAAAGGGAATAACAGACCAATACTTGAATCTATATTTGACCGAATCAGTGGGGAATCAATGATTTACTAATAGTTTTATAGATGATGAAATTGTCTTTAACAAATGTAAAATAAGGATATTTACCAGTAAAATATTTCTTTTTAAAAATCAAAAGGCCTGAAATTTTAGTTTTAAGAGGCAGAATATTTAGAGATTTTATGTTTAATTTGTCATGGTCTGTTTTGATTTAACTGTAAATTTCTAATTAAATTTAACACTGAAACTTCCTTCCTCCATGACCCAAAACATAAGGTTGCAGTTTGAATTGTGTGAATTTCAGCTTGTCCAAATTAAACAACAAATTATATTCTAAAAAAAATTAAAAATAACATTGGTACAATGTCTCTCTTTTTTTTTTAACCAATAGCATTGGTAAAAAGTAAACTTTTTACGCTAGTAAATACTAGCCTCCAAAATTAACTCAACTCCTTTTTTAACGTGTTAAAACCCATTCATTTTGTCAGATAACAGATATTAAGTTCACAATAGCCTAAATAAAGCCCTTCACAATGCACTATATAACCCTAGATCAAAATACAGATTATAAAAATTCAGAAACATTCTTAGTCTTCTGATATAATTATCTGAGAATTCCAGTTTCTACCGTTTTCAAAATAGAGGCTAAGTACTTAGTAAACATGGTATACATTAATTTTATAACTGTTTAGGGAAGGGTTACCTATATTCTTCCTGAATATCTGTGATGAAGTTTTTATTTCAAACATGTCAACTGATATTAATGATTTCTATTGCTTTTATGAAGATACATTGGGATTTTTATATTTGATATTTAATGAAATACCTACTTTCTCTGAAACTATTTGGCACATTTGGAACTTCCTTTGTAGCAGTCATCACTTTCTTCCTTGTGTTGGCTATTTTTGTTTTATTGGAGTATAGTTGATTTACAAAGCTGTGTTACTTTCAGGTGTACAGCAAAGCAATTTAGTTATACATATATTCATTCTTTTTCAAATTCTTTTCCCATATCAAATATTGAGTAGAGTTCCAGGTACTATACAGTAGGTTCTTGTTGGTTATCTATTTTATATACAGTAGTGTGTGTATGTTAATCCCAAGCTCCTAATTTATCCCTCCATCTCCCCCACCACTATTTTTCCTTTAGTAACCCTGTTTGTTTTCTAAATCTGTGAGTCTGTTTCTGTTTTGTAACTAAGTTCAATTGTATCATTTTTAAATTAGATTCCACATATGAGTGATGTCATATGATATTTGTCTTTGTCTGACTTACTTAACTTCGTATGAAAATCTCTGGGTCCATCCATGTTGCTGCAATGGCATTATTTTGTTCTCTTTATGGCTGAGTAATATTCCATTGTATATATGTATCACATCTTTTTAATCTATTCCTCTGTTGATGGACATTTAAGTTGCTTCCATGTCCTGGCTATTGTAAATAGTGCTGCAGTAATTATTGGGATGCATGTGTCTTTTTCATTTATGGTTTTCTCTGGATATATGCCCAGGAGTGGGATTGCTGGATCATATAGGAGCTCTACTGTTAGTTTTTTAAGGAACCTCCATACTGTTCTCCATGGTGGTTGTACCAATTTACATTCCCACCAACACTGTAAGAAGGTTCCCTCTTCTCCATAACCTCTCGAACATTTATTATTTGTAGACTTTTTGATGATGGCCATTCTGACAAGTGTGAGGTGATATCATGGTTTTGATTTGCATGTCTCTGATAATCAGTGATGTTAAGCATCTTTTCATGTGCTTTTTGGCTGTGTGTATGTCTTCTTTGGAGAAATGTCTATTTAGATCTTCCACTGCTTTTTTGATTGGGTTGTTAGTTGTTTTTTGGGGTTTTTTTTGACATAGAGCTACATGACGTATGTTTGTATATTTTGGAGATTAATCCCTTGTCAATCACTTCATTTGCAAATATTTTCTCCCATTCTGTGGGTTGTCTTTTTGTTTTGTTTATGGTTTCCTTTGCTGTGCAGAAGCTTTTAAGTTTAATTAGGTCCCATTTATTTATTTTTGTGTTTTTAAAAAAATTTTTATTGGTGAATAGTTGATTTACAATGTTGTGTTAGTTTCAGGTGTACAGCAAATGAATCAGTTATACATATCCATATATCCACTCTTTTTTAGATTCCTTTCCCATATAGGCCATTACAGAGTCAGAGTATTGAGTAGAGTTCCCTGTGCTATACAGTATGTCCTTATTAGTTATCTATTTTATATTTAGTACAGTGTATATGTGAATCCCAATCTCCCAATTTATCCCTCCCCTCCCCTTCCTCCTGGTAACCATAAGTTTGTTTTCTACATCTATGACTCTATTTCTGTTTTGCAAATAAGTTCATTTGTACCATTTTCCAGATTCCACATATAAGCAATATCATATGATATTTGTCTTTCTCCATCTGACTTACTTCATTCAGTGTGACAATCTCTAGGTCTAGCACTGTTGCTGCAATGGCACTATTTCATTTTTTTATGGCTGAGTAATATTCCATTGTATATGTACAATATGTACCATATCTTCTTTATCCATTCCTCTGTCTGTGGATGTTTAGGTTGCTTCTATATCCTGGCTATTGTAAATAGTGCTGCAATGAACATTGGGGTGCATGTGTCTTTTTGAATTATAGTTTTCTCCAGATATATGCCCAGGAATGGGATTGCTGGATCAAATGGTAGTTCTAGTTTTAGTGTTATAAGGAAATTCCATGCTGTTCTCCATAGTGGATGTACCAATTTACATTCCTACTAACTGTGTAGGTGGGTTCCCTTTTCTCCACACTCTCTCCAGCATTTATTATTTGTAGATTTTTTTTTTATAATGACCATTCTGACAAGTTTGAGGTGATAACACATTGTAGTTTTAATTTGCGTTTCTCTGATAATTAGTGATGTCGAGCATCTTTTCATGTGCTTTTTGGCCATCTGTATGTTTTCTTTGGAAAAATATCTATTTAGATCTTCCACCTATTTTTGGATGGCATTGTTTGTTTTTCTGATATTCAGCTGCATGAGGTATTTGTATATTTTGGAGATTAATCCCTGTCAGTTGCTTTGTTTGCAAATATTTTCTCCCATTCTGTGGGTTGTCTTTTTGTTTTATTTATGGTTTCCTTTGCTGTGCAGAAGTTTTAAGTTTAATTAGTTCCCATTTGTTTATTTTTGTTTTTATTTTCATTACTTTAGGAGGTGGATCAAAAAAGATCTTGCTACGATTTATGTCAAAGAGTATTCTGCCTATGTTTTTCCCTAAGAGTTTTATAGTATCTGGCCTTACATTTAGGTCTTTAATCGATTTTGAATTTATTTTTGTAAGTGGTGTTAGGGAGTGTTCTAATTTCATTTTTTTACATGTAGCTGTCCAGTTTTCCCAGCACCATTTATTGAAGAGACTGTCTTTTCGCCATTGTATATTCATGCTTCCTTTGCCATAGATTAATTGACCATAGGTGTATAGGTTTATTTCTGGGTTTTCTCTCCTATTCCATTGATCTATATTTCTATTTTTGTGCTAGTTCCATACTGTTTTGATGGCTGTAGCTTTGCAGTATAGTCTGAAGTCTGGGAGCCTGATTCCTCCATTTTTGTTTCTCAGGATTGCTTTGGCTATTTGGGGTCTTTTGTGGTTTCATATAAATTAAAAATTTTTTTTTCTAGTGCTGTGAAAAATGCCATTGGTAATTTGATAGGGATTGCATCGAATCTGTAGAGTGCCTTGGGTAGTACAGTCATTCTTCCAATCCAAGAACAGGGTATATCTATCCATCTGTTTGTGTCAACTTCAATTTTTTTCATCAGTGTCTTATAATTTTCATAGTACCAGTCTTTTTTCTGCTTAGGTAGGTTTTTCCTAGGTATTTTATTCTTTTTGATGTGATGGTAAATGGGATAGTTTCCTTAATTTCTCTTTCTGATCTTTCATTGTTAGTGTATAGGAATGCAAGAGATTTCTGTGTATTAATTCTGTATCCTGCTATTTTACTAAATTGATTGATGAACTGTAGAAGTTTTCTGGTAGCCTCTTTAGGATCTTGTAGGTATAGTATCATGTCATCTGCAAACACTGATAGCTTTACTTCTTGTTTTTCAATTTGGATTCTTTTTATTTCATTTTCTTCTGTAATTGCCATTGGTAGAACTTCCAAAACTGTGATGAATAAAAGTGGTGAGAGTGGCCATCCTTGACTTGTACCTGATCTTAGAGGAAATGCTTTCAGCTTTTCACCATTGAGAATGAGGTTAGCTGTGGGTTTGTCATATGTGACCTTTATTATGTTGAGGTAAGTTCCCTCTTTGCCCACTTTCTGGCAAGTTATTATCATAATTTTGGTGTTGAATTTGGTCAAAAGCTTTTTCTGCATCTATTGAGATGATCAGATGCTTTTTATTCTTCAGTTTGTTAAGGTGGTGTATCACACTAGTTGATTTTCAGATATTGAAAAATCCTTGAATCACTGGGATAAATCCCCCTTGATCATGGTGTATGATACTTTTAATGTGTTTCTGGATTTAGAGTGCTAGTATTTTGTTGAGGATTTTTGCATCTATGTTCATCAGTGATACTGACCTGTGATTGTCTTTTTTTATGGTATTTTCATCCGGTTTTGGTATCAGGGTGATGGTGGCCTCATAGAATGAGTTTGGTAGTGTTCCTTCCTCTGCAATTTTCTGCAATAGTTTCAGAAGGAGAGGTGTTAACTCTTCTCTAAATGTTTGATAGAATTCACCTGTGAAGCCATCTGGTCCTGGACTTTTGTTTGTTGGCACTTTTTAAATCACTGTTGCAATTTCAGTACTTTTGATTGGTCAGTTCATATTTTCTATTTCTTTGTGGTTCAGTTTTGGGAGACTGTACCTTTTAAGAATTTGTCCATTTCTTCTAGATTGTCCATTTTATTGGCATATAATTGCTTTTTGTAGTCTTTTATGATCCTTTGTATTTCTGTGATATCTGTTGTAACTTTTCCTTTTTCATTTCTAATTTTATTGATTTGTGCCCTCTCCTTTCCTTTCTTGATGTGTCTGCCTAAAGGTTTATCAATTTTGTTTATCTTTTCAAAGTACCAGGTTTTAGTTTGATATTTTCTATTTTTTTTTTTGTTTCTAGTTCACTTATTTCTACTCTGATCTTTATGATTTCTTTCCTTCTACGTACTTTGGGTTTTGTTTGTTCTTCTTTTGCTAGTTGCTTTAGTTGTAAGGTTAGGTTGTTTATTTGAGGATTTTCTTGTTTCCTTAGGTAAGATTGTATTGCTATAGCATCCCTCTTAGAACTGCTTTTGCTGCGTCCCATAGGTTTTAGATCATCATGCTTTCATTTTCGTTTTTCTCTAGGTATTTTTTAATTTCCTCTTTGATTTCTTCAGTGATCCATTGGTTGTTTAGTAACGTATTGTATAGCCTCCACGTTTGTGTTTTTTATAGTTTTTTTCTTGTAGTTGATTTCTTATCTCATAGTGTTGTGGTAGAAAAAGATACTTGATATGATTTCAATTTTCTTAAATTTATTGAGGATTGATTTATGGCTGAAGATGTGATCTACCCTGGAGAATGTTCCATGTACACTTAAGAAGAAAGTGTATTCTGCTTCTTTAGGATGGAGTGTCCTAAAAATGCCAATTAAGTCTGTGGTCTGATGTGTCATTTAAGGCTTATTTCCTTATTAATTTTCTGTCAGGATGATCTGTCAATTGGTGAAAGTGGGGTGTTAAAGTCCCCCACTATTATTGCATTACTATTGATTTCTACTTTTATGGATGTTAGCATTTGCCTTGCATATTGAGGTACTCCTATGTTGGGTGCATATATATTTACAATTGTTATATCTTCTTCCTGGATTGATTCCTTGATCATTATGTAGTGTCCTTCCTTGTCTCTTGTAGCAGACCTTATTTTAAAGTTGATTTTGTCTGATATTAGTATTGCTACTTCAGCTTTCTTTTGATTTCCATTTGCATGGAATAACTTTTTCCATCCCCTCACTTTCAGTCTGTATGTGTCCCTAGATCTCAAGTGGTTCTCTCATATACAGAATATATACAGGTCTTGTTTTTGTTTCTATTCAGCCAGTCTGTGTCTTTTGGTTGGACCATTTAATCCATTATATTTAAGGTAATTATTAAAATGTATATTCTTAGTGCCACTTTCTTCATTGTTTTGGATTTGTTTTTGTAGGTTTTTTTTCTTCCCTTCCTCTTTTGTTCATTTCTCTCTTGATTTGATGATTATCTTCAGTGCTGTGTTTGGATTGCTTTTTCTTTTTTGTGTATCTATTGTAGATTTTTGGCTTGCATTTCCCATGAGATTTTGATATAGAAGTCTATGTATATACAAGATTGTTTTAAGTTGCTGGTCTCTCAGTTTCCAGTGCATTTCCAATATCCTGCATTTGCACTCTCTTCATGATTGATGGTTTTGATATCATATTTGTGTGTGGATGATTTCCTACCATTACTGTATGTTTGCCCTTACTAGTGTGCTTTTCCATTTGTAATTGTCTTGTTTCTAGTTGTGGTCTTTTCTTGTCCGCCTAGAGAGAAGTTCCTTTAGCATTTGTTGTAAAGCTGGTTTGGTGGTGCTGAATTCTCTTAGCTTTTGCTTGTCTGTAAAGCTTTTGATTTCTCCATTAAATCTGAATGAGAACCTTGCTGGGTAGAGTATTCTTGATTGTAGGTTCTACCCTTTTTTCACTTTCAATATATATATATATGCCATTTCCTTCCAGCCTGCAGAGTTTCTGCTGAGAAATCAGCTAACTAACTTATAAGAATTCCCTTGTATGTTATTTGTTGCTTTTCCCTGGTTGCTTTTAATATTTTCTCTTTGTTTTAAAAATTTTTCAGTTTGATTACTATGTGTCTCAGCATGTTCTTCCTTGGGTTTATCCTGCCTGGGACTCTATGCACTTCCTGGATTTGGATGACTGTTTCCTTTCCCATGTTAGGGAGATTTTCAGCTATTATGTCTTCCAGTATTTTCTCAGGTCCTTTCTCGCTCTCTTTTTCTTCTGGGATCCCTATAATGAGAATGTTGGTGTGTATTAATGTTGTCTCAGAGGTCTCTTAGAGTGTCCTCATTTCTTTTCAATTTTTTTTTCCTTATTCTGTCCCATGGCACAGATTTCCAGCACTGTCTTCCAGCTCACTTATTCCTTCTTCTGCCTCATTTATTCTGCTATTGATTCCTTCTAGTGTACTTTTCATTTTAGTTATTGTGTTGTTCATCTCTGTTTGTTTGTTCTTTAAAGCTTCTAGGTCTTCGTTAGACATTTTTTGTATCTTCTCAGTCTGTGCCTCCATTTTTTTTTTCTTAGGTCTTGGATCACCTTTACTATCATTACTCTGAGTTACTTTTTAGGTAGATTGCCTATCTCCACTAAGTTTTTCTTGTGGGTTTTTATCTTGTTTCCTTGTCTGGAAGATATTTCTCTTCCATCTCATTTTGTTTAACTTTCTGTGTTTGTGTTCTCTTTTCTGCAGGCTGCAGGATTGTAGCTCCTCTTGCTTCTGGTGTCTTCACCCTGGTGGGAGAGTTTAGTAAGGTGAAGCTGGTTCTTGTCCCTCTGGTGGCAGGGCCATGTCAAGGGATGTGTTTAGAGATGGCTGTGAGCTTGGTATGGCTTTAGGCAGACTGTCTGCTGATGGATGGGGCTGTGCTCCTATCCTGCTGGTTGTTTGGCTTGAGGTTTTCCAGCATTGGAGCCTGTAGGTTGTTGGGTAGGGCCAAATCTTGGTGCCCAAATGATGACCTTCTGGAGAGCTCATGCTAAACAGTATTCCCTGGGGCCACTGCCACCAGTGTCCTTGCCTCTCAATGAGGCACAGCCAACCCTTGCTTCACCATGAGACCCTCTAAGACTCGTAGATAGGTCCAGAAGTCTGAGTTCTTATGCTGGTGTTCAGTACATGTGCCATGTGAATTGTTCCACTTCTAGATGTATTTTTAATGTTTGTTGTGGGAGAAGGTGAACTACACGTTTGCCATGTTGATCATGGGCCCAAAGTTGACTCAACTATTAAGCCATTTTTATAAAATAGTAACATTTATTTATTAGAAGTATAGTTGATTTACAACGTGTGCCAATCTGCTACACAGCCAAGTGACTCAGGTATACAAATATATATGTTCTTTCCCATTATAGTTTATCCCAGGAGACTGGGTATAGTTCCCTGTTCTATACAGTAGGACCTTATTGTTTATTCATTCTAAATATAATAGTTTGCATCTAAAACCCCAAACTCCCAGTTCATCCCTCTCTCTCCTTCCCTCCCCCTTGGCAAACACAAATCTGATATCTATGTCGGTGAGTCTATTTCAGTTTTGTAGACAGGTTCATTTGTGCCATACTTTAGATTCCACATATAAGTAATATCATATGGCATTTGTCATTCTCTTTCTGTCTTATTTCACTTAGTATGATAATCTTTAGTTGCATCCATGTTGCTGCAAATGGCATTATGTCATTCTTTTTTACAGCTAAGTAGTATTCCATTGTATATATGTGCCATATCTTCTATATCCATTTATCTATTGATGGACCTTTAGGTTGTTTCCATGTCTTGGCTATTGTGAATAGTGCTGCTATGAACATGGGGTGCGTGTATCTTTTTGAATTATGGTTTTGTCTGGGTATATGCCAAAGAGTAGAACTGCTGGATCATATGGTACTTCTATTTTTAGTTTTCTGAGGAACCTCCATACTATTTTCCATAGTGGCTGCACCAACTTACATTCCCACCAACAGTATAGGAGAGTTCCCTTTTCTCTGCACTGTCTCCAGCATTTGTTATTTGTAGACTTCTTAATGATGGCCATTCTGACCAGTGTGAGGTGGTACCTCATTATAGTTTTGATTTGCATTTCTCTAATAATTAGCAATGTTGAGCATCTTTTCATGTGCCTTTTGGCCATCTGTCTGTCATCTTTGGAGAACTGTCTATTTAGGTCTTCTTCCCATTTTTCAATTGGGTTGTTTGCTTTTTTGTCATTGAGTTGTATGAGCTGTTTCTATATTTTGGAAATTAAGCCCTTGTCAGTCACATCTTTTGCAAATATTTTCTCCCATTCTGTAGGCTGTCTTTTCATTTTGTTTATGGTTTCCTTTGCTGGGCCAAATCTTGTAAGTTTGATTAGGTCTCATTTGTTTATTTTTGTTTTTATTTCTATTGCCTTAGTAGACTGACCTAAGAAAACATTGGTACAACTTATGTTAGAGAATGTTTTGCCTATGATCTCTCCTAGGAGTTTTATGGTGTCGGTGTCATGTCTCATGTTTAAGTCTTTAAGCAATTTTATTTTTGTGCATGGTGTGAGGGTATGTTCTAACTTCACTGATTTACATGCAGCCTTCCAACTTTCCCAGCACCACTTGATGAAGAGACTGTCTTTTCCCCAATGTATATTCTTGCCTCCTTTGTCAAAGATAAAATGACCATAAGTGTGTAGGTTTATTTTGGGGCTCCCTATTCTGTTCTGTTGATCCACATGTCTGCTTTTGTACCAATACCACACTGTTTTGATTACTGTAGCTTTGTAGTATTGTCTGAAGTCTAGGAGAGTTAGGCCTCCTGCTTTATTTTGTTTCCCTCAGGATTGCTTTGGCAGTTCTGAGTCTATTATGGTTCCATATAAATTTTTAAATTATTTGTTCTAGTTCTGTGAAAAATGTTATGGGTAATAGGGATCACATTAAATCTGTAGATTGCTTTGGGTAGTATGACCATTTTAACCATATTAATTCTTCCAATCCAAGAGCCTGGGATATCTTCCCATTTCTCTGAATCCCCTTCAATTTCCTTTATTAATCTTTTATAGTTCTCAGCCTATAAGTCTTTCGCCTCCATAGTCAGGTTTATTCCTAGGTATTATTTTTTGGGTGCTATTTAAAATTTTTTTTTTCTTTTGCATTTCCTTTCTGATATTTCATTGTCAGTGTAAAAAAATGCAACAGATTTCTGAATGTTAATCTTGTATCCTCCTACTTTGCTGAATTTATTTATTAGATCTAATAGTTTATGTGTGGAGTCCTTATGGTTTTCTATATATAGTATCATGTCATCTGCACGTAATTACAATTTTACCTCTTCCCTTCCAATTTGGATACCTTTTATTTCTTTTTCTTGTCTCATTGCTGTGGCTAGGACTTCCAATACTATGTTGAAGAGAAGTGGTGAGAGTGGGCATCCTTGTCTTGTTCCAGATTTTAGTGGGGAGGCTCTCAGCTTTTCACTGTTGAATATTATATTGGCCATGGGTTTGTCATATATTGCTTTTATTATGTTGAGATATGTTCCTTCGTACCCACTTTGGTAAGAGTTTTTGTCATGAATGGATGTTGAATTTTGTCAAATGCTTTTCCTGCATCTATTGAGATGATCATGTGGTTTTTTACTTTTATTTTGTTTATGTGGTGTATTACATTGATGTGCATATAAAATAATAACTTTTATTCTCTGAATGTTTCCACTGTATCTAGAATTGTGGAAGATACTATCAACAAATTAATCCACAACATGTGAAAGAGTTATTATGATCTCTAATTTCCAGCATTCAAATATAGAACTTCAATGATGTAAAATAGGTTAACCTAGTTTAAAATGTTATAAAGTGCAGAATCTAATAACTCATATCTGAACCAAACTGATTCTACAGCTTGTGTACTTTCTATCAAGCCAAACAAACTTGGAGAATTTGATGGCTGTGGCTATGGAAAGTTAGGTCCTGTTTTTATTCTAATTCTAATATACTTTTTATTCAATGTAAATCATGAGTGCATATGTAGCCAAGCTATTCTTTATGAAGTTGTATGAAATTGCAAGTGTGAAACACTGATGCAGAATGTATCTTCTATCACTTGAAATCATTTTGAATACAGGTGTTGGGATTTATGCTTTCTTAATTTATGAAAATATATAATTGAGGTTTATAATTTTCTATAATGTTTAATAAATGAGTCAATGCATATCTTCTAATCATGTTTATTGATAAAAAAGAATTTAGGTGAGAAATTCTGAGGAAAATAATGATCACAACTCGCAATGGCCAGGTATAGACCATTTCATAATACATCTTAGCTTGAAAAGGATCATTTATGGCAAAAGCAATTGCCCTCATGATTTGATGGTAACAAGCATATTAAGTGGAAAAGTAATCTGAGAAATGCATGGATACTGTTTGTTCATACTCTCTGTACTCTTTCATCAAGTAAGTGGATATTTGTTCTGTAGCCTTTAGCAACTTTTACGAATTGCCTTTACTACTTAGACACCTCACCATTTTTTTAGTGTATTTTACAATTGTGCCCTTAATACACATAATTCATTATTGTTCTCTGCTTCCTACTTCTTGTTTCAACTAGATAATAAGTTCCTGGGGGGCAGAGGCTGTGTCTTATCCATGTTAATCCAGTGTAGACCACAATCTCCACAGTGTTTAGCAAAACACATGCAACAAGTATTTAGCTAAGAAGCTTAAGATTTCTAGCCCTAGTAAAACCTGTGGGCATATGGACTCTCTGGAGCACTTTAGTGAGAATGTAAATTGACACAACCTTTCTGGAGGGTAATTTTTCATTATGTATCAAAATATAAAATGTCCAAGCCTTTCAACTTAGAGATCCCCCACCACCAGAACACTTTTCTTAGGGCTTTTCTCTGTGCATCATTTTCTCCTTACTACCACCACCTCATTTCCCACTTCACCATACTTTTCAGTTGGCTAACTCCTGTTATTTCTTAAATCTCAGGTTCAATGCCACATCCTATGAGAAGCTCCTCCTAATGTTAAAAATGTTAAGTGGCTTTATTTTGGATTCCCAGAGCCCCCAGTATATCTCAACCTAGCATTCATTTACACAAATGTTGTATCCTTATGCCCAAGAGCGTCTGCCAAATTGTATGTACTTAATGGGTGTCCATTAATGAGTAAATGATTAAGTAAATGAATGAATAAATTACTGTGTTTGGACCCATAATGTAGAAAATGTTTGTAAGTATTTAAAAAATTACATCATTAAAATTTACCAGCTACCATAACAATATTTTTTCATAGTAGAATATCCTCATTTCTTTAAAGAATTATTAAAACACAAAAGCAAAGAGAAACCTAATTTGATATTCTCATTCTATAGTTCCTGCATTAAAGAATGATCCATATGCTTACTATAAGCCTCCTCTCAAACTATGATACGGAGCTCTATTAAACAGAAAATGTATACATCTGGGGTTTCTATTAGGGCGAATCATAGAAACTGAGAATAAGCTACCCTGTGATCTCTGAATGTTATATCCATATTCTATTATAGTCCAAATTAGCTTGAATTTATTCCTCAAGAACACTGTACAGTAGCATCACTAAGGAAAGAATCCTCTTGGATCATTCCAGCAAAAAAAGAACATTTTCTTTCTACCACCTTTTTATCTTACTAAGAATCCTTTAATAACTAATACTTTCATAAATATGCAGTAAGGATAAAGGGAAGAAATCAACTATATGAGGGGAAGTTCGTTTTGTCCATTCATTCAATTTGCTGTTTATTTGCTGTACATATTGAAAAAGAATCAGTTAATTATTTCTGTTTTCCCCTAAAAGGAATATAAGATTCCATGTTGCAATATATTAGTCTATCACTCCTCATATACATATACACATTTATGTATAGTTTTCAAACAAAAATTAAACTTCTCTCATCTAATCATTAGCCAATTAATTTAAATGACTTTAGATCTATCCAGCCTCTTAGTACTCATTTCATGCAACTACCTAAATACACAACTGGAGGGACTAATTACAGAGAGGATTTTTTGTGTCTTCTGCAAGGACTGAACATAAGCACCTGACAGAGCCAGCAGTGGAAACACCTCTTCACACCCAGTCCAAGGCTCCCAGCCCCCTTCAAATCACCTCCCACTTCATTCAGTGTATTACTTTAAAGTGGTGTTAATGACATTTTGGGCCCTAAACTGTAAATATCAACCAGGTAATCACTTATCCCTTAACTCATTCTCCAAAAAGCTCACAAGTTGAAAAATAACATTTTACAATTTGTATTATATCTATTTGCCAAAAATAACACAGCGGTAACCAAAACACACACACACACACACACACACACACACACACACACACAACTAAACTAAGGCTAGTAACAGTTCCTGTCTAAAAGAAAGAAAACAAAAAAAAAGTCAGTGATTTTGCAGGCAAATATTTCCTATGACTCTCTCATGCCATTCCCCCACCCTCCCCTACCCCTTGGTGAGATTAATCGTGTGAGAAATGACATGAGATGCCCTTATGAAATTTCGTCTGGAGCAATTTTTACTGCTAATGGAAATTATAAATAATATGTGCCTTTCGTCAACTGCATTCTTCAGTAATCTAATTGTATCAAGCTAATGAGACCTGGGTTAGGAAATGTTCTGAGGTTCCCATGCCCCAGGTCAGGGAATGCAGAAAACATCTCTGAGCAGATGTGCTTAGTCTCATGCGGATGGCAGCTGGAGCACTTGGTCACTCCGCAGAGTGCTGGCTGTGTGGGGGCCTGTGCACTTGACCTTGTTGCTAGAGGTAAAGAGCCTTCCTGTTGGTTAGCTGCAAAATCGAAGAGAGAAGGAGGGCAGAGGGAGATAAAAGTCTCCTCTTCACCCTCTGTCCCCCCCCCCACCTTTTCTTTCAATAATGGTGTATAAGTTTCTCTTCCTTTTCTTCCAAGGGAAAATGGCTATAAATGATGCCTGTTCAGAAACTAGCACATGTGTTGGCATCTGCCTGTGTTGAAGGTGGCCAGAGGGCCTGCGAAGGGTTGCATGAGAATGAAAACACCTCTTTTCTCTGTTTCTCCAAATCAATATTGTTTACTCCACATTTACAAAGGTTGATGTGACACCACTCCAGGCTGTTATAGACTTAAACTGCTTCAAAGATGATTTTACGTTATGGTTGGATGAGAGGCGTTTAAATAAAAAAACTCCAACGTACTCCAAAAGTGGCATATGCTATGACCACCCACTCCTAACCTTGAGGTTAGGAACTGTGGGTGGCAGACCTGAGATATAATCACCTATATCCTCTGAATGATGTCATGAGAGGGCAAGACAAACTTAGGAGTTAATTCTAATATTTTGGGCAATCTCCAAAATCCAATAGGAGACTTGTTTCCCCTTAGTTACTCATAAGTTTTTTTTTTTAATTGCCCATTTTAATGCAGCTGGAAAATATTTTTTCTTTTATCTTTTTCTTTGTCTATTTTTTAACCAAAGTTCGACTAAACTCACTCCCCCATTCTTGCCCAATTCCATACACCATGTAAGTGAGTACACACACATGCACACACTCACACACACACACACAATCTGTGCTTCCTCTTTTCCCTTGATCCAAGGGACCACTGATTCCATAGCATCACACCAGCAAAGAATTATTCCTTCAGGAAGCCTCCCTGAGGTTTTATTTAGGATGTTTCCAATGTCCCAAGAATGAGGAGGCTCACTGATTTTCTAAGGATGTGATCGGTTCTCACAGTGAGCATTTTCCCTCTCTTTTTATGTTTAACTCAAATTCTTTCCTTTTAGTCTTTTGTGCTGTCCATTTGCATCCTGCCAAATTTGCATCCTGCCAAATTCCTCTCCTGAGGTGTTTACATCTCTCACATATTTGGAGACTGTTATCATGCTCCGTTTAGCAATCAATCACTTAGCCAAAATATACATTACTCTGTGCTCTTTTAATCTCTCCACATAAATCAAGCCCTCGGTCCCCAAATCATTTTGTTGTTCTTCTATGAAGTCACTCCAATTTGGCTTTGTGTTCTGAGGTGACAAAAATGGAAGACAGATTTCCCTGTTTATACACAATTCTGTTATGTTGAGAAACCATCACCTTCTGCTCATAATATGAAGCTTTTTCATATGCCAACTAACTCAACGCTCCTCTCATATTGTTGGATTATGTGGCTGTTACATCCTTTTCTCCCTGGAGATCTAATCTGGTGGGAACCTTGAAGTGTTTTATGATGTTATTTTTGAACAATAATGGGAGTAGAAATTACACTTATTTTTGATAAAGTCAGCAGAAGCAGGCCTCCATGTCCCCACCCCAAATGTCCCAAGCATTTACTGGATGTATGGATTTTTCACAGTTTTCCAGGGAGTTTCCATTAAGAATAAAATGAGACATGGAAATTTCTAGGCCCCAAAAGGAAAAAAAACTTAGAAGAGGAAAGCAGAAGTTTATAGTGAAAATACCTCTTACAACTTTACCAAATATGCTTTGATATAGGCACAGAATCAAAAGTAGTTTATTTTATAAGCCCTAGCTAAATTTCAGAAAGAAAATCAAATGAATCCTGAATACTTAGAAGTTCTTCAGAGGCATTTTCTTCCAAAAGTGTATCAGGTTGCTGTTTTTAACTTTGTGTCATTTAGTGATAATCCTACAGCTTCCTGATTGGCTAAGGTATTTGGAACTGACTGGCCTTTGAATCACTCTTTATGTTGAAGGTGCGTGTGGATGTTAATCCATAGGTCATTAACACCTCATATATGTTAGTTCAGAGATCTGGGGTGTGCCTGTGTTTGCACTGCCAACATGCATAGCATTTCTTGGAAATTCAGAGGCTTTGTTTTCTGAGGGTTTGATTTGAAATATTTTCCACATAGGCATTTTCACTCTCACTCGGAGTAATCACTTTTTTGCAATATGGTTTTATTTTAATTCTTCTTTTCTGAACTCATCGATTAGCAGTGATACGCATGAGCTGGAAAGTCAGAAGAGGAGGTACGAGGTTTGCTTAATTGCTCTCTGGAGATGATATCTTGGGTAAAATAAGCACATCACCCTTCCAGCTCCATATTAATCCTGATTCCTAATCTTTATCTACAACAATATTTCCATGCTTATGAAATTTACAAACTCCCAATCTGACTCTCTTGATAAATCTCAGACTTTACTTTTCTATTAACATTAGAAAACTGAGTAAATTATCCTTCTTATCTTCTCTTCAGCATTTGACCTTAGATGCCACCTCCTAGATCATCATACCTTTAATCAAAATATTATATGTAAGAAAGATGTATTTATATATGTATGTATGAATATGTTCCTTAGTTTGACACTTTGTCATATATATTCATACATGCAGAAATGTATGTATGTTTGAATATATATATACATAGCCTTGTTTTTGTAACTCATATGTATGTATATTAATGTATAATTTTTATTTCTTATTAGAATATATGCTCAAAAGCAAAATGGTCAGTGCAAAACTCTTGCCTACTTTGCCTATCACTTCTCAAAAAACAAAAATTATTGGGAAAACAATCTGTTGGAAAAAAATCAAGATAATTAAAGTTGAACACGTTAGAGAAAAGGTTGATTTTAGAATTTTCAGTGGTCCATTTGCTTTTTATGATGTAGATAAGTTTTATAATACCAAAGGAAATAATACAAAAAAGAACAAATAAAACCTCAAATCCTCCTTGCAGCAAGGTAGTAATCCCAGGCACTGAGTCTTTAAAGCAGTGTTTCTGCCACCAAGCCTTTGCAGTTTCTATTCCTTCTACCTGAAATGTTCTTCCCTCAGGTACATGCATGGCTTATCATTTTTGCTTCCATCACATTTTGTTGAAACCTTCCTTTCTTCCTGAGGCCTCTTTTGATCAATCAGTCTAAAATTGGAGCACTCATCCAAGCACTTGCTATCTACCTTCCATGCTTCATTTCTTTTCTCTATCATTTATTAACATTGACTATGCCAGACATTTCACATTTTCATGCTGCTAAAATGTAAGCTCATAAAGGCAGACATTCATGTCTCATTGTCATATCTTTAGAAACTACAGTAGGCATTGTTATATCTTCGGCCTACCATAGGCATTCAGTGAATATCTGCTGAATAAATAAGTTAAAATAAAATTCCAACAGAACCAAACAAAATAGAAAGTACTTTGCAGTTTATTATAACAGACTGATGTTTACAATATACCTTTCTATAAAGCAGAATTAAAAATGAGGTAAATGTAATTGAAATAGCAGTGTTGAATTTAAGGGAATTAACGTGTAATAGGAAATTTTTATGTCCTGTTTATGTTTGCATACGTGCACACACATATATTCAACTTGCAAATATATCATTAATTTCTAACTGATATTGTAATAGAAAGAGACATGCAGTTCACCCTTAATGTCATCTCCACGAAGGTTCTGTAAGATATAAAATAGAGAAGAGTATTGGTTTAATTAGGAGCACTAACACAAAAGTAATGTTTTCCAAATCCTCTCTGTGCTTCAAGGACTAAATTAAATCATGTTTCTTCCATAAAACCACTGCCAACTGTTCTAGTCCATATACATCACTCCTGTCTTTACATTCATATTTCCAGTTTAATAGTTTTTGAGAATTGTTTTATGCCAGACACCACCCCAGTGCTGGAGAGACACAGCTAAGGAGATAATGTCAAAAGACAGTCTTGTTTAGTCCAATTTTGCCATGATCATTTAAAAAAATAATCTCACTTCCAATTCACTTCCCCTGCTCCTTTTTTTGTTTCTTCCTCTCTTGCACATACTACTATTCAACCACATATTTTACTTATTTATCCTATTTGTTGGTATCTCTTCTACCAGTATGGAAAGAATGCAACCCCACAGCATATAGGACAAAGTTAAGCACACAGGAAGAACTTCTTATCCTGCCTTTCTTTGACATCATCTAAGAATATAATAAGTGGACTCCTGTATGTTAGAATCCATCAGAAAAAGATGAACCATTCTGAGCAGCTAAAACAAAAGAAATTTAAGGCTGGTTATTTGTTACATCAGGATTTGGAAGAGGCTGCAAAGGCAACCAGGGTAGAGTGAAGCAACTCAGAGATTATCTTGGACCAAGAGCATAGTGATTTCCTGATCATGAGGAAGAAACTTCTGTAGGCTTACAGTTTTACAGGGGACTTAACAGAAATTGATGTTGACAAATCAATTTTTTTCCTACGGCTAATACACTTTAAAATTTATTATTACTTAATTTATTAAAACACATTCTATGTATAGTATCATGTCACCTACAAACAGTGACAGTTTTACTTCTTTTCCAATTTACATTCCTTTTATTTCTTTTTCTTTTGTTTACTGATTTCACTAATTTTATTTTTCTTACTTTTTGTGAAAGCTTCTAATTTTGGTGCAAGAGCCTGGAGTTTATGATTACTAATCAATATTTAGATGTAATGAAAAATCCCATATTTTTCCCCCAGTGTATCATTTATTGATCATTTTTGTAGCTCAGACAGTGGCCTGGGTGGCTTCCAATGGATTGTTCTGTTTACTCATATTATTCCCATTTTACCAGTGAGGCAACTGTGTCTTCATGATGTGAAGTAGCTTTCCCAGTGATTTGGGTATTAAGTAAAAGAAGCAAAATTCCCACCCAGTTTTGTCTGGTTCTACCATCCATTCTGTAAGCACTAATATCTTAGTTCCAGACACTTGATGGCTAATGAAATAATGAAATGTAGTTGAGTTTAAGATGACTGGTCTGGGAATAGCCCTTATTTTGGTTGATACTGTTGGGTGTCTTTCACAGTTGCTCAACACGTTATCTGTTTCAGATTTATTTTGAGATTAATTAATTAATCCTTAAGGGCTTTTCCCATTGTGTCAAGTTCAAACAAAAGAAAGCAATCCCACTACTGGGTATATACCCTGAGAAAACCATAATTCAAAAAGAGTCATGTACCACAATGTTCTTTGCAGCTCTATTTACAATAGCCAGGACATGGAAGCAACCTAAGTATCCGTCGACAGATAAATGGATAAAGAAGATGTGGCACATATATACAGTAGAATATTAATCAGCCATAAAAAGAAACGAAATTGAGTTATTTGTAGTGAGGTGGATGGACCTAGAGTCTGTCATACAGAGTGAAGTAAGTCAGAAAGAGAAAAACAAATTCCATATACTAACACATATATATGGAATCTAAAAAAAAAAAAAATTGGTCATGAAGAACCTAGGGCCAGGACGGGAATAAAGACACAGACCTACTAGAGAATGGACTTGAGGACATGGGGAAGGGGAAGGATAAGCTGGGACAAAGTGAGAGAGTGGCATGGACATATATATACTACCAAATGTAAAACCGATAGCTAGTGGGAAGCAACCGTATAGCACAGGGAGATCAGCTTGGTGCTTTGTGACCACCTAGAGGGGTGGGATAGGGAGGGTGGGAAGGAGGGAGACGCAAGAGGGAAGAGATATGGGGATACATGTATATGTATAGCTGATTCATTTTGTTATAAAGCAGAAACTAACACACCATTGTAAAGCAATTATACTCCAATAAAGATGTTAAAAAAAACTCATTAAAAACAATAACATTAAAAAAATAAAAAATGGGGCTTCCCTGGTGGCGCAGTGGTTGAGAGTCTGCCTGCCGTTGCAGGGGACATGGGTTCGTGCCCCGGTCCGGGAAGATCCCACATGCTGCGGAGCGGCTGGGCCTGTGAGCCATGGCTGCTGAGCCTGCACGTCTGGAGCCTGTGCTCCGCAACGGGAGAGGCCACAGCAGTGAGAGGCCCACATACCACAAAAATAAATAAACAAATAAATAAATAAATAAATAAAATAAGAAATAAATAAATAAAAAATGAAACCGACACACTCCCATTATAAATTGAAAGTATGGAGCAAATAAACAGCACAAACCCTGACAAGAACTAATAGTTGGCAGGTTTAGCATTTGCTCCACTAAAGCCTGGGCTGGTGTCAGCAGTTAATTGTGTTCTCAGAAATATCATGGAAGTGGGGGAGGGTGATGGTGTGGTTACATGTCCAGGTTTACTACTGGAAAACCATGGCTGTATTTTCCTTCATTCTGAAAGGCATGGAGGAGATTTAGTGTTTTTCTGGTTTTTGTTTTATTTTATATGGGAGTGTAGTTGATTGACAGTGTTGTGTTAGTTTGAGGTGTACAGCCAAATGATTCATTCATATATTTACAAGTATCCATTCTTTTTCAAATTCTTTTCCCATTTAGGTTATTACAGAATATTCAGCCGAGTTCCGTATGCTATACCATAGGTCCTTGTTGGTTATCCACTTTAAATATAGCAATGTGTACATGTCAATCCCAAACTCCTAATCTATCGACCCTCTTTTCCCCTTGGTAATCATAAGTTCCTTCTCTAAGTCTGTGAGTGTTTCTGTTTTGTAAATAAGTTCATTTGTATCATTTATTTTAGATTCTGCATATAATCAATATCTATGATATTTGTCTTTCTCTGCCTCACTTATTTCACTTAGTATGATAATTTCCAGGTCCATCCATGTTGCTGTAAATGGCATTATTTCATTCTTTTATATGGCTGAGTAATATTCCATTATATATATTTACCACATCTTTATCCATTCCTCTGTTTATAGGCATTTAGGTTGCTTCCATGTCTTGGCTATTGTAAATAGCACTGCAATGAGCAATGGGGTGCATGTATCCTTTCAAACCATGGTTTTCTCTGGATATGTGCCCAGGCGTGGGATTGCTGGATCATATGGTAGCTCTATTCTTAGTTTTTAAAGGAACCTCCATACTGTTCTCCATAGTGGTTGTACCAATTTACATTCCTACCAATAACATAGGAGGGTTCCCTTTTTTCCATACAGTAGGTCCATATTAGTTCTCTATTTTATATATAATAGTGTGTATATGTCAATTCCAATCTCCCAATTTATCCCTCCAACCTCCTGCCTTTTCCCCCTAGGCAACCATAATTTTGTTTTCTATATCTGTGACTCTATTTCTGTTTTGTAAATAAGTTCATTGTACCATTTTTTTTTAGATTCCACATATAAGCAATATTATATATTTGTCTTTCTCTGTCTGATTTACTTCACTCAGTATGACAAACTCAAGGTCCATCCATGTTGATAAAAATGGCATTATTTCATTCTTTTATATGGCTGAGTAATATTCTATTATATATATTTACCACATCTTTATCCATTCTTCTGTTGATAAACATTTAGGTTGCTTCCATGTCCTGGCTATTGTAAATAGTGCTGCAATGAACATTGGGGTGCATGCATCTTTTCGAATTATGGTTTTCTCTGGATATATGCCTAGGAGTGGGATTGCTGGGTTGTATGGTAGTTCTATTTTTACTTTTTTCAGGAACCTCCATATTGTTCTCCATTGTGGTTGTACCAGTTTACATTCCCACCAACAGTGTAGGAGTGTTATCTTTTCTCCACACCCTCTCCACCGTTTATTATTTATAGACTTTTTGATTATGACCATTCAGACCAGTGTGAGGCAATATATCATAGTGCACTGATTTGCATTTCTCTGATAGTGATATTGAGCATATTTTCATGTGCTTTTTGGCCATCTGTATGTCTTCTCTGGAGAAATGTCTATTTAGATCTTCCACCCATTTTTTTTTATTGGATTGTTTTTTTGACATAGAGCTGCATGAGGTGTTTGTGTATTTTGGAGATTAATCCCTTGTCAGTTGCTTCATTTGCAAATCTTTTCTCCCATTCTGTGGGTTGTCTTTTCATTTTGTTTATGGTTTCCTTTGTTATGCAAAAGATTTTAAGTTTAATGAGGTCCCATTTATTTTTGTTTTTATTTTCATTGCTCTAGGAGGTGGATCAAAAAAGATCTTGCTGCGATTTATGTCAAAGAGTGTTCTGCCTATGTTTTCTTCTAACAGTTTTATAGTATCCAGTATTACATTTAGGTCTTTAATCCATTTTCAGTTTACTTTTGTGTAGAGTGATAGGGAGTGTTCTGATTTCATTCTTTCACACGTAGCTGTCCAGTTTTCCCAGCACCATTTATCGAAGAGAGAGACTGTCTTTTCTCCATTGTATATTCCTACTTCTTTTATCTTAGATTAATTGACCATAGGTGTGTGGGTTTATTTCTGGGCTTTCTATCCTGTTGCATTGATCTATATTTCCATTTTTCTGCCAGTACCATACTTTTTTGATGACTGTAGCTTTGTATTATAGTCTCAAGCCATGGAGCCTGATTCCTCCAATTCTGTTTTTCTTTTTCAAGATTAGTTTGGCTATTCGGGGTCTTTTGTGTCTCCATACAAATTTTAAGATTTTTTTGTTCTAGTTCTGTTAAAAAAAAAAAAAGAAAAAAGATGCCATTCATAATTTAATAAGGATTGCATTGAGTCTGTAGATTGCCTTGGATAGTAATTTCGACAATATTGATTCTTCCAATCCAAGAACATGGTATATCTTTTCATCTGTTTGTGTCACTTCCATTTATATCATCAGTGTTTTATAGTTTTCAGTGTACAGGTCTTTTGCCTTCTTAGTTAAATTTATTCCTAGGTTTTTTATACTTTTTGATGTGATGGTAATAGGATTATTTAATTTCTCTTTCTGAGCTTTCATTGTTAGTGTATAGGAATGCAAGAGCTTTCTTTGTATTAATTTTGTATCCTGCAACATTACCAAATTCAATGATGAGTTCTAGTAGTTTTCTGGTAACATCTTTAGAATTTTCTAGGTATAGTATCATGTCATCTGTAAACAGTGTCAGTTTTACTTCTTTTCCAATTTGGATTCATTTTCTTTTTCTTCTTTGATTGCTGTGGCTTGGACTTCCAGGACTATGTTGAATAAAAGTGGCAAGAGTGGACATCCTTGTCTTGTTCCTGATCTTAGAGGAAATACTTTCAGCTTTTCACCATTGAGAATGATGTTAGCTGTGGGTTTGTCATATATGGCCCTTATTATATTGAGATAAGTTCCCTCTATGCCAACTTTCTGGAGAGTTTTTTTTCATCATAAATGGGTACTGAATTTTGTCAAAAGCTTTTTCTGCATCTATTGAGATGATCATATGATTTTTATTCTTCAGTTTGTTAATGTGGTGTATCACACTGATTGATTTGCAGATATTGAAGGATCCTTGCATCACTGGGTAAAATCCCACTTGATCATGGTGCATCATCCTTTTGATATATTGCTGGATTCAGATTGCTAGTATTTTATTGAGTATTTTTGTGTCTATATTCATCAGTGATATTGGCCTGTGATTTTCTTTTTCGTGTGGTAGTTTTGTCTGGTGTTGGTATCAGGGTGATGGTGGTCTCACAGAATGAGTTTGGGAGTATTCCTTCCTCTGCAATTTTTTGGAAGAGTTTGACAAGGATGGGTGTTAGCTCTTCTCTAAATGTTTGGTAGAATTCACCTGTGAAGCCATCTGGTCCTGGACTTTCATTTGTTGGCACTTTTTAAATCACTGTTGCAATTTCAGTACTTTTGATTGGTCAGTTCATATTTTCTATTTCTTTCTGGTTCAGTTTTGGGAGATTGTAACTTTCTAAGAATTTGTCCATTTTTTCTAGGTTGTCCACTTTATTTGCTTGTTGTATTCTCTTATCATCCTTTGTATTTCTGTGATGTCTGTTGTAACTTCTCCTTTTTCATTTCTAAACTTACTGATTTGAGCCCTCTCCCTTTTTTTATTGATGAGTCTGGCTAAAAGTTTATCAATTCTGTTTATCCTTTCAAAGAACCAGCTTGGAGTTTCATTGTTCTTTTCTATTGTTTTCTTCATCTCTATTTCATTCATTTCTGCTCTGATATTTATGACTTCTTTCCTTCTTACTTTGGGTTTTGTTTGTTCTTTCACTTCTTGGTTTAGGTGTGATGTTAGGTTGTTCATTTGAGATTTTTCTTGTTTCCTGAGGTACGATTGTATTGCTATAAACTTCCATCTTAGAACTGCTTTTGCTGTGTCCCATAGGTTTTGGATCGTCGTGTTTTCATTGTTATTTGTCTCTAGGTATTTTTTGATTCCCTCTTTGATTTCTTCAGTGATCCACTGGTTGTTTAGTATATTGTTTAGCCTCCACATGTTTGTGTTTTTTACAGTTTTCTTTAGTTGATTTATAGTCTCATAGCATTGTGGTAAGAAAAGATGCTTGATATGATTTCAATTTTCTTGAATTTACCGAGACTTACTTTGTGGCCCAGCATGTGATCAATACTGGAGAATGTTCCATGTGCACTTGAGAAGAATATGTATTCTACTGCTTTTGGATAGAATGCTCTATAAATATCAGTTAAGTCCATCTCACGTAATATGCCATATAAGGCCTGGGTTTCCTTATTGATTTTCTGTCTGGGTGATCTGTCCATTGATGAAAGTGTGGTGTTAGAGTCTCCCACTATTATTATGTTACTGTCGATTTCTCCTTTTATGGCTGTTACTATTTGCCTTATATATTGAGGCGCTCCTATGTTGGGTGCATATATATTTACAATTGTTATATCTTCTTGGATAGATCACTTGATCATTATGTGGTGTCCTTCTTTGTCTCTTGTAACAGTCTTTATTTTAAAGTCTATTTTATCTGATATGACTATTGCTACTCCAGCTTTCTTTTGATTTCTATTTGCATGGAATACCCTTTTCCATCCCCACACTTTTAGTCTGTATGCGTCCCTAGATCTGAAGTGGTTCTCTTGTAGATGGCATATATACAGGTATTGTTTTTGTATCCATTCAGCCAGTCTATGTCTTTTTGTTGGAGCATCTATTTCATTGACATTTAAGGTAATTATTGATAAGTATATCTTACTGGCATTTCATTAATTATTTTGGATTTGTTCGTATAGGTTTTTTTTCGTCTCTTCCTCTTTTGTTCTTTTGTGATTTGATGACTAACTTTAGTGCTGTGTTTGGATTCCTTTTTCTTTTTTGCCTGTGTACCTATTGTAGATTTTTGGCTTGCAGTTACCATGAGGTTTTGTTGTAGCGGTCTGTTTATAAACAAGATTGTTTAAGTTGCTGGTCTTTTAAGTTCAAGTGCATTTCAAATATCCTACATTTGTGCTCTCCTCTTCTCACAGTTGCTGGTTTTGATACCATATTTGTGTATGGATGATTTCCTACCTTTACTGTATGTTTGCCTTTACTGAAGAGCTTTTCCATTTGGAATTCTCCCATTTCTACTTGTGGTCTTTTGTTTTCCTCCTAGATAAGTTCCTTCAGCATTTGTTGCAAAGCTGATCTGGTGGTGTTGAATTCTCTTAGCCTTTTCTTATCTGTAAAGGTTTTGATTTCTCTATCAAATTTGAATGAGAGCTTTGCTGGTTAGAGTATTCTTGGTTGTAGGTTCTTCCCTTTCATCTCTTTAAATATACCATGCCATTCCCTTCTGGCCTGCAGAGTTTCTTTTGAGAAATCAGCTGATAAACTTATGGGGATTCCCTTGCATGTTATTTGTTCTTTTTCCCTTATTGCTTTTAATATCTTTTCCTTTAATTTTTGTCACTTTTATTACTATGTGTCTTGGCATGTTCCACCTTGGGTTTATCCTGCCTGGGACTCTCTGTACTTCCTGGACTTGGCTGACTGTTTCCTTTCCCATGTTAGGAAAGTTTTCAGTATTATCTCTTCATTAGTCAATATTCAATATTTTCTCAGGTCGTTTCTCTCTCTCTTCTCCTTCTGGGACCCCCTATAATGTGAATGTTTGTGCATTTGATGTTGTCCCAGAAGTCTCTTAGATTGTCTTCATTTCTTTTCATTCTTTTTTCTTTATTCTGTTCTGTGGCAGTGATTTCCATCATTCTGTCTTCCAGCTCACTTACTCGTTCTTCTGCCTCGCTTATTCTGTTCTTGATTCCTTCTAGTGTAATTTTCATTTCACATATTGTATTCTTCAGCTCTGTTTGTTTGTACTTTAGTACTTCTAAGTCTTCGTTAAATATTTCTTGTATCTTCTCTATCCTTGCCTCTATTCTTTTTCCAAGATCTTGGATCATATTTATTATCATTATTCTTTTTTTTTTTTTTTTTTTGCGGTATGCAGGCCTCTCACTGTTGTGGCCTCTCCCGTTGTGGAGCACAGGCTCCGGACGCGCAGGCTCAGCCACCATGGCTCACGGGCCTAGCTGCTCCATGGCCTGTGGGATCTTCCCAGACCAGGGCATGAACCCGTGTCCCCTGCATTGGCAGGCGGACTCTCAACCACTGCACCACCAGGGAAGCCCTGAATTCTTTTTTGGGTAGATTACCTATCTCCATTTCACTTAGTTGCTCTTCTGGGGTTTTATCTTGTTCCTTCATCTGCAACATAATCCTCTGCTGTCTCATTTTCTCTATCTTTCTGTGATAGTGGTTTCCATTCTGCAGGCTGCAGGGTTGTAGTTCTTTCCGCTTCTGCTATCTGCTCCCTGGTGGATGAGGCTGTCTAAGAGCCTTGTGAAGTCTTCCTGGTGGGAGGAACTGGTTCTTCGTCATTGGTGGGTGTAACTGGGTCTTGTCTTTTTGACAGGTATGGCCTTGCCAAGGGGCATGTCTAGCTGGCTGTGGGCTCAGAAAATCTTTAAGCAACATGTGTGCTGATGGGTGGAGCTTTGTTCCCACCCTGTTGGTTGTTTGGCCTGAGGTATCCCAGCACTGGAGACTGCAGGCTGTTGGGTGGGGCCAGGTGTTAAGAAAATGGCAACCTCTAAAAGGCTCACGCCAATGAATACCCACCAGAACTGCTGCTGCTAGTATCTTTGTCCCCAGAATGAGCCACAGCTGGCCCCCGCCTCCACAGGAGACTCTCCAATACTAGCATGTTGGTCTGGCCCAGTCTCTTATGAGGTTCATGCATTTTTCCCTAGGTCCTGGTGCACAAGAGGCCTTCTGTGCACCCTCCAAGAGTGGAGGTTATGTATCCTCCATTCCTGTGGAATTCCTGCAATCAAACCCCACTGTCCTTCAAAGCCAGAATCTCTGGAGGCTCCTCCTTTGGTTGCCAGACCCCAGGCTGGGGAGCCTAATGTAGGGCTCAGAACTCTCACTCCTGTGGATGAGCTTCTGTGGTATATTTTCCAGTTTGTGGGTTGTCCACCCAGCAGGTATGGGATTTGATTTTATTGCAGTTGTGTCTGCTCTACCATCTTGTTGTGGCTTCTTCTTTGTCTTTGGATGCAGTGGATTGTTTTGGCAGGTTCCAGCATTTTTTTTTTGGCTGAGTTGGGTCTTTGTTGCTGTGCGCAGGCTTTCTCTAGGTGCAGGAAGTGGGGGCTACTATTCATTGCAGCGCATGGGCTTCTCATTGCGGTGGAGTCTCTTGTGGAGCATGGGCTCCAGGCACACAGGCTTCAGTAGTTGCAGCGTGCGGGCTCTAGGACGCATGGGCTCAGTAGTTGTGGCTCACAGGCTTGATTGCTCCATGGCATGTGGGATCTTCCTGGACCACGGATCAAACTTGTGTCCCCTGCATTGGCAGGTGGATTCTTAACCACTGCGCCACCAGGGAAGTTTCAGCAGTTAGTTGTGATTTTGGTGTTTTTGTAAGAAATGATGAGCTCACATACCTCTACTCTGATATCTTTTTTTTCTTTTCCTGTTTTATTTTTTTTCTTCTCTGAGTGCCATGGCTAGGATTTACAAAACTATGTTGAATAAAAGTGGAAACAATGGATATCCTTGCCTTATTCCTGATCTTAGAGGCAATGATTTCAGCTTTTCACCACTGAGAATGATATTAGATGTGGGTTTGCATATATGGCCTTTATTATGTTGAGGTGAGTTCCTTCTAGTCCCACTTTCTGGCATATTATTAACATAAATGGGTGTTGTACTTTGTCAAAACCTTTTTCTGCATCTATTGAGATGATTGTATGATTTTTATTTGTCAGTTTGTTAATGTGGTGTATCACACTGATTGATTTGCAGATATTGAAGAATCCTTGCATCACTGGGTGAAATCCCACTTGATTGTGGTGTATGTATGTTCCTTTTAATGTATTGTTGGATTCAGTTTGCTAGTATTTCGTTTAGGTTTTTTGTGTCTATGTTCATCAGTGATATGGGCCTGTAATTTTCTTTTTTGTGGTATCTTTGGTTTTGGTATCAGGGTGATGGTGGTCTCATAGAATGAGTTTGGGAGTGTTCCTTCCTCTGCAATTTTTTCAAAGAATTTCAGAAGGATAAGTATTTTCTATATATGTTTCATAGAATTCACCTTTGAAGATATCTGGTCCTAGGCTTTTTTTTGTTGGAAGTTTTTAAATCACTGTTTCAAATTCAGTACTAGTGATTATCTGTTCATATTTTTTATTCCTGGTGCAGTCTTGGAAGGTTGTATCTTTCTAAGTATTTGTCCATTTCTTCTAGGTTTTCCATTTTTTTGGTGTATAGTTGTTTGTAGTAGTCTCTTATGATCCTAATGATGTTATCAGAAAACTGCTAGAGCTTATCAATGAATTTGGTAAGGTTGCAGGATACAAATTTTATGACCAGAACTCTCTTTCATTCCTGTACACTAACAAACAAACAGTTAAAGATCAGAAAGAGAAATTAAGAAAACAATCCCATTTACTATTGCATCAAAAAGAATAAAATACCTAGGAATAAACTTAACTAAGGATGCAAAAGAAAGACTTTTACACCAAAACTATAAGATGCTGATGAAAGAAATTGAAGATGACACAAAAAGATGGAAAGATATACCATATCCTTGATTGGAAGAATCAATATTGTCAAAATGACTACACCACTCAAGGCAATCTACAGATTCAATGCAATCCCTATCAAATTACCAATGGCATTTTTCACAGAACTAGGACAAAAAAATTAATTTATATGGAAACACAAAAGAGCCTGAATAGCCAAAGCAGTCTTGAGAAACAAAAATGAAGCTGGAGAAATCAGGCTCCCTGACTATAGACTATACTACAAAGCTACAGTCATCAAAACAGTATGGTACTGGCACAGAAACAGAAATATAAATAAATGGAACAGGATAGAAAGCCAAGAATTATACCCACACACCTATGGTCAATTAATCTATGATAAAGGAGGTGAGAATATACAATGGGGAAAAGACAGTCTATTCAATAAATGGTGCTTGGAAAACTGGACAGCTACATGTAAAAGAATGAAATTAGAACATTCTCTAACACCATACACAAAAGTAAACTCAAAATGGATCAGAGACCTAAATGTAAGGCCAGATACTATAAAACTCTTAGAGGAAAACATAGGCAGAACACTCTTTGGCATAAATTGCTATAATATCTTTTTTGATTCACCCCCTTGAGTCATGAAAATAAAAACAAAAACAAACGGGACCTAATTAAACTCAAAAGCTTTTGCACAGCATAGGAAACAATAAACAAGATGAAAAGACAAGCATCAGAATGTGAGAAAATATTTGCAAACAAAGCAACTGACAAGGGATTAATCTCCAAAATATACAAACACCTCATGTAACTCCATGTCAAAAAAAAAACCCAACCCAATCAAAAAATGGGCAGAAGATCTAAATAGACATTTCTCCACACAAGACATACAGATGGTTAAAAAGCACATGGAAAGATGCTCAACATCACCAATTATCAGAGACATGAAAATCAAAACTGCAATGAAATATCACCTCACACTTGTCAGAATGGCCATCATCAAGAAGTCTACAAACAATAAATGCTGGAGAGGGTGTGAAGAAAAGGGAATTGTCCTACACTGTTGGAGTGAATGTAAATTGGTACCACCACTATGGAGAACAGTATGAAGGTTCCTTAAAAATCTAAAAATAGAACTACCATATGATCCAGCAGTTCCACTCCTGGGCATATATCTGGAGAAAACCATAATTTGAAAAGACACATGCACCCCAATGTTCATTACATCACTGTTTACAATAGCAAAGACATGGAAGCTACCTAAATATTCATCAACAGAAGAATGGATAAAGAAGATGTGGTACATATATACAATGAAATATTACTCATCCCTTAAAAAGAATGAAATAATGCCATTTGCAGCAACAAGGATGGACCTAGAGATTATCATACTAACTGAAGTAAGTCAGAGAGAGAAAGACAAATACCATATGATATCTCTCCTTTGTACAATCTAAATTTAGAAAATGATAAAAATGAACTTAGTTACAAACAGAAACAGACTTACAGATCTCAAAAACAAACTCATGGTTACCCAAGGGGAAGCGGTGTGTGTGGGGGGGGATAAATCAGGAGCTTGGGATATAAGATAGATGGCCAACAAGGACCTACTGTATAGCACAGGGACCTCTACTCAGTGTTCTATGATGACCTATATGAGAAAATAATCTAAGAAAGAATGAATATATGTGTAAACTGAATCTGTTTGCTGTACACCTGAAACTAGCACAACATTGTAAATCAACTATACTCCAATAAGATTAAAATTTAGAAAAATTTTAAACATTTAAAAAATTTCTTTCTTTCATGTGGGATGCCCAAGGGTCCAGTAGGGGCCTGGTCTAGGTTGGTGGAGTGTAGGGTTCTACAGGAAGGTATACACGGCACAGCTGGAGCCCACAGCGTGTGCTTTGTGACTTTGGGTGTGTGGGGGGAGTAAGTCTGGATCCTGATTGAGGGGCAAAGCGAAGATGGGCTGAGATGCCCTGAGTGTTAGAGGTGGTTCAGAAAGTAGAGGAATCAGGCCCCAGGCACTGGAACCACTAGCACACTTCTCAGAGGAAGCTGGATCTCACAGAATCTATGGGGGCTGCACACACCACATACAACATAAACCGCAATGCTGGTGGATGCCTCACCCACCGCACCCACCCTCAGAGTCCCAGTGTGGTGGCACCTGGCCCCAGAGTTCAGGCAAGGCCTGTGGAAGGGCTCTGGCCCAGTCTGTGCAGGGGAGGAACCACCCGAGACAAGAAAGGGGCCTTAAGCAACAACAGAAGTTGTCCGCCACCCCTACCCTTGAGGGACAAGGGGACCGACAGATTACTCGAGCTCAAGACCGCATTCACGTGGAGGAAGCTGAAACCATTTCCCACTCATCCAGTAAGAAATGAACCACAGAAGGGTCAGTGCCACTGCAGAAGATACGTTTCAGGGAAGAGCAATGAAGTCACTCTGCTTTCCCCACTCCTGCCCTCCAACCTTTCAACAGTGCCTGCCACTGGTGAAATCCAGTCTAAAGTCAGCTATGAAAGACATCCTGCAGAAGTCAGGCCCCATTGCAAGACAATAGAGCAGACCAAAGGGGCGGGGGTGGATGCCTCTGAGGGCAAACAGGCCTGGCAACTGGAAACACCTAATAAGAAAAATCTTCTGACAGAACACATTTTTGAACATTTAATTCAATAAAGCTTTTTTTCTGTTTTTTTTGGAGGTATTTTTTTGCTTGTTTTTTGTAGGATTCTGGAAACTCGGACCAGCGAATATTTTAAGTATGAAATGGTGATTCAAACATGGAAAAGGCTTTATAAGGAATTCTCTGGTACATGACTGAACTAGATATTGGCACTTATTCATGTGGATAAAGAAGAGGTTTGATTCAAAAGGGTAAAGTTGTGGCAGTGGAGGAAGGGAAATACTTATTGGAAAATTATCAGAGGATAATTTAGAAATTGACATTAAGAAAGAAATGTCTTATGGTTTAATCTCTTATATTTTTTGAAAAGCCCAACATTACCCAAGGAACAAATTTGTTTAAATTGGTAGTTATGTTTTCTATGTAAGATAAATAAGGAATAAATAGAAAACGATTGTACTCATTCAACTTTTTAGCTGAATTAGGAATAAAAAGGAAATGTTCTCTCTGTCCTCCTGAGAAGACAGTGCCCTTCAGGTAGAGAGAAAGAGAGAGAGAGACAGAGAGATTGGACAAAACCATATCAAATAAGAAGCCTCTGTAAATATAAAAGCTTAGTTGGTATTTTTCAAACTGCTTAATGCTGCTGACTGGACATCTTTACATGACAAACAAACACCAGATGGAAAAATCAGTTGAGAGTCACAAGCCAAGGATGATTTCATTATAAAATGATCATTTACTCATAATTATCCAGAAAAGCCCAAAACCCTATAGTGCTTTCATAATAACGTTTATGTTACCAAAACATAGCAAGAGTGTACTTTTGCTAAAAGTTTACATTCTAATCTGCAGGAAAGAATTATTCTAATATGATAAACACATAAAATCCCTAATTTTAAAATTGGAATTTCAATTTCCAGTAACACATTTCCCCATAACACCATTTGCAGTATTTCTCCTAAACTACTGTCTACAAAAATACTGTAATAACACAGCTTTTCTGATTAACCAAACAACTGATGATCAAGAAGACAAAGTGACTGATTTACTCTCATCCTTATGTAAATAAAATCTTATTTTTTTCTCTATAGCTGCACATAACAATGAGATGCTTTTAATAAGTTTTAAAGACTTAGAACCAAAAATCAGTTTAGCAAATGCCTCTTCCAGTGACCACACATCATGACGTTTGCATTGTTATTTGGTGATAAACAAAATAAAAAGATCTGTCATTGAAACTTAAATAAGGGAGATTGGTTTCATAAACTGCAACATTCTAAACTTTAGTACTGTAAAATCAACAGCTTGAGGCAGCTCTCCCAGCTAACACAGTTGGATTGTGAAAGATTAATAGCTACAAATCATGACCTTTCACTTTTGACATAAATTCTAAGAAGTGAAATGCAATTGGAAAAACCGGTGAAACCTTAAATCATTGCCATAGAGCAGAATAATAACCATAGATCTACAATAACTAAATATATATACCCAATTTCGGGTCACACATTTCCTCTTGAGCTTATATTATAGCAGACCCAATGAATGTACAGTTTCATGCTTTCATTCCCACTGTACTTCTACAAAATAAAGCCTCAGTTGCTGACTCCCTAGATAATGCAAATTGTTTACAAGCATGATTTCCAGAGAAAATAAACCTTTATAAATAAAGAAAATTCGTTTCATCTGACATTTTAATAGCCCTTACCTAGAAGCCACTTTGTACAGGCATTACTTCATAATATTACAATTCCAAATCTTCTTGAGGAACATATACCAATGACTTCCACTATATGTTTAAGTTGATAAAATTAGAAAATGATCATAATATGTTGGCATATGTGTAAGTTTTTTGAAATAGAAATGTGTATCTTTTATTATGGACCATGACCTTTAGCAATAATTTATCACTACTAAAATACAAATGAATTTATAACGTAATTATAATACAATATAATGCCATTATATCATTCATAATCCATTTATGATTATAATAAAATATCAGACATATGCAACTACCAGAAACAAGTCAAATCAGTAATTTTTTAATTGCCTTCAACCATGCTTCTGATAAAGGAATAATTAATACCTGTGTACCAAATGTGTTTGCAATAAAGAGTTAATTGCCCTTTTCATGATAATGTAAAAATGGAAATCCAAATAGTGTTCAGTGGCACAGAAGCAGCTCATCAAGCTTCACTCTTCATAGCCCTTTAGGAATAAGAGCTATCATGTTATAAATTCTGGAGAAAAAAGATCCCTGGATGAGAGAACTGATGAGTAACAAGCCATATTCTGATGTGTCAGATAAAAAGCTTCCTATAAAACACCCTTTTTCATAAATCCCATAATCCTGGCTAAACCTTTGCAATGAAACATGAAAAGTATCTTTAGTTTCCAAAACAAAGGGGAAACACACACACACACACACACACTCATTTAGTTCATCTTTATGATCCTCAGATTCTAGCCCTGAAACATGACTCAGCCTTTGAACTTCAAATATCACGTCCATTCATTGGTTACGGGCATGTCATCACATCTGTTTACTGGCTATGGGCATGTCTCAGTTTTAAAATGAAAAGAAAACCTTAAAGATGAATTTCTGTTTGTTGGCCTTCTCTTAAAATTTATCATTTTGTTCACAAGAGAATTACGATAACTCGTCATAATTCTCTTAGGAAAAAGAAATGTTTCACTGTTCATTTTAAATGTGCGTGTCATTATTTCAAGATAATGAGCTGTTAGAAACCTGAGCATTTGCCTATCTCTTTTGACTTTCAAGATGATATACTTGAAAATGGACTAATATTTTTTTCTTCCTGAGGGTTATATAAAAAAAGACACAACACATACAAAATGAATAAATGCAGAGAACCAAAGAGGACACATGGATATCAATATCATCACAGATATTTCAATGAGATTTGGGGAGACTGAAAGTAGAGGGAAATGTGTAAGTCGAAGAGTAGAGCAGAATTTGCTGTGAAAAGGCTCCTGTCTCTGAGAGATGAGAGTTGATTTTCCCATCAGACCATTGAAGTGGCTTTGGGCTCTGAGGAGATTATACAGAGGGAGAAAGTGACAAGTAGGTCTGGAAAAAAGCAATAATTTAAGGGTCAGTATTTGAGATGGCTGTGCCAAGTAGCACTGTAAGCCCCCACACAGAGCCCGGACAGTCCAGAATTTACCTTTGTGGGGAAAAAAACAGCAGGATACTTTTTAATAAAGATATTAAATGAGATATCTCGGGGGAGAAACAGTAAAAAGACTATGGGGATATTGAAACCCTGAATAAAGCTCTGATTGTTTTGATATGTGACATGTAGCCCAATACCTTGCTTGGTAAATCTATGAAGATGCCTGCCAGTCGACCTGACTTACTCATGTACACAAGTCCTACTGTCTGTTTAAGGGAGGGGCATGAGTAGAGCTATTTGTATGTTTACAAATTTGCCAAAGAAAACCATATCTGCTAACCGTTCTTTGTTCTTAAATATGAACAAATAAGATCATCAGATCTGTAAAAAATCAAGAGCATCAAAGAGAAATACCAAGATAAATATAAAAGCTGACTGCAGAGGAAAGAAAGATAACAGGTAATTCAATAAATGAAAGAGGAACAAACAACAAAAACCTCTCTTGTATAAATGGAGAAATTAAAGGTGATGCTATGTCAGTATAACAGAAACATGATAATATGGAAAGGGAAAGAAAAAAAATCTGAGAGTAAAATAAATTTGCTTAGGTGATTAGAGATTTAAAATTTGGTACACAAAGAAGGAAGAAGAGGAGAAAAAGGACGAGGAGGAGGGGTTCTGTCCCAATATGTAGAGCAGAAAGATTAACAAAAACTGCGAGAGAAAAAATACAGAGTTCTAAAAAAATAAAGTTGAGAAAAAAGCTGGGAAGAAATTATCCAGTATCAGAAGGGAAAAGGGAGAGAGAAGTTAAGTCAGGAATCTAGATTTACTGATTCAACAAGTGCCCAATATCCAATGAAATATATTTTTTCAATTATCCTTGTGAAAATTTAAGAATGCCAAGGCTAAAGGTACTGCAGTTTTCCAAAAGCATGAGACAGCTTATTTAAACAAATAAAACTGAGACTGAAACAAGAAAAATCTCAAACAACCTTACCTACCCCTTAAAAGAATTAGAAAAAGAAGAAGAAAAGGAAGAACAAACAAAACATAAAGTCAGCAGAAGGAAGGAAATAATAAAGATGAGAGAGGAAATAAATAACAGATTTAAAAACAATAGAAAAAAATCAATAAAACCAAGAACTGGTTCTTTGAAAGGGTAAACAAGATTGGCAGACCTCTGGCTAGGCTCACCAAGAAGAAAAGAGAGAGAACCCAAATATATAAAATAAGAAATGAAAAGGAGACATAACAACCAATACTGCAGAAATACAAAAAACAATAAGGGAATACTATGAACAATTATATGCCAACAAATTTGACAACCTAGACGAAATGGACACGTTTCTAGAAACATATAGCCTACCAAAATTGAATCAAGAAGAAATAGATAATTTGGACATCACTAGAAGCAAAATAAAAACTCCCTACAAAGGGTGAATTCTGCCAAATATACAAAGAAGTACTTATACTGATCCTTCTCAACTCTTCCTAAAGATTGAAGAGGAGAGAACACTCTCAAAGACATTCTATTAAGCCACCATCATCCTGATACCAAAACCAGACAAAGACATCACCAAAAAAGAAAATTACAGGCCAATATCTTTGATGAATATAGATGCAGAAATTCTCAACAAAATATTAGCAAACCAAATCCAACAACACGTAAAAAAGATCATACTCCACGACCAAGTGGGATTCATCCGAAGTTCACAAAGATGGTTCAACATATGCAGATCAATCAATGTGGCACACTAATGAAAGAAAAAACAAAAGCCACATGATCATCTCGATAGATGCATAAAAAGCATTTGAAAAAATTCAATATCCATTCATGATAAAAACTCTTACCAAAGTGGGTTTAGAGGAAATATATCTCAACAAATTAAAGCCATTTATGACAAACCCACAGCCAAGATAATACTCAACAGTGAAAAGCTGAAAACCTTCCCACTAAAATCTGGAACAAGACAAGGAAGCCCACTCTCACCTCTTCTATTCAGTATAGTACTGGAACTCCTAGCCTCAGCAATCAAACAAGAAAAAGAAACAAAATGTATCCAAATTGGAAGGGAAGAGGTAAAATTGTCATATGCAGATGACATATTATATATAGAAAACCCTCAAAACTCCACACAAAAATAAAACTGATAAATTCAGCAAGGTAGCAGTATACAAGATTAACATATGGAAATCAGTTGCATTTCTTAATACGAACAATGAAATATCAGAAAGGAAATGTAAAAAAAAAAAACCTTCTAAAATCACACCCCCCAAAATAAAATACTTAGGAATAAACCTGACCAAGGAGATGAAAGAATTATATGTTGAGAACTATAAAACATGATAAAGAAATTGAAGATGATTCAAAGAAATGGGAAGATATCCCATGCTCTTGGATTGGAAGAATTAATTGGAATTAATTGGAAGAATTAATTGGAAGAATTAATGTTAAAAATAGCCATACTACCCAAATCAATTTACAGATTTAATGCAATCCCTATCAAATTACCCATGACATTTTTTCACAGAACTAGAACAAATAATCCAAAAACTTATATGGAACCATCAATGATCCAGAACTGCCAAAGCAATCCTGAAGAAAAAGAATAAAGCAGGAGGCATAACCCTCCCAGACTTCAGACAGTACTACAAACTACAGTAATCAAAACAGCATGGTATTGGCATAAATACAGACACATAGATCAATGGAACAGAAAACAGAGCCCAAAAGTAAACTCATTCACCTACAGTCAATTAATCTCCAACAAAGGAGGCAGGAATACACAATAGAAAAAAGTCTCTTCAGCAAGTGGTGCTGGGAAAGTTGGACAGCTGCATGTAACTCAATGAAATTAGAACACACCCTCATACCATGCACAAAAATAAACTCAAAATGGCTTTAAGACTTAAACATAAGACATGACACCATAAAACTCCTAGGAGAGATCATAGGCAAAACATTCTCTGACATAAGTTGTACCAATGTTTTCTTAGGTCAGTCTCCTAAGGAAATAGAAATAAAAACAAAAATAAACAAATGAGACCTAATCAAACTTACAAGATTTGGCCCAGCAAAGGAAACCATAAACAAAATGAAAAGACAGCCTACAGAATGCAAGAAAATATTTGCAAATGATATGACCGATAAGGGCTTAATTTCCAAAATATACAAACAGCTCATACAATTCAACGGTAAAAAAAGCAACCCAACTGAAGAATGGGCAGAAGACCTAAATAGACATTTCTCCAAAGAAGACATACAGATGGCCAAGAGGCATGTGAAAAGAGGCTCAACATCGCTAATTTTGAGAGAAATGCAAATCAAAACTACAATGAGGTACCACCTCACACCAGTCAGAATGGCCATCATTAACAACTCTACAAATAACAAATGCTAGAGAGAGTGTGGAGAAAAGGGAACCCTCCTAAATTATTGGATGGAATGTAAGTTGGTACAGCCACTATGGAAAACAGTATGGATGTTCTTCAAAAAACTAAAAATAGCATTACCATATGATCTAGAAATCCTATTCCTGGGCGTATATCCAGACAAAACCCTAATTCAAAAATATACATGCACCCCTATGTTCATAGCAGCACTATTAACAATAGCCAAGACATGGAAACAACCTAAATGTCCATCGACAGATGAATGGATAAAGAAGATGTGGTACATATGTAAAATGGAATACTACTTAGCCATAAAAAAGAATGAAATAATGCCATTTGCAGTGACATGGATGCAACTAGAGATAATCACACTAAGTGAAGTAAGTCAGAAAGAGATAGACAAATACCATATGATATCATTTATTTGTGGAATCTAAAATATGGCACAAACGAACCTATCTACAAAACAGAAACAGGCTTATGGGCATAGAGAACAGACTTGTGTTTGCCAAGGAGAGGGCGTTGGGGCAGGGATGGAGTGGGAAGTTGGGGTTAGCAGATGTAAGCTATTGTTTATAGAGTAGATAAACAAAAATGTCCTACTGTATAGCACAGAGAACTATATTCAATATCCTATGATAAACCATAATGGAAAAGAATATAAAAATAGAATGCATAAATGTATAACTGAATCACTTTGCTGTACAGCAGAAATTAACACAACATTGTAAATCAACTATACTTCAATTTAAAAAATTGATAAGAAAATGTTGGAACTAGAAGAAAAATGAGACTGGCATTGGAATTCTTCTTAGCAATACCAGAGTATAGAAAAATTATTACTCAAATGTAAGGGCCAAATAAAGATATTTTCAAGAAAACAGGGTCTCTAAAAATTTACCTTCCATATATCGTTTTCTATATAGTTATTGGAGTATGTGCTCCAGAAAAAAATACCTGAAAAATAAGAGGAGGAAGATACTGGATGTAGGAAAGGGTGGTTAGAGCCCAGGCAATCCCTCTGTGCAAGTCCGAGCTGATGGTTGTCCATCAGGTCTAAAAATAATCTGGTCCAAATTGGAGCATGTAGGTAGAGGCCCTCAGGAAAGAGGCTTCTAGGAAAACAGAAAAGGGACTTCACAAAGGTAGTATGTGTGAGAGGATGGAAATCTTGAGATTTTGATAAATACAAAGAGTGTCATTAAAGTTTTCAAGAAATAAAAAGATGACAAAATACCAGGGTGCAAATATTAGCCAAAAATAATGCACCATGATTTTTAGCACTTGACGGCACATAGAAAATAAGAATCCAGGTGAACTTAGTATTAGAAGTATTTTCCTTTAAGTGGCCCAGGCATCATAGCATTAGACCTTTAGGAAAAGAAATTTAATCCTATTTTCTCTGGCAGTGAACATTATTTACATGGTCATATTGATGCACACAGTATAAATTCACCTCCAACTTTAAAAATCAACCTTTGGACAGAACATACAAGCATTGCTTATGTGTTATGAAGAGAATCTAAATATTAACCAACTTGCTAAATTAAAGTAAATGAGAAGAACTTCATTCTTCTAAGGAAAGGTGGAATAAAGGGTAGTTTAAAATATTGACTGGAGTTGATGGCTTAATAAGTATAAGTACATACATATTATTCAAAGTTACAACACAAAGGATGGAAGAACTCAGAGTAATGATAAAACTCAAACTCTGGGAGGAGGATATGGAGGGAAAATGACATAGAGTGAGATAAATCCTATCTTTCTTAGGAAGTGAACAGACATTGTCTCAAGTTGGAAAATTAAGAAATGAAGATAAAAAGATATAGTGTTAGGAAGATAACCTACAGAAGAATGAAAACAGAAATGGTCAGAAAAAAATTGTCCCTGGAGATTGAGGATGGGAATAAGAAAAAAATGAGATGGGTGACTGCTTTTTGTTAGAAACCCGTCTGCACACACAGCCATGATAAAATTTCAAAATAAAAATAAACATTGCTTCTTTTAGAGCACTTCCAACTAGTTGTTAAGTGACCCAGGAAAAAAATATGTTTTTTAATTCTTAAAAATAATTTATCAATTAAAAGAAGTCTTTGTCAAAGCAACCATTACCTCCAACTACAATATTATTTCAACTAGAAACTTGTTTCAGAATGTAGAAGAGAATAATGATACAGGAAAACCAAATTTAGCTATGAGTTCAACAGAGTGTAATTTGTTTGCATGCTTGGAAGCATGGTTGAAATGGTTAATTTTTTCCCCCAACATCTATTTGCATACTTGTAAACTTTTTAGCAAAACGGTGGAAATTATTACATTATGTGAAATTATTTCACTGTACAAACTTTGCTTCTCAATTGACAGAGAAGGCTGTGATGATTCTCAAGGATTTGTGATGATTGCCAAGATCTTTAATTTGTGAATTAAAGCGGATTTGTGAGATACATTAGCCAACTAAGCCTAACAGGCCAAAAATGCACTCCTTTAAAAATTTCTAAATTTGGAATTAATATAAACATTTTCCACATTGAGCACACAGCTGTTATGTGGTCTTTGAATCAGGAACATACTGTCAAGTGAATGGAGCAAATTTTCAAATAAGCAAAATATAGAAACTTTATACCATATATATTTTTAAAATATATACTCGATATACTATTAACTGCTTTAAGCCAATGGCCACTCTAAACTGGATCCATGTAAATTTCAAGAACTGTCCTAACTATGATGTTTGGTCAAAATTATTGGTCTAGTACATGATACAATGAGTGTTACTGATTCATTTCCAGTCTCTCCTGATTTCACCAGTGGTTAGAAGAAATGGAGTTCATGTATGTGTTGACCATTAGTCCTATTTTATATATATATAAAACATGATCCTATTATCTATTTAACAATTTCCTGTTAATCTGCTGCAGTGACTCTGGAATCCATATATGAGGCTTGAGAACTTACAAAGTAGAGCCTAGTTGCATAAAAACTAGTGTTCTCCAGAGCAGAGCTGCTCAGTGCACTTTTTTTTTTTTTGCGGCACGTGGGCCTCTCACTGTTGTGGCCTCTCCCGTTGCGGAGCACAGGCTCCGGACGTGCAGGCTCAGCGGCCATGGCTCACGGGCCCAGCCGCTCTGCGGCATGTGGGATCCTCCTGGACTGCGGCATGAACCCCTGTCCCCTGCATTGGCCAGCGGACTCTCAACCACTGCGCCACCAGGGAAGCCCTCAGTGCACTTCTGTAGTATGTAAGGTATGAGAACAATTATAATCCAATGGTATATTTGAAGAAATAAGGACCTTTTTTTTTCAGTTCTGGCTTCTTTTCACTTTTCTTCCACTTCGTATTATTTATTTTTTAATGTTTTCTTTTTTTTTAATTTGAATTTTATTTTTTTTTTATACAGCAGGTACTTATAGGTTTTCTATTTTATACATATTAATATATATATGTCAATCCCAATCTCCCAATTCATCCCACCACCACCACCCCTGCCACTTTCCCCCCTTGGTGTCCATAAGTTTGTTCTCTACATCTGTGTCTCTATTTCTGCCCTGCAAACCAGTTCATCTGTACCATTTTTTCTAGCTTCCACATATATGCATTAATATACAATATTTGTTTTTCTCTTTCTGACTTACTTCACTCTGTATGACAGTCCCTAGGTCCATCCATGTCTCTACAAATGATCCAATTTCATTCTTTTAATGGCTGAGTAATAGTCCATTCTATATATGTACCACATCTTCTTTACCCATTCATTTGTCGATGGGCATCTAGGTTGCTTCCATGACCTGGCTATTGTAAATAGTGCCGCAATGATCATTGGGGTGCATGTGTCTTTTTGAATTATGGTTTTATTTAGTGGGATTGCTGGGTCATATGGTAATTCTATTTTCAGTTTTTTAAGGAACCTCCATACTGTTCTCCATAGTGGCTGTATCAATTTATATTCCCATCAGCCATGCAAGAGAGTACCCATTTCTGTATACCCTCTCCAGCATTTGTTTGTAGATTTTCTGATCATGCCCATTCTAACCAGTGTGAGGTGATTACTTCATTGTAATTTTGATTTGCATTTCTCTAATAATTAATGATGTTGAGCAGCTTTTCATGTGCTTCTTGGCCATCTGTACGTCTTCTTTGGAGAAATGTCAGTTTAGATCCTCTGCCCATTTTTTGACTGGGTTGTTTGTTTTTTTAATATTGAGCTTCATGAGCTGTTTATATATTTTGGAGATTAATCCTTTGTCCGTTGATTCCTTTGCAAATATTTTCTCCCATTCTGAGGGTTGTCTTTTCGTCTTGTTTACAGTTTCCTTTGCTGTGCAAAAGTGTTTAAGTTTCATTAGATCCCATTTGTTTATTTTTGTTTTTATTTCCATTACTCTAGGGGGTGGGTCAAAAAAGATCTTGCTGTGATTTATGTCAAAGAGTGTTCTTCCTATGTTTTCCTTTAAGAGTTTTATAGTGTCCAGTCTTACATTTAGGTCTTTAAGCCACTTTGAGTTTATTTTTGTGTATGGTGTCAGGGAGTGTTCTAATTTCATTCTTTTATATGTAGCTGTCCAGTTTTCCCAGCACCACTTATTGAAGAGACTGTCTTTTCTCCATTGAATATCCTTGCCTCCTTTGTCATAGATTAGTTGACAATAGGTGTGTGGGTTTATCTCTGGGCTTTCTATCCTGTTCCATTGATCTATATTTATGTTTTTGTGCCAGTACAATATTGTGTTGATTACTACAGCTTTGTAGTATAGTCTGAAGTAAGGGAATCTGATTCCTCCAGCTCTGTTTTTTCCATCAAGATTGCTTTGGCTATTCGGGATCTTTTGTGTCACCATACAAATTTTAAGATTTTTTTTCTAGTTCTGTAAAAAATGCCACTGGTAATTGATAGGGATTGTATTGAATCTGTAGATTGCTTTGGATAGTATATCATTTTCACAATATTCATTCTTCCAATCCTAGAACATGGTATCTCTCCATCTGTTTGTGTGATCATTGATTTCTTTTATCAGTGTCTTATAGTTTTCTGAGTACAAGTCTTTTACCACCTTAGGTAGTTTTATTCCTAGGTATTTTATTCTTTTTTTTTTTTTTTTGCAATGGTGAATGTGATTGTGTCCTTAATTTCTCTGATCTTTAGTTGTTAGTGTATAGGAATGCAAGAGATTTCTGTGCATTAATTTGTATCTTGCAACTTTACCAAATTCATTGATTAGCTCTAGTAGTTTTCTGGTGACATCTTTAGCATTATCTATGTATAGTATCATGATATCTGCAAACAGTGACAGTTTTACTTCTTCTTTTCCTATTTGTATTCATTATATTTCTTTTTCTTCTCTGATTGCTATGGCTGGGACTTCCAAAGCTATGTTGAATAATAGTGGTGAGAGTGGACATCCTTGTCTTGTTCCTGATCTTTGAAGAAATGCTTTCACTTTTTCACCATTGAGAATGATGTTTGCTGTGGGTTTGTCATGTATGGCCTTCATTATGCTGAGGTTGGTTCCCTCTATGCCCACTTTATGGAGAGTTTTTATCATAAATTGGTGTTGAATTTTGTCAAAAGCTTTTTCTGCATCAACTGAGATGATTGTATGGTTTTTATTCTTCAGTTTGTTAATATGGTGTATCACATTGATTGATTTGAGTATATTGAAGAATCCTTGCATTCCTGGGATAAATCCCAATTGATCATGGTGTATTATCCTTTGAATGTGTTGTTGGATTCTGTTTTTTAGTATTTTGTTGAGTATTTTGGCATCTATATTCATCAGTGATATTAGTCTGTAATTTTCTTTTTTTTTTTGTAGTATTGTTGTCTGGTTTTGGTAACAAGGTGATGGTGGCCTCGAAAAATGAGTTTGGGAGTGTTCCTTCCTCTGCAATTTTTTGTTAGAGTTTGAGAAGGATCAGTGTTAGCTCTTCTCTAAATGTTTGATAGAATTCACCTGTGAAGCCATCTGGTCCTGGACTTTTGTTTGTTGAAAGATTTTTAATCACAGTTTCAATTTCATTACTTGTGAATGGGCTGTTCATGTTTGCTATTTCTTCTTGGTTCAGCCTTGGAAGGTTATACCTTTCTAAGAATTTGTCCATTTCTTCCAGATTGTCCATTTTATTGGCACAGAGTAGTAGTAATGGCTTGAGTAGTCTCTTATGATGCTTTGTATTTCTGCTCTGTCTGTAGTAACTTCTCCTTCTTCATTCCTAATTTTATTCATTTGAGTCATCTCCCTCTTTTTCTTGATGAGTCTGACTAAAGGTTTAACAATTTTATTTTCTCCAAGAACCAGCTTTTAGTTTTATTGATCTTTGCTCTTGTTTTCTTTGTTTCTATTTCATGTATTTCTGCTCTGATCTTTATGATTTCTTTCCTTCTACTACCTTTGGGTTTTGTTTGTTCTCCTTTCTCTAGTTCCTTTAGGTGTAAGGTTAGCTTGTTTGAGATTTTTCGTTTCTTGAGGTAGGATGGTATTGCTGTAAACTTCCCTCTTAGAACTGCTTTTGCTGCATCGCATAGGTTTTGGGTCATTGTGTTTTCTTTGTCATTTGTCTCTAGGTATTTTTTGATTTCCTCTGATTTCTTCAGTGATCTCTTGCATGTTTAGTAACGTATTGTTTAGCCTCCCTGTGTTTGTTTTTTACATTTTTTTCCCTGTAATTGATTTCTAATCTCATAGTGTTGTGGTTGGAAAAGATGCTTGATATGATTTCAGTTTTCTTAAATTTACCAAGGCTTGATTTGTGACCCAAGATGTGATCTATCTTGGAGAATGTTCCATGTGCGCTTGAGAAGAAAGTGTAATCTGCTGTTTTCTGATGGATGTCCTATAAATATCAATTAAATCTGTCTTGTCTATTGTGTCATTTAAACCTTGTGTTTCCTTGTTAATTTTCTGTCTGGATGATCTGTCTATTGGTGTAAGTGAGGTGTTAAAGTCCCCCACTATTATTGTGTTACTGTCGATTTCCTCTTTTATAGCTGTTAGTAGCTGCCTTATGTATTGAGGTGCTCCTATGTTGGGTGCATATATATTTACAATTGTTATATCTTCTTCTTGGATTGATCCCTTGATCATCATGTAGTGTCCTTCCTTGTCTCTTGCAACAGTCTTTATTTTAAAGTCTATTTTATCTGATATGAGTATTGCTACTCAGCTTTCTTTTGATTTCCATTTGCATGGAATATCTTTTTCCATCCCCTCACTTTCAGTCTGTATGTGTCCCTAGATCTGAAGTGGGTCTCCTGTAGACAGCATACATATGGGTCTTGTTTTGGTATCCATTCATCAAGCCTGTGTCTTTTGGTTGGAGCATTTAATCCATTGACATTTAAGGTAATTATTGATATGTATATTCCTATTTCCATTTTTTAAATTGTTTTGGGTTTCTTTTTGTAGGTCCTTTTCTTCTCTTGTGTTTCCCACTTAAAGAAGTCCCTTTAGCATTTGTTGTAGAGCTGGTTTGGTGGTGCTGAATTCTCTTAGCTTTTGCTTGTCTGTAAAGCTTTTGATTTCTCCATCGAATCTGAATGAGATCCTTGCCAGGTAGAGTAATCTTGGTTGTAGGTTCTTTCCTTTCATCTCTTTAAATATGTCATGCCACTCCCTTCTGGCTTGTAGAGTTTCTGCTGAGAAATCAGCTGTTAACCTCATGGGAGTTCCCTTGTATGTTATTTGTCAGTTTTCCCTTGTTGCTTTTAATAATTTTTAAAATTTGATTGCTATGTGTCTCAGTGTGTTTCTCCTTGGTTTTATCCTGCCTGGGACTCTCTGTGCTTCCTGGACTTGGGTGGCCAGTTCCTTTCCCATGTTAGGGAACTTTTTGCCTGTAATTTCTTCAAATATATTCTTGGGTCCTTTCTCTCTCTCTTCTTCTGGGACCCCTATAATGCAAATGCTGGTGCATTTAATGTTGTCTCAGAGGTCTCTTAGGCTGTCTTCATATCTTTTCATAATTTTTTCTTTATTTTGCTCCATGGCAGTGATTTCCACCATTCTGTCTTCTAGTTCACTTATCCATCCTTCTGCTTCAGTTATTCTGCTATTGATTCTTTCTAGTGTATTTTTCTTTCAGTTATTGTATTGTTCATCTGTTTGTTTGTTCTTTAATTCTTCTAGGTGTTTGTTCAACATTTCTTGCATGTTCTCGATCCTTGCCTCCCTTCTTTTTCTGAGGTCCTCGATCATCTTCACTATCATTATTCTGAATTCTTTTTCTGGAAGGTTGCCTATCTCCACTTCATTTAGTTGTTTTTCCGGGGTTCTATCTTGTTCCTTCATCTTTGTTCCTTCATCTGGTACATAGTCCTCTGACTTTTCATTTTGTCTATCTTTCTGTGATTGTGGTTTTTGTTCCACAGGCTGCAGGACTGTAGCTTTTCTTGCTTCTGCTGTCTGCCCTCTGGTGGATGAGGCTATCTAAGAGGCTTGTGTAAGCTTCCTGATGGGAGAGACTGGTGGTGGGTAGAGCTGGGTGTTGCTCTGGTGGGCAGAGCTCAGTACAACTTTAATCTGCTTCTCTGCTGATGGGTGGGGCTGGGTTCCCTCCCTGTTGGTTGTTTGGCCTGCGGCAACCCATAGGTTCCTTGGTGGGGCTAATGGTGGACTCCGGGAGGGCTCATGCCAAGGAGTACTTCCCAGAGCTTCTGCTGCCAGTGCCCTTTGCCCCACAGTGAGCCACTGGTGCCCCCTGCCTCTGCAGGAGACCCTCCAACACTAGCAGGTAGGTCTGGTTCGGTCTCCTATGGGGTCACTGCTCCTTCCCCATGGGACTGTATTTTTTTTTTTTTTGCGGCACGTGGGCCTCTCACTGTTGCGGCCTCTCCCATTGCGGAGCACAGGCTCCGGACGTGCAGGCTCAGCGGCCATGGCTCATGGGCCTAGCTGCTCCGTGGCACGTGGGATCTTCCCGGACCGGCGCACGAACTTGTGGCCCTTGCATCGGCAGGCGGACTCTCAACCACTGCGCCACCAGGGAAGCCCTCCCCCTGGGTCTTGATGCACACACTACTTTGTGTGTGCCCTCCAAGAATAGAGTCTCTGTTTCCCCCAGTCCTGTTGAAGTCTGCAATCAAATCCTGCTAGCCCTCAAAGTCTTATTCTCTGGGAATTCCTCCTTCCATTGCTGGAACCCCAGGTTGGGAAGCCTGACGAAGGACTCAGAATCTTCACTCCAGTGGGTGGACTTCTGTGGTTTAATTGTTCTCTAGTTTGTGAGTCACCCACCCAGCAGTTATGGGATTTGATTTTATTGTGATTGTGCATCCCTTCTACCATCTCATTGCGGCTTCTCCTTTGTCTTTCGATGTGGGCTGTCTTTTTGGTGAGTTCCAGTGTATTGCTGTCAATGATTGTTCAGCAGTTAGTTGTGATTCTGATGCTCTCACAAGGGGGAGTGAGCGCACATCCTTTTAATCCACCATCTTGAAGCAATCTCGTAAAGACAATTAAAAAGAAGAATTTAGCCCTTATAGAATTCATTTTTTTGGAATGATTCCATATTTAGCCTGATGTAAAGATGTTAGCAGACCCTTTCAAACACGAAGGATTTTCAAATACAATGTCTTCTTTTTGGAATCCATACACTGCTATGTAGATGAATTTTGTGAAGACATATTAGAACTAGAATTCCAGTTTAGAAAACCAGACACCTTCTTATTCACTGAGATGGTTCACACAGTAACAAGAAGTTATTTCCAGTATGTAACTGACCACTCTCATGTTTTGGTAATCTACCACTAAAAACTGGGACAATGGAGGGCTTATAAAAATGAAATAGGGAGCTTCCAGGAAGATGGCGGAAGAGTAAGACGCGGAGATCCCCTTCCTCCCCACAGATACACCAGAAATACATCTACACGTGGAACAACTCCTATAGAACACCTACTGAATGCTGGTAGAAGACCTCAGACCTACGAAAAGGCAAGAAACCACCCACGTACCTGGGTAGGGCAAAAGAAAAAAGAATAAACAGAGACAAAAGGATAGGGATGAGACTTGCACCAGTGGGAGGGAGCTGTGAAGGAGGAAAGGTTTCCACACATTAGGAAGCCCCTTCACGGGTGGAGACTGCGGGTGGCGAAGGGGTAAAGCTTCAGAGCCGCGGGGGAGAGCACAGCAACAGGGGTGCAGGGGGCAAAGCGGAGAGATTCCCGCACAGAGGATCAGTGCTGACCGGCACTCAGCAGCCCAAGAGGCTTGTCTGCTCACCCGCCGGGGCGGGTGGGGCTGGGAGCTGAGGCTCGGGCTTCGGTCAGAGCGCAGGGAGAGGACTGGGGTTGGCGGCGTGAACGGAGCCTGCAGGGGGTTAGTGCGCCATGGCTGGCCAGGAGGGAGTCTGGGGAAAAGTTTGGACCTGTTGAAGAGGCAAGAGACTTTTTCTTCCCCCTTTGTTTCCTGGTGCGCGAGGAGAGGGGATTAAGAGCGCTGCTTAAAGGAGCTCCAGAGATGGGCGCGAGCAGCGGCTAAAAGCGCGGACCCCAGAGATGGGCATGAGATGCTAAGGCTGCTGCTACCGCCACCAAGAAGCCTGTGTGCGAGCACAGGTCACTATCCACATCCCCCTTCCGGAGAGCCTGTGCAGCCCGCTACTGCCAGGGTCCCGGGAACCAGGGACAACTCCCCCACGAGAATGCATGGTGTGCCTCAGGCTGGTGCAACGTCACACTGGCCTCTGTCACTGCAGGCTTGCCCCGCACTCTGTGCCCCTCCCTCCCTACGGCCTGAGTGAGCCAGAGCACCCGAATCAGCTGCTCCTTTAACCCCATCCTGTCTGAGAGAAGAACAGACGCCCTCTGGCGACCTACATGCAGAGGCGGGGCCAAATCCAAAGCTGAGCCCCTGGGAGCTGTGAGAACAAAGAAGAGAAAGGGAAATCTCTCCCAGCAGCCTCAGAAGCAGCGGATTAAAGCTCCACAATCAACTTGATGTACCCTGCATCTGTGAAATACATGAATAGACAACGAATCATCCCAAATTAAGGAGGTGGACTTTGAGAGCAAGATTTATGACATTTTCCCCTTTTCCTCTTTTTGTGAGTGTGTATGTGTATGCTTCTGTATGAGATTTTGTCTGTATAGCTTTGCTTCCACCATTTATACTAGGGCTCTATCCGTCCGTTTTTTTTTTCTCTTAACATTTTTTTATTTTAATAACTTTATTATATTTTATCTTTATTTTATTTTACTTTATCTTCTTTCTTTCTTTTCTCCTTCCTTCCCTTCCTTCCTTCCTTCTTCCCTCCCTCCCTCCCTCCTTTCTTTCTTTCTTTCCTTCCTTTCTCTCTCTCTCTCTCTCTCTCTCTCTCTCTCTCTCTCTCTCTTTCTTTCACTAATTCTTTCTTTCTACTTTTTCTCCCTTTTATTCTGAGCCGTGTGGATGAAAGGCTCTTGGTGCATACAGCCAGGAGTCAGTGCTGTGCCTCTGAGGTGTGAGAGCCAAGTTCAGGACACTGGTCCACAAGAGACCTCCCAGCTCCACATAATATCAAATGCCGAAAATCTCCAAGAGATCTCTATCTCAACACCAGCAACGAGTTTCACTCAATGACCAGCAAGCTACAGGGCTGAAAATTCTATGCCAAACAACTAGCCAGACAGGAACACAACCCCACCCATTAGCAGAGAGGCTGCCTAAAATCATAATAAGGCCACAGACACCCCAAAACACATTACCAGACGTGGACCTGCCCACCAGAGAGACAAGATCCAGCCTCATCCACCAGAACACAGGCACTAGTCCCCTCCACCAGGAAGCCTACACAACCCACTGAACCAACCTTGGTCACTAGGGACAGACACCAAAAACAACAGGAACTACGAACCTGCAGCCTGCAAAAAGGAGACCCCAAACACAGTAAGATAAGCAAAATGAGAAGACAGAAAAACACACAACAGATGACAGAGCAAGATAAAAACCCACCAGACCTAACAAATGAAGAGGAAATAGGCAGTCTACCTGAAAAACAATTCAGAATAATGATAGTAAAGATGATCCAAAATCTTGGAAATAGAATAGACAAAATGCAAGAAACATTTAACAAGGACCTAGAAGAACTAAAGATGAAACAAACAATGATGAACAACACAATTAATAAAATGAAAAATACTCTAGATGGGATCAATAGCAGAATAACTGAGGCAGAAGAACGGATAAGTGACCTGGAAGATAAAATAGTGGAAATAACTACTGCAGAGCAGAATAAAGAAAAAAGAATGAAAAGAACTGAGGACAGTCTCAGAGACCTCTGTGACAACATTAAACACACCAACATTCTAACTATAGGGGTTCCAGAAGAAGAAGAGAAGAAGAAAGGGACTGAGAAAATATTTGAAGAGATTATAGTTGCAAACTGTCAAAAATTAAATACAAAGAAAGCATATTAAAAGCAGCAAGAGAAAAACAACAAATAACACACAAGGGAATCCCCATAAGGTTAAAAGCTGATCTTTCAGCAGAAACTGCAAGCCAGAAGGGAGTGGCAGGACATATTGAAAGTGATGAAGGAGAAAAGCCTGCAACCAAGATTACTCTACCCAGCAAGGATCTCATTCAGATTTGATGGAGAAATTAAACCCTTTACAGACAAGCAAAAGTTGAGAGAGTTCAGCACTACCAAACCAGCTCTACAACAACTGCTAAAGGAACTTCTCTAGGCAAGAAACACAAGAGAAGGAAAAGACCTACAATAACGAACCCAAAACAATTAAGAAAATGGGAATAGGAACATACATATCAATAATTACGTTAAATGTAAATGGATTAAATGCTCCCACCAAAAGACACAGAATGGCTGAATGGATAGAAAACAAGACCCGTATATATGCTGTCTACAAGAGATGCACTTTAGACCTAGGGACACATACAGACTGAAAGTGAGGGGATGGAAAAAGATATTTCATGCAAATGGAAACCAAAAGAAAACTGGAGTAGCAATTCTCATATCAGACAAAATAGACTTTAAAATAAAGACTATTACAAGAGACAAAGAAGGACACTACATAATGATCAAGGGATCGATCCAAGAAGAAGATATAACAATTGTAAATATTTATGCACCCAACATAGGAGCACCTCAATACATAAGGCAAATATTAACAGGCATAAAAGGGGAAATTGACAGTAACACATTCATAGTAGGAGACTTTAACACCCCAGTTTCACCAATGGACAGATCATCCAAAATGAAAATAAAAAAGGAAACACAATCTTTAAATGACACATTAAACAAGATGGATTTAATTGATATTTATATGACATTCCATCCAAAAACAACAGAATACACATTTTTCTCTAGTGCTCATGGAACATTCTCCAGGATAGATCATATCGTGGGTCACAAATCAAGACTTGTTAAATTTAAGAAAATCGAAATTGTATCAAGTATCTTTTCTGACCACAATGCTATGAGACTAGATATCAATTACAGGAAAAGATCTGTAAATAATACAAACACATGGAGGCTAAACAATACACTACATAATAACAATGTGATCACTGAAGAAATCAAAGAGGAAATAAAAAAATACCTAGAAACAAATGACAATGGAGACACGATGACCCAAAACCTATGGGATGCAGCAAAAGCAGTTCTAAGAGGGAAGTTTATAGCAATACAATCCTACCTTAAGAAACAGGAAACCTCTCGAATAAACAACCTAACCTTGCACCTAAAGAATTAGAAAAAGAAGAACAAAAAAACCCCAAAGTTAGCAGAAGGAAAGAAATCATAAAAATCAGATCAGAAATAAATGAAAAAGAAATGAAGGGACAGTAGCAAAGATCAATAAAACTAAAAGCTGGTTCTTTGAGAAGATAAACAAAATTGAAAAACCATTAGCCAGACTCATCAAGAAAAAAAGGGAGAAGACTCAAATCAATAGAATTAAAAATGAAAAAGGAGAAGTAACAACTGACACTGCAGAAATACAAAAGATCATGAGGGATTACTACAAGCAACTCTATGCCAATAAAATGGACAACCTGGAAGAAATGGACAAATTCTTAGAAATGCACAACCCGCCAAGACTGAATCAGGAAGAAATAGAAAATATGAACAGACCAATCACAAACACTGAAATTGAAACTGTGATTAAAAATCTTCCAACAAACAAAAGCCCAGGACCAACTGGCTTCACAGGCGAATTCTATCAAACATTTAGAGAAGAGCTAACACCTATCCTTCTCAAACTCTTCCAAAATATAGCAGAGGGAGGAACACTCCCAAACTCATTCTACGAGGCCACCATCACCCTGATACCAAAACCAGACAAGGATGTCACAAAGAAAGAAAACTACAGGCCAATATCACTGATGAACATAGATGCAAAAATCCTCAAGAAAATACTAGCAAACAGAATCCAGCAGCACATTAAACGGACCATACTTCATGATCTAGTGGGGTTTATTCCAGGAATGCAAGGATTCTTCAATATATGCAAGTCAACGTGATACACCATATTAACAAACTGAAGGAGAAAAACCATATGATCATCTCAATAGATGCAGAGAAAGCTTCTGACAAAATTCAACACCCATTTATGATAAAAACCCTGCAGAAAGTAGGCATAGAGGGAGCTTTCCTCAACATAATAAAGGCCATATATGACAAACCCACAGCCAAGATCATCCTCAATGGTGAAAAACTGAAACCATTTCCACTAAGATCAGGAACAAGACAAGGTTGCCCACTCTCACCACTCTTATTCAACATAGTTTTGGAAGTTTTAGCCACAGCAATCAGAGAAGAAAAGGAAATAAAAGGAATCCAAATCGGAAAAGAAGTCAAGCTGTCAGTATTTGCAGATGACATGATACTATACATAGAGAATCCTAAAGATGCTACCAGAAAACTGCTAGAGCTAATCAATGAATTTGGTAGAGTAGTAGGATACAAAATTAATTCATGGAAATCTCTGGCATTCCTATACACTAATGATGAAAAATCTGAAAGTGAAATCAAGAAAACACTCCCATTTACCATTGCAACAAAAAGAATAAAATATCTAGGAATAAACCTACCTAAGGAGACAAAAGACCTGTATGCAGAAAATTATAAGACACTGATGAAAGAAATTAAAGATGATACAAAATAGATGGAGAGATATACCATGTTCTTGGATTGGAAGAATCAACATTGTGAAAATGACTCTACTACCCAAAGCAATCTACATATTCAATGCAATCCCTATCAAACTACCACTGGCATTTTTCACAGAACTAGAACAAAAACTTTCACAATTTGTATGGAAACACAAAAGACCCCGAATAGCCAAAGCAATCTTGAGAACGAAAAATGGAGCTGGAGGAATCAGGCTCCCTGACTTCAGAGTATACTACAAAGTTACAGTCATCAAGACAGTATGGTACTGACACAAAAACAGAAAGATAGATCAATGGAACAGGATAGAAAGCCCAGAGACAAACACATGCACATATGGTCACCTTATCTTTGATAAAGGAGGCAGGAGTGTACAGTGGAGAAAGGACAGCCTCTTCAAAAAGTGGTGCTGGGAAAACAGGACAGGTACATATAAAAGTATGAAATTAGATCACTCCCTAACACCATACACAAAAATAAGCTCAAAATGGTTTAAAGTCCTAAATGTAAGGCCAGAAACTATCAAACTCTTAGAGGAAAACATAGGCAGAACACTCTATGACATAAATCACAGCAAGATCCTTTTTGACCCACTTCCTAGAGAAATGGAAATAAAAACAAAAATAAACAAATGGGACCTAATGAAACTTCAAAGCTTTTGCACAGCAAAGGAAACCACAAACAAGACCAAAAGACAACCCTCAGAACGGGAGGAAATATTTGCAAATGAAGCAACTGACAAAGGATTAATTTCCAAAATTTACAAGCAGCTCATGCAGCTCAATTAAAAAAAAAAAAAAAAAAACCGGATCCAAAAATGGGCAGAAGACCTAAATAGACATTTCTCCAAAGAAGATATACAGACTGCCAACAAACACATGAAAGAATGCTCTACATCATTAATCATTAGAGAAATGCAAATCAAAACTGCAATGAGATATAATCTCACATCAGTCAGAATGGCCATCATCAAAAAATCTAGAAAAAATAAATGCTGGAGAGGGTGTGGAGAAAAGGGAACCCTCTTGCACTGTTGATGGGAATGTAAATTGATACAACCACTGTGGAGAACAGTATGGAGGTTCCTTAAACAACTACAAATAGAACTACCATATGACCCAGCAATCCCACTACTGGGCATATACCCTGAGAAAACCATAATTCAAAAAGAGTCACGTACCAAAATGTTCATTGCAGCTCTATTTACAATAGCCCGGAGATGGAAACAACCTAAGTGTCCATCATCGGATGAATGGATAAAGAAGATGTGGCACATACATACAATGGAATATTACTCAGCCATACAAAGAAATGAAATTGAGCTATTTTTAATGAGGTGGATAGACCTAGAGTCTGTCATACAGAGTGAAGTAAGTCAGAAAGAGAGAGACAAATACCGTATGCTAACACATATATATGGAATTTAAGAAAAAAAAATGTCATGAAGAACCTAGGGGTAAGACAGGAATAAAGACACAGACCTACTAGAGCATGGACTTGAGGATATGGGGAGGGGGAAGGGCAAGCTGTGACAAAGCGAGAGAGAGGCATGGACATATATACACTACCAAACGTAAGGTAGATAGCTAGTGGGAAGCAGCCGCATAGCACAGGGAGATCAGCTCGGTGCTTTGTGACCGCCTGGAGGGGTGGGATAGGGAGGGTGGGAGGGAGGGAGACGC
>NW_021703772.1:83455499-83604601 GCF_005190385.1 Monodon monoceros | reverse complement strand
GTGTATATATATATATATATATATATATATATATATATATATATATAATTGATTCATTTTGTTGTAAAGCAGAATGTAACACACCATTGTAAAGCAATTATACTCCAATAAAGATGTTTAAAAAAAAAAGATGTTAAAGAAAAATAGAAAAAAAAAAAGAAATAGGAGGAATTATTAAAATACTTTACAGTGTGCTAATGACAGTGCTATGCCCTTTGCATGCTTTATCTTATGTAGTCCTCGCAACAAACTCCTGAGGTGAATATGGTTTCAATATTTCACACATCACGGAAAAAGGCCACAGACTAGTAAGTGACTTGCCCAGGCCGTACACAGCTGGTGTCTGATACAAGATTTTTAAATTTATTTTTACAGTTATTTTTACAGTTGAATAGCCATGGACAACACCTTTAAACCAAACCAGATATTGATGCCAAGTGGAAATGGTTGGGAGAAAGTGGTAAGTTCCCCCACAATGTATCACAACTCTGGGAAAGAAACACTTGAAGACTATACCTAACAAAGGCATACAGAGGGAACAGGAGGTACGTCAGTTTGCAATAAAGGCAGAACGTTTATTCTAAATCCTTGTATGTCTTTACATTGTGGCTACAGTAGCCAGCAACATGATTTTGCATTATCATATCTATGTAAAAATGCATTTCAATTCTTTATACTATTAGAAGGATCTATCTCAGCACCAGCCTAATATTAAATATGTTATTTTCCTTCCTGTTTCCCACTCTGTTTTAGAATTTGCTGCATTTTATACTTAGTATTGAAGGTTTCTTAGAACATGCTCCTATAATGGAAAACTATATTCTGTGCAATTTTTCTTTGTACTGGAATGTTTTAAGTGTTTAAAATATTGAAAATATATTGAAAGCCTATGCTAGCATATCATCACACAAGATAAGGCCACTGGGACTGTGGATTTTTGTTTTTTCAAAGATGTATCATATAGCAATGGTACATGGAGGACATAATTTCTCACACAGTAGAGACTAAAGGATTTGAAATGAATACTGCTTTATGGTGGGACTTTAAGTACCATAAATGTAACTAAGATTTCTATTCCATTTGCCCAATTTGATCAACTGGTGAAATTTACTAGCTGATCAGAGAGCTAAGAAAGAGTAATAATTACTATTAACGGCAACAAGAAAGTTTCTGAGAAACTAAACAAAATGAAATACATTTTAAATTAATTTGATGTTGCTCTAGAGTCTGGAAAAGTAAGGAGTGTATATTTATGCTGGCTAAAAAATGAGACAAAACACCACAACCTTCCTCAGTCAATTACATTATAAAACTGAATATATATAGTAACATTAAGATGCTAGTACATGCTACTTAAATTAAAATCTCACATTGTTACATGGTACCACAATCCATAGCCCTACAGCAAAACAACTAAAGGTAAATAACTAAAATCTCCAAGAGTCAAGATGAAGAATTACATGGTGAGGTTCATGAGAACCTGTACTTTGTCACCTCAAGAGTTATGATTTCATTCCTACTGCTAGGTCTGGAAGCAAGTAGGTGTGCAGTAGACACATACTGTGTGAATGAGTGTTGACTGCTATAGTCATATGTCTCATAACCAGAGTTTCAATGTACACGTAGGTCCGATTCCTGAACGCAGGATTTACTATGATTAACTGTGTGACTTTGAGGAAACAAATGAACATTTATGGGCCTTGGTTTATTGTAGAAAAGAGAACATAATAGTTCCTACTGCCTTGGGTTGCTGCGAACATTACACAACAAAATCCTCAAAAAGTTCTAAATTCATACCTTGCACATAGTAAGCACTCAAAAAATGTTAAATGCCATTTCTATTCATACCCAAGGCCAAATATTCTCAGCGCATTCTCTAAGTTGTATACTCCATCTTTCGAGTTGTTTATTTAATGATAGTGGTTAATGATTTTGCTTTGGCCCTGATACCTTTGTCCTATTATATAGAAACATGCTTGGAAACTCCAAAAACATCCCATGCCTGCATTTAGGTTCACACCAAATTTGGTTTGTCTATATGGGCATTCTCTTCCAGTTATCTCTTTTAGAATTGACACTATGACTACTTTTATTGCCACTAGACACCTTGGTGACCTAGTGTAGAACATATAATGACAGGATTCTAGATGAATGGAAAATTTCAGTTTTAGATACTTCATTGCTAAGTGTCCATCTATAACTAAGATATAGTTAAGTAGGATGTAACTAATCCTTAGAGGTACTTTTTTCTTTTTTTTTGGCCACAAAAACTTATCTACTCTCAATTTCCATTGCTATGCCCATTTTTCCATCTCTTTCTTTTTTTTTTTTTTTCATCTCTTTCTTTCTTTACTCATTCCTTTCATTGCTCTACACATATTAACTGAAAACAAATATTACCATATCATCAACCCATAATTAAGACAATTCAATAACTTCCCACTGCTCTAAAGCTAAACAACAAAGTATTTAGTTGATCCTATAAGACGCTGCAGGTCTGCATCCTTCCAGTTGCTCTGGTTTCTGGAACGAGGATCCCCACTGCTTCCTGCTCTTAGCCTCACTAGCTCCCCTTTAATTCCTTTGGCCCACTGTGACCTTCATGCCACCAGATTTTGCAAATGCTCTTCTTTCTTTTCTAAGTTCTCTCACAGCTCTTTTCTTCCTATTCTACAAGGTCATATTCCATAAAACGAACAGTGGAACACTCTCTGACTCTCCTATATATATATATATATATATATATATATAATTTATTTTATATTTAATGTACTTTATTTAAAAGATACCATCACTTGTAAAACACACTGCTATTGTAAGCAAACACCAAGAAAGAGAAAAGACCACTCATTATAGTTGCAAGACTCCATGGATTGTAAGAAGTATCCCAATTTCAGAAATGTCAAAATGTAAAAATAATTGCATCTTAAAAATAATGAAATATGGTGTTTCTGTAATCATCTGATTGACAGTGGTCCCTCCGCCCTGCCCTATTAAACTGTGAGCTCCATGAAGGCAGAAAGTGTGTCTATCTTTGTGTTGCCTTTTTATATTCATCACATGGCATACTCCTTGGCAGGTATCAATACTAGCAGTTAAAAAAACTGTATTGAATAATCTGACAATATACGCTAGACATGTTAATTGCTTTTGTTTTTTTCTTAACATGAAATGTAAACACCTCCAACTGCCTTCTAAATATCTTCACTTTACTTATAAATTCCTCAAGTAGAATGTATATGTTATTTACTTTTGCTTACTCCACATCAGCCAAATAATATCTTTCACATAGCAGATCTTTGTTAGCTGCCTTAATTGTGTTCCAAATAATGTGGGGGTAAATATATAAGCAAAACAAAACTCAGTGCATGGTAAATTTTAATGAATACCTTGCAAATTTGAAGTGCATTTTTTGCCACCACAACTTGTTAAACATATTCCAGAAAAGCTGCCTTATCAATTTCCTTATACCTGCCAAATTACATCACCATTTGCCTGGTCAGTTAGAATTCTGAACATTAAGTACTTTTTACTTTTTGTCTTGTATTTAGCCTCATAGTCAATAATTATGTTCAAACATGATTTCTCTTGAAAAAATTTTATCTTTCTCTTCATCACCACTTTGTCACTTTATAGATGCTCAACACCTCACACTTGGATTTTTGAAAGTCTTTTTTTTCTTAATCTCTTAGCCATAGATTGTACCTATTCATAGCTATTATTTTAACCACTTCAGTTTAAGTTTTCATAGAAGTCAATTTCAACATGCTATTCTGCTAGGAAATGTTCACGATGTCTTATATCTAATTTCATAAAACCAAAACATCTTTTGCTGATTTTTAATGCCCTCTGAGTCATCTTTGCTCATGGTAGATACCTACCCCTATTCAAGACAGAATTTTTACCAACATGCTACTCTTATTCATGTATCTATGACTTCACTCCTATACTACTTATTACCAATGTTCTCCTTTTCAAATCCTTAAGGGTACAGATTTATGTCTTCTGCAAGAGTTGTTCTCTGCCCCCTACAATCCTCACTTCAGTCTCCTCTGAATGTTCAGAGAACAAATCTCATTCTATTATATGTTATTATCTTTTCAAAATTGTCCCTCTTTTATCAACCATTCATAATCATGATTATAATATAACTTGTTATTACCATTAGAACGCATCTGTAATCTCAATTTTCAGCACCCAGCCCTAAAACCATCACATCCTGTATCTTAGCTATCTCCCATTAATATTCTTCTCCAACAATTGTTCAACCTCACTGGGAACTAAACTCCATGAGTCCAACCAATTTTTCATGGGCTATCACTTTGCTTCTGTGTTTATTTCCTACCTTCATCTATTAAATTCCACCATTTGTCATTACAATTTACCCTGGGAATCTAAGAATGTACTCTTGTCTTAATCTTCCTTGCAGTACTAATCTGGAAAAACCCCAAACTTGATTAAACCCAAACCTCTGCTAAGTCTTCGTGTGGTAGATTAAAGAGATCCCTATGTTCTTCCCTTCCCTTGAGAGAACCTTGAGTAGTTTGCTTGCCCAACAGAAGTGTGATTCTTAGTCTTCTGAGGCCAGGCCACAGGAAACCTTGCAGCTTTCCCCTAGGTCTCTTGGAATACTTGCTCTTGGAAGCCAGCTGCCATGATGTGAGAAAGCCCAAGACACCCTCTGGAAAAACCCACGTGGAGAGGAATTAAGGATCCTACCATCAGCCCACTGAGATCCTGGCAGGAATCATCTACTCACCAGTCTTGAGTAAGCCACCTTGGCAATAGGTCCTCTGCACCATTTGGACTACCAATGTTGCATGAAGCAGAGATGAGCAATACTTTCTGAGCTCAGCTTAAAATTCATGTCCGTGAGCAAAATAATGATTGCTGTGGTTTTAAGCCATTAAGTATTGAAGTGGTTTGTTTGGTATTAATCAATAACCAGTAGTACCTTGCCTGCACGCATGCAGATTAACACCACTAGAGAAAAGCACAATCATGCTGACTTGCTTTGATTTACATCTTGCTCACAAAACTCAGGCAGCTCTTAAGGCTTTCCAGCAGTCATACTATATTTACTCATCCATTCACTTTCTTACTTTCTTGGAAGAATGTATCTTTCATTTTCCTCTTTCCTCAAACCTAAAACACCTTTCTCCATCTTTTCCTTCCGTTGCTAACCTTGTTTCCTATTTTCTGATAAAGGAAAAGCAATTGGGATATAATTTCTACAACCTCCGATCATAACTTCTACCTCCTAGTTGCTTGTAGAACAAAATGATCTTCTTCCTCTTAATAGCTCTGCTCCTTCTCAGTCTGCTTTTTTGTTCCACCCCATCTCCCTTAACTTGTATCTTTAGAATTCCTCAAGGATAAATCCATGGACTCATTTTCTTCTCTATTTATACTCACTCCCTTGGTGTCCCCATTCAGTCTTATGGTTTTAAATGCCAATTGACTGACACAGCTTCATTTACAGACATGCCATAGTTAAAAATACTTCAGTGCTAAAAAATGCCAACAATCATCTGAGTCTTCAGCAAGTGATAATCTTTCTGCTGGTGGAGGGTCTTGCCTCAGTGTTGATGGCTGCTGACTGATCAGGGTGGTAGTAGCTGAAGGTTGGGGTGGCTGTGGGAATTTCTTAAAACAAAACAACATTAAAGTTTGCCACATCAATTCATTTCACAAAAAATTTCTGTGTAGCATGCAAATGCTGTTTGATGGCATTTTACCCACAGAAGAACTTCTTTCAAAGTTGGAGCCAATCCCTCTCAAACCCTGTCCCTGCTTTAGCAACTGTTTATGTAATATTCTAAAACCTTCGTTGTCATTTCAACAGTCTTCACAGCATCTTTACCAGGAGTAGATTCCATCTCAAAAAACCAGTTTCTTTGCTCATCCATAAGAAGCAATCCCTAATCTGTTCAAGTTTTATCATGAAATTGCAGCAATTCAGTCACATCTTCAGGCTCCACTTCTAGTGTCTTTCCATTTCTACCACATCTGCAGTTACTTCCTCTACTGAAGTCTTGAACCCTTCAAAGTCATGCATGAGGGTTGGAATCAACTGCTTCCAAACTCCTGCTGATGTTGATATTTTCACTTCTTCCCATGAATCACAAATGTTCTTAATGTCATCTAAAATGGTGATTCCTTTCCAGAAGGTTTTCAATTTACTTTGCCCAGATCCATCAGAGTTATCGCTAGTTATGGCAGCTATAGCTTCACAAAATGTATTTCTTAAGTAATAAGACTTGGAAATCAAAATTACTCCTTGATCCATGGACTGCAGAATGGATGTTGTATTAGCAGGCATGAAAACGACATTAATTGCGTTGCACATCTTCATCAGAGCTCTTGTGTGTCCAGGTGCATTGTCAAAAAGCAATCATAATTTAAAAGGAAGGTTTTTTTCTGAGCAATAGGTCTTAATAATGGGCTTAAAATATTCAGTAAACTATGTTGTCGACAGATGTGCTGTCATCCAGGCTTTGTTGTTCCATTTATAGAGCACAGACAGAATAGATTTAGCCTAATTCTTAAGTGTCCTAGGATTTTTAAAATTGTATGTGAGCAATGGCTCAACTTAGTCACCAGCTGCATTAGCCCTAATAAGAGAGTCAGCCTGTCCTTCGAAGCTTTGAAGCCAGGCACTGACTTCTCTCTAGCTCTGAAAGTCCTAGATGGCATCTTCTTCAATAGAAGGCTGTTTTGTCTATATTGAAAATCTGTGTTTTAGGGTAGCCACCTTCGTTAATGATCTTAGCTAGAACTTCTTGATACCTTGGCTGCAGCTTCTACATCAGCACTTGCTGCTTCACCTTGTACTTTGATGCTATGGAGACAGCTTCTGTCCTTAAACTTCAGGAACCAACCTCTACTGGCTTCAAACTTTTCTTCTGCAGCTTCCTCACCTCTCTCAAGCTTCATAGAATTGAAGAGAACTAAGGCCTTGCTGTAGATTAGGCTGTGGCTTAAGGGACTGTTGTGGCTCATTTGATCTTCTATCCAGACCACTAAAACTTTGTCCATATTAGCAATAAAGCTATTTCTCTATCTTATTATTTGTGTGTTCACTTTTAATTTCCTTCAAGAACTTTTCCTCTGCATTCACAACTTGGCTGTTTGGCACCAGAGAGAGACCTAGTTTTTGGCCTATCGCAGCTTTTGACATGCCTTCCTCACTAAGCTTTATCACTTCTAGCTTTTGATTTAAAGTGAGAGGTGTACAACTCTTCCTTTCACTTGAACATTTAGAGGCCATTGTAGGATTATTAATGAGCCTAACTTCAATATTGTTGTATCTCAGGGAATAGGGAGGCCTGAAGAGAGGGAGAGAGATGGCGGAATGCAGTGGCCAGTGGAGTAGTCAGAACACACACAACATTTATCAATTAAATTTACTGTTTTATATGGACGTGGTTCATGGTGCCCCAAAATAATTATAACAGTAACATCAAAGATCACTAATCACAGATCAGCATACCAAATGTAACAATAATGAAAATGTTTAAAATATTGCAAGAATTACACATGACACAAATATGACACAGAGACATGAAGTGAGCAAATGCTATTGGAAAAATGGCACTGATAGATTTGCTCTAGGCAGAGTTCCCACAAGCCTTCAATTCCAAAAAATGCAATGTCTGTGAAGTGCAATAAAGCAAAGTGCAATAAAAGGAGATATGCCTGTATATCTCCAACCTTGATCTTTCCCCTAAATTCCAGCCTACTGAAATATATACACTGTCTACTTTACATCTTCACTCTGATGGCAAACCTGCAGCTAAAACTTAACATGCCTTAGCTCAAACTCTTCATGATATGCCTCTCAAAACCTGGTCCACCAGCTTTCTCCATCTCAGTCAACTACAAATTCTCTTCTCATTTCCTCAGGCCTATCAACCTTGCCGCCATCTTTGACTCTACTCTTTCTTTCCTGTCCAGTAATGCATCTATCAATGAATCCTGTTGGCTTGATCATAAAAATATATACAGAATTTCACCATGTCTCTCTATGTCTACAGCTACCACTCTGTCTTAAGGTACTGTCATCTTTGTCTCCTCATTGGTCTCTGTGTTTCCTGTCTTAGGCTGTTAGTAAGGGGTTGAGGAGAAGGCAAGGTTTTTCTCAACACAACAGGCCATGAAATCCTTAAAAAATTGTTAAGTCAGATCAGATCAATCTTCCTAACACCCTCCAGTAACTCCCTAACTTGGTAAAAGCCAAAGTCCTAAAATGTCCAAAGAGACCACATGATCTGTCCCCTCCTGAGTCATATCCCACTTAGGCTTCCCTTCACCCACTCAAGTCTAGCTCTATTAGCCTCCTTGCTTTCCTAGAATTTCCAAGTTCTATATCTTGAGCTTTTGTGTTTGCTATCTTCTACTCAACCCAGAATCTTTTATTTGCTGCTGGCTTCCTCACCTTCTTCGGGTCTTTGTTCAAACATAAATTCCAATCACCCTATTGCAAATCAGAACATCCTCAAGCCTTGCTCTCTCTAGTAGCCTTCATAGGTTAGTTTTCTCCACAACCTGTATCCCCACGTGGTATTAAATATTTTATTTTATTTTTCATCCTTCCAACTCCCTAGAATGCAAGCACCATCATCTGTTTAGTCTGTTCTATTAACTGCCAAATCCCCATCATGCAGAGCAGTGCAGGTGCACAAAAGTATCTGCTTAATAAATGAATGTACATGTATCAGTCTTACATTCCTCCTAATTACAAATCAAGCTCCATGAGGATCGGTCCTATGCCACATGCTTCACCAGTACCCTCACACGATCTAGCACACATTTAAGGTTATGGTAGTTTTATTAAAAACCCTTGATGATTGATTGCAATTAAACAAAAGGTTCCTCAGCAAATTAGTAGGGCCCACAGGACACTATTAATAGGCTTTGAAGGCGTTTAGTACTGCATCAGTGCTCATTTCCAAGCAAAATTATTATCAAAATCACAAAGCATGATGTCTGATTATAACATTTCTCAAATTAACCCCAAGACTACTGTGAGTGTACAAAGTAATGAGGGTGAATTTTGTTTCAAAAATCAAAAATTTATACTTTTTACTAAAACAATGTGAGATTATTCCTGTTTATTTGAATTATTGAGACTTAGATCTTTGACAAATTAAAAATACTGAGTAATTTTTATACATACGAAAAACATTATTCTCATTTGTTTCTAAAACTTTCCATCACTTGGATTTTAGATCTTAAATACTATAGGAAATTATAACCCCAAAAAGTATTTCTCACTATATACCTGTCTAATAATAGGTAGGCTTAGAAGTAGAATTGAGTATTCATGGATACCTTATGTTTTTAAAGGAATTCAAAAGTTTCCTGTGTTCAATTTCTGGGCAGATAGAATTTATTTGTGCATATCTGCTCTTCTTTAGAGACAGGGAATGGACATAATGGAAGGAGTAGAGTTTGGTAGATTACTGAAAGCTTGGTCTGAGATCACAGAAGAAATTAGTAGTAATGGTAATTGATAACATTTAAATCATAAACACAAATGTGTTTGTTATTGTGTGTTATTTTGTTTTGCTGCAGGGTTGTAAGCACCTGTTATGTCTTAACTCATTGAATGCTCACAACAACATAGAAGAAAATACTATTCCTATCCAAAACTCACAGATGAGGGAACTGAAGCACAAAGAGTTATGTACGTTATTCAAAATCACAGAAAATGAAAAAAGGCTAGGTTAGAATACAAACCTAGAGAGTATGGCTCCAGAGACAATGATCTTAAATATTATACTATGTTGCTACTCTAATAGTAAATACACACACAACACACCTCACACACACATGAACACAAAAGTATACAAAGTTACAGTCATCAAAATAGTATGGTACTGGCACAAAGCAGAAATACTTTTGTGGGGTCAATGGAGCAGGATAGAGAGCCCAGAAATAAACCCACCCCTCTATGGTCAATTAATCTACAATAAACGAGGCAAGACTATACACTGGAGAAAACACGGTCTCTTCAATAAATGGTGCTGGGAAAACTGGACAGCTACATATAAAAAAAAGAAACTAGAAGATTCTTTAACACCATACACAAAAATAAACTCAAAATAGATTAAAGACCTAAATGTAAGGCCAGATACTATAAAACTCTTAGAGGAAAACATAGGCAGAACACTCTTTGACATAAATTGCTGTAATATCTTTTTTGATCCGTCTTCCAGAGAAATGGAAATAAAAACAAAATAAACAAATGGGACCTAATTAAACTCAAAAGCTTTTGCACAGCAAAGGAAACCACAAACAAAACAAAATGACAACCCACACAATGGGAGAAAATATTTGCAAATGAAGCAATGGACAAGGGATGAGTCTCCAAAATTTACAAACAGCTCATGAAGCTCAATATCAAAAAAACAGACAACCCAATCAAAAACTGGGCAGAAGACGTAAACTGACATTTCTCCAAAGAAGACATACAGATGGCCAAGAGGCACATGCAAAGATGCTCAACATCACTAATTATTAGAGAAATGCAAATCAAAACTACAATGAGATATCACCTCACACTTGTCAGAATGGCCATCATCAAAAAACTCTACAAACAATAAATGCTAGAGAGGGTGTGGAGAAAAGGGAACCTTCCTACACTGTTGGTGGGAATGTAAACTGGTACAGCCACTACACTATGGAGAACAGTATGGAGGTTCCTTAAAAAACTAAAAATAAAGCTACCGTATGATCCAGAAATCTCACTCCTGGGCATATATCCAGAGAAAACCATGGTTTGAAAGGACACATGCACCCCAGTGTTCACTGCTGCACTGTTTACAATAGCCAGGACATGGAGAACGGATAAAGATGTGGTACATACATACAATAGAATATTATCCAGCCATACAAAAGAATGAAATAATGCCATTTGCAGCAACATGGATGAACTTGGAGATTATCATACTAAGTGAAGTAAGTCAGACAGAGAAAGACAAATATCATGATATCGTGTATATGCAGAATCTAAAAAAAAGTGATACAAATGAACTTGTTTACAAAACAAAAACAGACTCCCAGATGTAAAGAATGAACATATGGTTACTGGGGGGAAGGGTAGGGAGGAGGGATAGACTGGGAGTTTGGGATTGACAGGTACACACTGCTATATTTAAAACAGATAACCAACAAGGGCTTACTGTAACAAAAAATAAAAATAAAAAGTGTATAATTTTTAGGAATATGTAAAAGAGATATTTATAAATATTTTTTCTAACTGCAGAGTTATTGGCATTTTAAGAAGGGCAGAAATGGCCCGTGCACACAGGATATCCTCTATCCATGGTGACTATCCACTGCATGATGGAGTTTCCCCTTCAGCCATCATCAGAGCTGACAGCCCCCTCATATTTACAAATGCTTTTGGGATGGAAAATGCAGTGAAGCCCCAAGGGTGGGAACCAGCTCATTTCTCCATTCCTTATCAAGAAATTGCCCAAGTGAAATGTACAAGTCAACATGAGTCTGTCTTAATTTTTGAAAACTATAAATTTTTAAAAACTATAAAAAGCAAAGATTTCCCACATAAATACTACTCAATGTTAAATAATCCTCACAGTTGGGTATTTCCAGTTTCTCTATTGAGTCAATTCTACTGCAGCTAATTGCACTTCCTTCTCCTCTATTTGTAGTGAGATGGAAAACATAAGATGAGCATTGTCCTTTCATGAATTTCATACCCATATCATACTGTCTAATCTTTGCATCTATTGTAAATCCATATTTCATATGAAAACTTTCTATAATCCATAATCCCTCTATTAAAAAATAAAACAGCTTATCAGAATAAAGAATAGAATTGTATTTGCAATTAAGCATCAATCCAATTAGGTAAGTGGGTTCTGGAAAGAAATATAGTTTAACAAACACCTCATACAGTGCTTAAAACAGATTGGGCTGACAGTTCTTACTACCTTGGTGTCTCATTCCAAGATTTACAATGGTATAGCTCCCCTTTTTAGCAAATTAAACCTTATGTCAAGGCTTCAAATTAAATCCAAATCCCCTCTCCTTCCCCTGCAGAAGGAACAAATTCGCCCCACATGCCGGTAGTCGAGGGGGGCTGATAGGAAACAGAGTAAAGTGAGAGCTCCCCAACCTGGAAGGCGTCACACGGCCAAATCAACTGGGATAAGCAGTCAAGTCCACTTAAGGTTTTACATAAAAAGACTGGTAAAATACAGAGAATTTAAATATAAGAATTTTTTATACCACATGAAACTGACGGGGTGCCAACATTTTACATTTCTGTGCTGTGCAAGCACTTTATGGGAAATGTGCTTTTTATTCCATTTTTACATGTTTGTTATGGGTCTGTTTTGCAAAGATTGCTCCAAGCCTAGGTAATAAAACTAAAAAATGCACACAAATGGCCATGATTAACGCATAGAGCAATCTATGCTTCTATATGTATGAAATGCGTAATATCCCTCTCTGGATATTTCAATGTAGCAAAATGTGTGGAGGTCACTCTAAGTTTCACAAATTTATTGTAACAGCAGACCTTGCTGTGGAATTATTCTAAAATCCTAGAACACAAAGTGCTTAGTTTTGTATACTTATTTTGCCTGGAAAATATTGTGAATCTCTTTCTTATATGTTGCTTGGCATTAATGTCTGTATCAAGGATTAACAGGAATTGCTTCCATAGGAATCTGAGGATATAGCATGCATATGAAACATTTCAAAATATATTATTAGAATATTATCTTAATATGAGTTGTAGTATATTGATCACTACCCAAATAAAACTTTCTGATTTTAGAGGACACCTTGATTACCAAATATTTGTGACGCTTTCCAATGCCAGTGGAACAAAATCTGGTTCAAAATGCTCTGTAACCAGTGGGTAAAGTGGTGAATTTCAGGATTAGTCATTACTTTGTAGAGGGTTTTATTTTCAGGATATGCTTCAAAATATGAACGTGTTTCATCACCATTAAGATAGTAGGGAGAGATATGCAAACTCTTCATGGAAAACCTGAGTTATAGAAAAGTAAACAGTCTAAAACAGCTTGACACTGGTATGGTTGTCCAAAGTAGGTACTGCACAATTCTAGGAAACTGTGTGTGAAAACACACCAGGATGTGTTTTCAGGGAATTCCCTGGGGGTCCAGTGGTTAGGACTCCGTGCTCTCACTGCCGAGGGCCTGGGTTCAATCCCTAGTCAGGGAACTAAGATCCCACAGGCCGCATGGGTGTGGCCAAAAAAAATGTGTTTTCATCATAGATTTGTATGTTTACTAAGTGTCTCGATAAGGCAGGCATTTCAGAAGTGAGACAACTATCCTTAATGACTAAATGGATGGTGATAGATGAAATCAGAGCACACAAATTATTTTTTTGTTTGTTTGTTTGCTTTTGTATGGAATGCTTTAAATAATCTGAGTAGATACTTTTAAAAATTCTCTCAGTGGCACTTGGGGATTCTGAGCTAAATTGTAAGAAACCAGTATCTAAAGGTGAGAGTTTAGGAAACAAGATATAGAAGAGAAAAAGGCTTTCAGCATATTATAAACATGAATTCTTACCCAGTTTCTTCTTTCAGATACTTTTGGCTTTCATTTGTAATTAAATTCCAGGTTCAGTTTATCCCAGCTCCATAACTGGCAGCATATTAAAAAGAACATGCCACTTGCCAATTTATTTTGCAGCTATTTGGTTCGGAGTTACACATGGATTGCTATAAAGGTTGATATCTTTGTGTTATAGTATGGTCTAAATTCAACTTCAGTTTCACAAACTCTTGGATAGAAAGCAACATTGGGTTTATTTTACTAAAGAAATTTCATTTTTAACAGATAAGTAGCAAGATGTTTGGAGAAAATAAAAAGAAATCTGATTCACCTCAAATCATGCAATTTCATGGGTATGTACACACACACACACACACACACACACACACACACACACACACACATGCCCTTTTAGGACAAATAATTCAATGATGATATATTTGTTGTGGTCCACAACTTAAATCAGCAACAAAGAAGTCATCCTTTGGGGTTGCACCAATTTCTGAATCATTCTTGAACAAGTTACCCTGCAATTTCTTCCAGTCATTGCAGGGAATCCTGTGATTGAAACTGTCAGGAGTTCTGTGAACGATTATTTTCTGTGGCTCCACATCCCTGTACCCACTAAGCCAATTTTTTGTTCTTAATATTGGATCAGATCTTTTACATATGAACCAAAACTGCTTTAGAGGATCCATTTCAGTATAGCCCATAAATTGAAATGAGAAAAAAACTTGTTGCCCTACTTTCTTCTCTGTATTTTAGCTGGATAAGTCCTTTTAAAATCTTTCTTACTTAGGAAGAAGGTTAAAAAAATCAAACCACATAGCAGAAAATAAACTCTTTACATTCCAATTAATTGGGTAGAAAAATGTCAGAGGATGTGTCCCAACAGTATTAAAGAACAGGACGTCAAGAGAAAACCAGAAAATGTGAACTTATGAATGAGATGCACCGTCTGCTGTTTCAGCTGGTTTTCCTCTGGATATTCTTCCAAAGCATAAAATTGCTATGTCCCACCAATACAAGGCACTGGCACAGAAATTACTGGTTCAGTAAATCTTAATTTTGGAACAGATTCTCATTTGACAACTACATTATTTCAGCTTATTTTAGTTCCATCACAAAAAGTGAAGCAAAAAGCTTCCTTCAAATGAGACACAGGCCCTTAGATTTTTTAGTATTTCCAGAAGTCTGTGACTTTTTTTTTTTGAATTAATATCAATTTAGTTTCAATATTCATAAAACTTCCTCCTATGTAGCTACATCCCACCATTATGTTGTTATTGTCTTTATACATATTTATACATATTTAGCCTTTATACATTGTATAATCTATCAACCTAGATTTATAATTATGTTTTTTTATAAGTGGAGTATAATTGCTTTACAACGTTGTGTTAGTTTCTGCTGTAAAACAAAGTGAATCAGCTCTCTAACTAGACATCAGCTGCTTGATTTCAAAGGGCAGTGAGTGACTGCCTACTTGGACTTTATGGATCTGGGAGGGAATCTTCTAAGTAAAAATCTCATTTAGGTTTGCATTCATTGTCTGAAGTACATAAAAAGAATATTTTTTCAGAACAGTCACAAAAAATGTCTTCCTCTATAAGACCTCAGGAATTAAAATATATGTTGAGTGTAAAGATTGGTGGCCACTTTCTGAAGGGAGGCATATCTATGAAGTAAAAATTTGCATAGAATTTTTCCTAAGACTAGTTGTTTTAGAAGAAACTTCAAACTTTATTGTTATTCATTAGTTCATTAAGATGTGTTTTATATTTTTAATTACTCAGATTTTGTTTCTTTATATAAAGCAGCAAAGCTAATATCGTCAACAAAAGACTAAAAAGAAATGCAATTTATGAATACCAAAGAGTTAGCCATGGAATATATGTGGGATAGGAGTCTCTATGAGTTTATCTTTCTAATATAACTATTAATTTTCTCAGAAATATATTGTAAATGGACATAGCAGTTATTATAACTGCAAGTATAAGTTTCCACATATAAAACGTCTTAATATGTAATATTCAATAATTTTGCTTTATTAATTATCACAATAAGGACTTTTTTATATGTTCTAGTAAATGTTCTACTTTAAAATAAACGCACTGTATTCCCCATTTTACAGATGGATAAATACAAAGCACTTCAATGCATTTACCAGGACAATACACTTGTAAGTATAATCAGAGCAACAAAATTTTCCATGACTCAAAAAAACTCAGACATCAAATTTATCATTTTCTTGTTCTCCCATAAAAGTACAGTAATGGCAAAAGGATAGGTAATAGGATTTATCCTCTTGGTATTCCCCCAAGGTGTTTCCCTCTGCGAAACTTTTATCCATATACTCCCCACTCTGGTCACCCAACTTTCTTCAATGTCCAATTAAAACAGTTTCTACTTGAAAAGACGATCTCATTGTTTTGAGTGAGCTGCCAAAATAGGCAAATACATTTCTGTAAATAGTAAAATTCTATTTTAAATATGTTCTGCCAGGATCCAAGTAACAGTTTTAGCAGCTAAGTTTCCAGGCAAGACAATACACAACTATTTAGTTAGTCTCTGTAACATGACCCTAATATCAGGAGAAGGCTGCTTTAGTTTCAGTGCCACCAGAAAAAAAATTGCCTTTCTCAATTTGTCAGCTTAAAAAAAATTGATTGCCATAGGGACTTCCCTGGTGGCGTAATAGTCCCCAGTGCAGGGGACACGAGTTCGATCCCTGGTCTGGGAAGATCCCACATGCTGTGGAGCAACTAAGCCCATGTGCCACAACTGCTGAGCCTGCGAGCCACAACTACTGAAGCCCACGTGCCCCAGAGCCCCTGTGCTGCAACTACTGAGCCCACATGCTGCAACTACTGAAGCCCACGCACCTAGAGCCCATGCTCCGCAACAAGAGAAGCCACCGCAATGAGAAGCCCGCGCACCGCAACGAAGAGTAACCCCTGCTCGTCGCAACTAGAGAAAGCCCGCGTGCAGCAATGAAGACCCAACACAGCCAAAAAATAAATTTAAAAAAATTTTTTAAAAAATTGATTGCCATAAAGTAAAAATAATATTTTGATGAAATACAATTTAAATAGCCCGTTGTAATGACCATGATAAAAATAATAAAACTATTTTGGCGATAAGGGTGTTTGAATATCTTTGACAATAACGAAATATAGTAGACAAGCAAAATAAGTTATGATATGATTTTGAAATCAGATTACTTCCTTTAAGTAATATTTGGTCGAGGTCCTTGCAGGAAGTTGAGAACATTTAAGGAGAGTTTAATAAATGAACTCATTTCAAAGATGTAGGCAAAGAGTAGTGTAACTATCAGGAATAGTAGAGCCCTAGGGATGGTAAGAGCTAGTGAGATGCCCACAACCCCAGGCCTGAGGTGTAAAGGGGACAAGGTGGCTACTATATCTCAGAGGTGGGGCGCCATATGGAGAGGATCCCTAGACCTGCTGACCTCAGGGTCTGGAACCCCATCAGCCATGGTGCCAGTGAAATACATTTCCTGAGCACACTCTCTCCCCACTGGCTGACCTCACCTCAAGCCAAAGGGCAGAGACCCTGTTGATGTTGTCTGTATGGGCCATTTTGTTGGGCCTTAGAGCAGAGGGGAGAAAATAAAAGATTGGATCGGGAGGGACAAAGAAAGACACAGAGGACTGTTTGTTTTAGGCTTATAGACATTTATATTCATAGATAGTTTAAGATCACTGAGAGTGATTGTTTCTTCTGATGTATGTATCTGAGGTTGATATAAATGCTCATTTTCATATAGAACTTGCTACACACACTCCTGAGAAATTTACATCTATTACTCTGTTAAATCTTCTCTAGTAACCATGTTTGCTTATCCCCATTTTCACCATCCCCATTTGGCAGATAAGGAGACTGAGGCACTGGACAGTTAGGTCAGATTTCACAGCTAGGCTGTCCAGCTAGAACTCTTAACTATTACATAATAAATCCAGTCCATGCTCTGTAGTAGTTGCCAAAGCCCCGTGATTATTCTATTAACCTAAGTGGATGTGATGGTTCAACATGCTATCTGCACTCTTAGTCACTATTAGAAATACCTATATATGTTAACACAGTATTAATAATACATAAAATACATTTTTATTCAACAAAAAGTAGTAATTACTTTTTATGTGCCAGAGTTTCCACTGGCTAATACAATTAAAAACTGAACACACAAAAAGTTCAAAGACTTATTCATAGGAGAGATATCAAATTTTATTTTAATTATTTGTTTTAGTTATAACTGGGAGTGTGTAAAATCATTGCATGGGACATACTTATATACTAAAAAAAATTCAGTGTTTACCTGAATTTCAAATGTACCTGGATTTTTATTTGCTAATCTGGCAACCTGAAGATGAATAGAAGTCTGACCCTTGGGAAATGTGGGGGGAAAAAAAACCCTCCAAGCAGAGGGAATACAAGCAAAGAGACCTGCACATAAAAGTGTAGGTGTATGCTGAAGTGTGTGTTTAGAGAATAAAGAAGCAGTTTGGTTCAGTGAGGGGGGTTCATAATGTCCACAAGATGGAAAATCAGAAAATTTGACGGCAAATGTACTTTGAGGTCAGATAATTAAAGAGTTATACCCTGTCAAAGAGAATCAGTATGAATCGTGGAGAGATTTTAACTAGGGACAGGTCGAGATCATATTTGCATTTTTAGAACCATAATTTGATGGCAGTATGAAAGGATTAACCAAAGCAGAAAGGGGGAGACATTACAGAAAGCTCTTGGAATCATCCAGAAAAGAGATGTAAAAAGCCTATAGTAGAATGAAGAGAAATTAATTTATTCTTTATATCAAACATGACAAAAGGCTTTCTCCTTTTCCATTTCGTATTTTTGCCGCCACAATTTTAGTTCACATAATGTCTTACAAGGATTATTTTTTTGGTTTATTTTTAAAAAATTTTATTACCACAAGTCTTATAAGATTTGGGAACTGGCCTCCAGTGACTATAGGGACCCCTGAACTTTCTTGGAACCCTGAAGGACAAGACAAATCATCCCTTGATAGATGCACTTGGCCAAGGTGCTTGGTGAGTGCCATCTGTCTGAGAGACAGTCCAGAGGCTATTACAGCAAGATGAAAATCTAAACAAATGATCAAATCTGTCAGTGTAGTTTTATCTCTGTGATATTTTAACTGTTAAGATGATTTCTTATAAATCCGTTCTGTAAAGGTAGTCTCACTCTTGTCAAGTATACCAAAACCTAATCCCCATTATTTCCACCACATGCCTTCTTGAATGGTCACAAAATAAGATATTATACTTAAATATAAAATTGATCATAGGAAAAATATTTTTAGAAAGAAATCTTTCATGTGAAATGGAAGCAGTTTTCTGTATTTTCATTTTCAATGAAGTAATCATTCAGGCAAAATACATGCTCTTTTTATATTACCTACACAATTGTTAAAAAGTCATAATTGGAGGCAAAATACAGAAGTTGTTACAAAAACTTTATGTACTTACTTCATATAATATTAATTTCCACTATTGTTGGTTTTTCTTTTTTTTTTTAAATTATTTATTTATTTATTTATGGCTGCATTGGGTCTTCGTTGCTGCTTGTGGTCTTTCTCTAGTTGCAGAGAGTGGGGGCCACTCCTTGCTGTGGCACGCAGGCTTCTCATTGCAGTGGCCTCTCCCGTTGTGAAGCACGGGCTCCAGTTGCATGGGCTCCAGTAGTTGTGGCCCACGGGTCCAGTGGCTCCGCGGCATGTGGTATCTTCCCGGACCAGGGATCAAACCCGTGTCTCCTGCATTGGCAGGCGGATTCTTAACCACTGCACCACCAGGGAAGCCCTATTGTTCTGTTTTAGATGGTGCTTTTAAAAAAGAATCAGAAATCAATGAAGGTCTTCTCAATGGTGAAAAACTAAAAAAGCATTTCCTCTAAGATCAGGAACAAGACAAGGATGCCCACTCTCGCCACTAATTGGAAAAGAAGAATTTTTGCAGATGACATGATACTATACATAGGGAATCCTAAAGATGCCACCAGAAAACTACTACAGCTAATCAATGAGTTTGGTAAAGTTGCAGGATACAAAATGAATGCACAGAAATCTCTTGCATTCCTATACGCTAACAATGAAAGGTCAGAAAGAGAAATTAAGGAAACAATCCCATTCACCATTGCAACAAAAAGAATAAAATAACTAGGAAGAAAACTACCTAAGGAGGTAAAAGACCTGTACTCAGAAATCTATAAGGCACTGATGAAAGAAATTAAAGATGATACCAAGAGATGGAGAGATATACCATGTTCTTGGATTGGAAGAATCGTGAAAATGACTGTACTACCCAAAGCAATCTACAGATTCAATGCAATCCCTATCAAATTACCAGTGGCATTTTTTACAGAACTAGAACAAAAAATCTTAAAATTTGTATGGAGACACAAAGCACTCTGAATAGCCAAAGCAGTCTTGAGGGAAAAAAATGGAGTGGGAGGAATCAGACTCCCTTGCTTCAGACTATACTACAAAGCTACAGTAATCAAGACAGTATGGTACTGGCACAAAAACAGAAATATAGAGCAATGGAACAGGATAGAAAGCCCAGAAATAAACTCACGTACCTATGGTCAACTAATCTGTGACAAAGGATGCAAGAATATACAATGGAGAAAAGACATTCTCTTCAATAAGTGGTGCTGGGAAACCTGGACAGCTACATGTAAAAGAATGAAATTAGAACATTCCCTAACACCATACACAAAAATAAACTCAGAATGGATTAGAGGCCTAAATGTAAGACCAGACACTATAAAACTCTCAGAGGAAACCATAGGCATAACACTTTAAGACATAAATCACAGCAAGATCTTTTTTGACCCACCTCCTAGAGTAATGAAAATAAAAACAAAAATAAACAAATGGGACCTAATGAAACTTAAAAGCTTTTGCAAAGCAAAGGAAACTACAAACAAGACAAAAAGACAACCCTCAGAATAGGAGAAAATATTTGCAAACGAATCACTGGCAAAGGGTTAATCTCCAAAATATATAAACAGCTCATGCAGCTCAATATTAAGAAAACAAACAACCCAATCAAAAAATGGGCAGGGCTTCCCTGGTGGCGCAGTGGTTAGGAGTCCTCCTGCTGATGCAGGGGACACGGGTTCGTGCCCCGGTCTGGGAGGATCCCACATGCCGCGGAGTGGCTGGGCCGTGAGCCATGGACACTGAGCCTGCACGTCTGGAGCCTGTGCTCCACAACGGGAGAGGCCACAATGGTGAGAGGCCTGCGTACCGCCAAAAAAAAAAAAAAAAAAAAAATGGGCAGAAGACCTAAATTTACATTTCTCCAAAGAAGACATAAAGATGGCCAAGAAGTATATGAAAAGCTGCTCAACGTCACTAATTATTAGAGAAATGCAAATCAAAACTACAATGAGGTATCACCTCCCACCGGTTAATCATCTGAAAATCTACAAACAACAAATGCTGGAGAGGGTGTGGAGAAAAGGGAACCCTCTTGCACTGTTGGTGGGAATGTAAATTGATACAGCCACTATAGAGAACAGTACGGATGTTACTTAAGGAACTAAAAATAGAATTACCATATGACCCAGCAATCCCACTCCTGGGCATATACCCAGAGAAAGCCATAATTAAAAAAGACACATGCACCCCAATGTTCATTGCAGTACTATTTACAATAGCGAGGCCATGGAAGCAACCTAAATGCCCATCGACAGATGAATGGATAAAGAAGATGTGGTACATATATACAATGGAATATTACTCAGCCATAAAAAGGAACGAAATTGGGTCATTTGTAGAGATGTGGATGTATCTAGAGACTGTCATACAGAATGAAGTAAGTCAGAAAGAGAAAAATATCGTATATTAATGCATATATGTGGATCCTAGAAAAATGGTACAGATGAACCGGTTTTCAGGGCAGAAATAGAGACACAGATGTAGAGAACAAATGTATGGACACCAAGGGGGGAAAGTGGCTGGGGGTTGGGGGTGGTGTGATGAATTGGGAGATTGGGATTGACATATATACACTAATATGTATAAAATAGATAACTAATAAGAACCTGCTGTATAAAAAATAAATAAAATAAAATTCAAAAATTCCGAAAAAAAAAAAAAAATCAATGAAGGTCTAATTCTTCTTTCACATCATAACAGAACAAGAAGCAATATAAAAACAAATGGATCAAAAATGTCAAATAGGGCTTCCGTGGTGGCGCAGTGGTTGAGAGTCCACCTGCTGATGCAGGGGACACGGGTTCGTGCCCCGGTCCGGGAAGATCCCACATGCCGCGGAGTGGCTGTGTCCGTGAGCCATGGCCACTGAGCCTGCGCGTCCGGAGCCTGTGCTCAACGGGAGAGGCCACAACAGTGAGAGGCCCGCGTACCGCAAAAAAAAAAATTCAAATAATAGTAATAAAAGCATGCACTGCATTCAATCAATAATGGGACCAAGAGAGTTTTGTGTATTAAGAGCATGTAGAAAGAAGGAATTATATCCTATTAGTATAAAAGAAGAGCTGAGCTTTCCTCCACACAGCCAAAACCAGTTCAGATTCATTGAAAATGACCTTGACCTTGTTGAACACATGAATGTTTCGCACAAGAAAAGAAAAATCCATAGTCCACCTATACAAACACCTGTCCATTCATTAAAAGAAACAAACAAAATAGGAACATATTTTGATATGATTCCATAAAGAATGATCCCTTGTTCTAGCCTGTCACGTAGCCATTTCTGTATGTGATGCATAAAAACATTAAGGATTCTGTACTAACTTCGGGGTGCTCACTTTCCTTCAACAATAATTGTCTTAATGCCTGTTTTAATCAGTATTAACTGCTAGCAATAACATGCTTTTAATTATGTTTTAAACGAGTCATTTATTAGGCTGTTTTGGGAAGCAAGTTAGTCAAAAGGAGCTGTTAATCAAAAACGTGTTACTGGCACAAAATAAATGTTCATTTAAGGAGCCATTTGAAATAAACCTGGCTCATTGCCTCTGACAACCTGCAAGGACACCAGGGCCTCCCGAGGATAACTCCTTCAGTACTTGCCAGGATATGCCTTGCTGCTCAGAAGTTATAAGGAGAAACATTAAGCAGTTTAGGTCATTCATCAGCTAACTTTTACTACTGTACTCAAGAAAATGAGCCTCCCAGGAACTTCACAGCAGATCTATTCTTTCATTAGCTAAGTAATATTGAGAGAGATGTTCCTGTCACTGCGAATGGAGAAATCTATTGCACTGAATTTTAGTGGTATCCGTTTTGTCTATGAGCTGTCTTTGCAAATTCCAAGGTATTTAGGCTGAAAAACTAGCATAATTATCTCTGAACATTTTTCGTATATATTCATTCCCTTTTATTGAACGATCTCTGGCTGAAATGTACCACTGGGCAAGATTATATATTTTATGTTACACTCCAGCCTTAGGACTGGGCTTTCTCACTATTATCCTCTATTAGCAAGATGCAAATTGAAATACACCTTTGGAAGATATCTCAGAGCAATTGTTTTGATGATTTAATTCCTCAATTTTAAAATAACTTAAAACTATGTATTGTTAACTAGACTTTTTGTGGGGATCATTTTGCAATGTATACAAATATTAAATTATTATGTTATACACCTGAAACTAATATCATGTTATATGTCAATTATACCTCAATAAAAACTATTTGAAAACATTTGCCATTTTGCACTGAAAACAATTTTAAAGTCTATTCATTTGTTGGCTAGTCTACTTGCCCTTAGGATTTTTGCTTACAATTTACTATTCTTTTCTATCTTTCATGTTTGAAGATTAAGACTACTAAAAATTAGATGTTCTTCAGTAAATATTTTTCCACCATATCATAATACAGTTTTGGAAATCCAACCTTCAAAGAAGACCTACTCCTTTTTGAAAAGCTTATTATGTATGTGGCCAGCAAGGTGATCTTTGCACAGCCAATTAGCTCACCACAAGGCTTGGCATGCAGTAAGCAAGAATAAATGTTACTGAATGTCTGTTCAACATATACATATATCAAGCACCTGCTATATGTCAGACACTGAGTAAGGCATAAAGGATCCATAAGGAAAAAGACATGGCAAGCTCTCCTCACTGAGTTGTACAGTCCGATGTAGAGTTTAACAGTTTCCTACTTTATACAACACTAATCCAATATAGCACTAAGAAAGCTGAACAATACTGTCTGAGGGTGATACAATCTGTGGTATCTACCACTTCCTGGATTTCTAGAAAGTATTGATATATTCAGAGACTTTCCACCATGTATTTTTTTTCTTTTCTTTTTTTAATCGTTATTTTGTGTTTGTTTTAGTTTTTCTGTTTTGATATTCGGTCTTTGAAAGAAAGGAGTCAAACAAGAGTGAATGGTCTCCAATATCCCCAGGTGTGGCTCAGTATGCTGGCTGGAAAGGGAAGGTTGAGAGTCCTGTGTGGGAGATAAAAGCTTGGCTGGTATCCCAACATGGCTCCCTTTAAGGAATATAAAACATCAAGGCAGGTCTTAATTCATTTTCTCATCAGGAAGGTGGCAGGAACCTAAGGCAAAGATACTCTAAAATGATTCCAGGACATGAAGATGTAGTCTGATCAAAAGATGGAGTCTGAGATGCTTAAATTCCCTGAAGTAATTTCCCCAGTCATATGAGGAGAAAAAAAAAAAATCAAGAGTTACTCTGAAAAAAGGAAAGGCAGTCAGGGCAAGACATCCCAGGGTCTGCTTGGTCTGCCACAGAAATGACAGGCATGACAAGGAGAGAAAATCACTAACAGTATGTCCAAAGTACATCACAGTTGTAAAGAATGAAGTTTTTCATATTGACAATCAGGCACCAGAGGCTCGGAGAACATGAGCTGGCCTGTGGGGATCAGGGATAGAAGCCACGGGTAGGGGTCAGGGGTGGAGTTGGGGTGGCTGTAAACCTGGATGAAGTTTTGCTCCCATAAAAACTAGAAGTGAGAGAAATACTTGAGACATCCTAAATGGGTTTATTATTACCTTACATCCTGGCTGTTCCCAGAAAAACAATGACTCACATTAATAGAGCTCATGCTGTGTGCCATTTTGGTGCAGAGTGCTTTATATACATTATCTCATTTAATTTTCTCTCTAGGTAGCCCCTATTTTTATCCTCAAATACAAGTGATAGAACTGGTAACTTAAAAGATTAAGTAGTTTCTCAGTCACACCTCAGAGATAGGACTTGAGAACCTGGGTCTCAATATCATAGCTTGGAGAACAGTCAAGGGAAGCTGCCAGACCTGTATCAGCCTGTGAGGTGAGTTAGAAATAAATTTTGACTGGGTTATTCCAGTGGGATGTTGTGGTTGTTCTGACTGGAACACAGGCTATCTTATCCTGGATAATGTAGAAACTTCCACCAGATCAGATCACATACAAAATACCCTCTAAGTATTCGTGAGCTGAATGGGTGGGTGGATAAATGAGTAAATAAATATAGGCACCTACCAGGAGTTTAAATCTTTATTAGCTAATATATTGGCTAAATTTAATTATCACAACAACCCCGGGGGTGCAAACTAGTCCAGACTCTGGGCTTAAAAAATTAAGATTTTTTCTTAATGCCTTACATCGACATAGCATTTTTCCCATAAAAATCCAGTGATGTAAATTTTGCTATTAGTTATTGTTTGTTTTGTTATTGCTGGTGTGGAAACTGAGGCTTAGGAATGTTAAGTAACTTATTAAAAATCACATAATTATTAAATATCAAAGCCTAATTTTAAATGCAAATTTTCTTATCCAAAGTATTTTTTTAAATTTTTTGCACTATTAGAGCCTTCTCCAATTGTAGCTCTTGATAATCTGAACATCCTAGAAAATAAATGAAGCAAAGGTTCTCTTTTTCAAGCCTGGTCTCCATTTATTAACTTGCTAATGTTGCAATGTGAATTTGAGTGATTTAAAAATCATTTCTGTATATAATGGACAATTAATATATCAGAGGATTATGTACTTAATCTGTACCATAACAGTTATTTTAATGAAAATATATGTTTCAATTTAAGTTATGTCAATTTAAATCATGCTATTGACTAACTCCTGACATAAATGAGGTACTCCTATCATAAGATTTTTTTAATAGTAGAACTCATTTCAAACTCTTCTCCCATAAGGCTATATTCAGATGTGAAAGGAGGGCAGAAAACTCAAGTCAGACCAGTGAGAAATGGAAGGAAATAATCATAAAAACTCTATTAACTTTCCTTCTTGTTTTCATTGGTCCCAATTCTGACTTGTGCATGCCTCCCTCTCTCACAGCTGTCCAAAATGGTGGAGAGGGAAAGGAGGGAAAGGGTCCTCCCATTCCTTCTGCAGCAAACCACATATGAGCGAAGGAGAAATGCAAAGTTGAGTTATTTTGCTGGTACCATGTAGCTGCTCAATTAATATTAGTTAATTGACTCAATATGAAAGAGTTAAGAATGGAAGGTCTGGTTTATCATGGGTGAATTGAGCAATACTGATTTTATTGATTCCCACTAAATTCTATCACTCTGTATCCAGTTGGAAAAAAATGCTTTTCATTATAAAACATTAGAAGTTTAATTCAGCATTAAGAATGACTCAATTTTACTATGTATTTAAACCCTTTGAAACATCTTCTCAGCCAAATATCGTAATAAAATTTAAAAGTACTGATAGTGTCTTACTATGAGTTATTTAATTTTGATTTTTATGAAAGATTCACATTTTTTAATTTGATATTTTAAAACTGATTGCTTTTGGGGATGAATACTTGAATATATCAGAAAGTGTTAGGGTTGTGTGGGTCTCTGCATGATGATAGAGACTGGCCACTTAACTTTTCAAATGACCATCTTCCTCATTAAGTGCTATGTTAGTGCCTCTCCACTGATTATCATGTTGCACAAGCCACAATAAGAGATTACTTCTGACCCCACTCCGTAACTAAAGGATTTTCCAGTTAACGATACAACCATAGTCTGCCTGTCTTAGAGTTCTGGAGTTGCAGAAATGTGATCTTTGCAAAACAAATTAACTACCAACCTCCCTGTCTATATCATCTGGTACATTTATTTCAATCAGCACTGATGGTAACTTTCTACTGGTTCTAAACTTCTATCAAACTCTCCTTTTATTTGTTGTGGGTATAGAGTCAAACAGTTTTCACCAGAAGAAGAAGATAGGAAACCAATGACTAGACCCATGCGTGTCTTAAATCAGAACCACCTAGCATGCATTTTTATAGCCAAGTTGAAACAAAACCTTATTTGGGAGTTTTTAATAACAAAATAACAGCTTTAGTTTTCAAAGATAGATGTTTTGGCCCTTCTACATGTCACTTAGAATGGAACCAGATGTTACAGAAATTCATTTGTGAAAATCCTATACAGAACATTTTTTTCAGGCTGAGAAATTAATTTTTTAAATCTTAATGGGATAACTTGAATCACTTTTTAAAATGTAAACATCCATGGTTTTGATGCCCTAAAAAGCTAAATTTAACTCTCAGGTTTAGAGTTATTTCAGGGATTTTCAAAGAGGGTGATATTGCCCTGAACGGGCAATAATTAGTTATATGGGGATTGGGAAAATGATCATTTTCTCAGTGTATAAAGTACAGATATACATACAGTACATAATGAACAGTATATACACTAAAATGTCATGGGAGGATTAGATAAAGATGCGTAAAGGCTTCTAAGGAAAGCAATAATAAACAAGCTGAGAAACACTATGCTATTCTAATGCATTTGAAGGTCAGGAGAAAAGTCAACATATGATATAATTTATAGAACTATTCAGAGAAATTTATAGAACTATTCAGTTTCTAGTTGCTGTATTTTATAAATGAAGACAACTATTACTTCAGCTTCTTTCATTTTAAACTATTCTTTAACAAGTTACGTTCCAGGAACAGAAACCTGCCAGCTCTAAACTATCCATAAATATCTTCCTATTTTCTTCTATAGAACTTGGAGTTATAAGTAATATGTTTAGCCACCGTGAAATGTTTTGCTCATATACTACTCTTTTAATTGAGATATAATTGACATATAACTTTGTGTAAGTTTAAGGTGTACGTGTTAATTTGATGCATTTATATATTGCAATATGATTACCACTGTAGCGTTAGCTAACACCTCTATTATGTCACACAATTATTTCTTTTTTGTAGCAAGAGCAATTAGTCTCTTAGCAACTTTGATGTTCCTAATACAGTATTGTTGACAGTAATCACTATGCTGTGCATTAGATCTCCAGGACTATTTTATCTACTAGTTACAAGTTTATACCCTTAAACAACATCTCCCCAATTCCTCTGTCCCTCAGGCCCTGGGGACCATCACTCTACTCTCTGTTTTTACTAATACAGCTTTTTAAAACTCTCTGCCTTTTAGTGATAATTTAGAGTTTATAGGCATTTCCCCATCACCACACTTTTTCCTAGATGGGTCACTTATTGACCCCAAATAAAACACTACACAAATGCACTTGTGGGTACCACTATTCTCTAACTAGGTGAAATCACTGATTCAGTATTCGGTTTTAAGGGATATGCTTACATGGGGGTCAATGACATCTTTACAATTCTTAGGCAATAGACCTATGCTTGCTTACTTCACAGAGAAAAGTCAAATATCAAAATAAAAACATGAATATCTGTTACTACTACTAACTCTTTTATTTACTTACCTCTCAATATTTAAGCTTCTATCATGTCTCAGAACAACCAAAACTCCAAGAGTAAAAATATCAAACAAGGAGAAAAAAAAACCCTGCATATCACTTTGGAAATGTTACCAATACTTATTCTAAGTCCAGGGATGAAATAGCTTAAATTCTAACCTAAAATCATAAAAAGCAGAATCAAGAGTGTCTTATTTTATGTGCAATAGAAACATTAATACAAATAGCAACAAAAATATATATCACATAAAATGCTGTAAGTGATCACTTACAATTTCTGTTAAAGTTAAGAAATGAGTAATTATGGGAAACACCTCAAGCTTATCACATCAAAAACATTTATAATATTCTCATAACAATGCTGATTTGAGGAAATAGCACGTTGTGGTTGGGGGGTGATTCAGAATAAAACATTATAGTGTTTTCTATTCTAGGTCCATATTTAAAATATCAAAAAGTAGTGTTGGTTGTGGATAAAATAATATTTTAACTCACAAAATTCTGAAAAGAACATTATTAAATGACTACTAACTGTATACATGGAGTATATAATAATTATATTAATAGAATAATATTAAATACAGTAATCAAGTGCAAAAATAATAAGAGCTCTCAATTAACCTAACATGCTTGTACCTAGTCTTACATGAAAAAAGACAAGGAATTTTAAAAAAAGAAATTTTTTTGGGCTTCCCTGGTGGTGCAGTGGTTGAGAGTCTGCCTGCCGATGCAGGGGACACAGGTTCGTGCCCCGGTCCGGGAAGATCCCACATGCCGTGGAGCGGCTGGGCCCGTGAGCCATGGCCGCTGAGCCTGTGCGTCCAGAGCCTGTGCTCCGCAAGGGGAGAGGCCACAACAGTGAGAGGCCTGCGTGCCACCAAAAAAAATAAATAAAAAAATTTGTTTGACTTTGTAACATATATTATCAGTCTAGGATATGCCACACAGTCACAGACTAAGAAATATGCTGTCTCATTTCTTTTACATTTTATGTCTGTAATACACCATATATAAATATATAATTAATAAATAGGTAATATAATTAACATTATTTAAAAAGTAGGAGCAATAAGTATTATATCTGGTCAATAAAAGAAAAATGAAGATGAAAAAGTTGTGAGAATAAAAAGATTCAGTGTCTTAAAGACTGAAATGCTCACAGGTCAATGTGTTTTTTCAAATATCAAATCTTATACATGAAACTGTTTAAAAATCTGAAAATTAAAGAAAATGCATTGTTACCTCTGGAATTTTTGGAAAAGAATTTCTAAAAAGATTCATGTAAAATATTTTGCACCATATTATGTAGCAAAACATAAAGCACTTAAAATTGGGGGGAGGAAAGCCATTGATAAGATCAAAAACTTGGCAAGAAAACACTTTCCATGAGGTTCAATCTCATTTCATGATAAGCAGTATAATTTCATGGCTATAGTTTCTACACACAGCAGCTCTTTAGAGTTAATAATATTGTAGTATCTCCTTAAAGAAAAAACGGACACATGACAAAATGCTAAGTGACTTTTGGTCTCTTTTGGACTCTTTTTCTTCAAACGTTCATTACTTACTCTAGGCCATAATCAGGTTCAAGAACTGATGTAGGTGTCAGAGGTGGACAAGAAGTAACAATAGAAACAAATATCCATGAGTAGTAGTTGTAGGCAAAATCATCTCTTTTTCATTATTAAATTCATAGGCTTGAATTTTCATGGACTGATTTTGTGTATGCCAAAGGAAGGTGATTAAAGGAAATCTCAATGGAACCATTAACTTTAGTGTAGGATTTGGTAAGACTTGGACACCATCCATAGTGTTTTACTGACTCAAGTACCAAAACTGCTCCCATATTTTGTACCATCTCATTAGTCACTAGGGATAACTTCAGAGGGTCCTCAGGGTATTAAGTAGGGACATCAGTTCAGTAGGAATAGATCTATTACATATATTGATTGAATAAGCAATTTATAATACACCACAAAAATTATTACATATTTGACAATAATATTCTTTTGAATAATATTAGAAAATTAGAAAAATAAAGTTATAATTTGATAAAAGTACCAACATATATTCTAGGATTTATAAAGCACTAATATCTGAAATAGCATTTAATGTAACAATAAATAGTATTTCAGAAGATAATTTCTTAAATTATTACCATGATATAACTAGTACTCCAAAATTATTCAGGGAAGTGATTTTTAGGAGGAAAACACAATAATCAAAAAAAGCCTTATGTTTCTATGTATCCTTATTTAGTTATTCTCATAATCTTGGAATCATATATATCATAATTTTTAAAAATTTTAAATTCTTATGTTTACACATGACAGACTGACCAATACTTTACAGTCCCTGGTTATGGTAAATAATCTCCAAATAATTTAACTGTTAAAATAAAATTATGAGTAGGCTCAGCAGAAAACTGACTTACCATGTTATAGACCATAGCCATGTCATGTAAGAAGCTATGAAAAGTTTATTCCAACCATAGTGGTGCCATATTGAATTACATTTTACTTAGTAAATTTTTCTGCCTAAAGCACTATTTTCACTTTGTATATACACTGTATTCTAGGTCTTATTACCATTACATTATCTCACATAAATATTAGGACTAGGTATACTCAATGAGACCTTTTTTACTGAATGACATAATTTTTCAATCAAAATTTAATCACAATTTTCTGAGTTTGTTCTGATGGAAGAAATTAATGGAAAACTAATTTATTGGGAAGAGATACTGCTTGTTTTATTTACTTTGGTTTGAACTGGAACTTCCTATGTCACTAGTTAAACTTTTAAAGAAAAACAAGGTATTAGAGAAGGAGCATAAAGTAAAAATTAGTTTCTGCAATGTACTGAAGATAAAAATCAAAGTTGTCATTTTTCATACCGAGTTTAAATGTTTTGAAAAATGAAAAGAATTGTATTTTCTTCATGGTAATCTCCACTTGCATCCCTCTTTAGCTGTACTTAGTTCTAGCAGAAAGCAACCCAAATATAAGTATAGTTAACCCTTGAAAAGCATGAATTTGAACTGTGCAGGTCCACTTATGAGTAATTTTTTTCCAATAAATATATTGGGAAATTTTGGGGAAATTTGTGAGAATTGGAAAAACTCAGAGATGAAATGTGTAGCCTAGAAACATCAAAATAAAACATAGAAAATTAGGTATGTCATGAATGCATAAAACATATGAAGATACTAGTCTATTTTATTATTCACTACCATAAGATATACACAAATCTATTATAAAAAGTTAAAATTTATCAAAACTTAATGCACACACTTGCAAAGCATACATGGCACCATTTGCAGTCTAGAGAAATGTAAAAATTAACTGTAGTATGTCCTGTACTATGGTAATAGTTTTGTAGCCATCTCCTGCTGCTATTGCAGTAAGCTCAAGTGTTGTGAGTATCCACTTAAAATGGCTTGTGACTCTCATCATCTCAACATGAGCAGTTTCTCCAGTAAATTGCATATCACAATAAAAAGTGATCTCTCTCAGTTCCTGTGTATTTTTCATTGTGTTTAGTGCAATACCATAAACCTTGAATAACACTCCAGGACCCGTGCAAAGTGCCACTAGTGATGCTGGAAGTGCTTCCATGAAGCAGAGAAAAGTCATGACATTACAAGAAAAAGTTGAATGCTTGATATGCTGTAGATAGAGGTCTGCAAATGTGGTTGCCAGCCATGACAAGATAAATGAATCCAGAGTAAGGACCATTGTCAAAAAAAAAGAAAAAGAAAGGAAATTCATGAAGCTATCACTGTAGCTATGCCAGCAGGCATGAAAATCTTGACTTTCTGAAAAATACATTTTTATCTCACATTGAGAATGTAGCTTTTATGTGGGTGCAAAATTGCTATAAGAAAGGCATACCTATAAACTCTAATATGATTTGAGAAAAAGCAAAACTTAAGGCAAAAAGAAGGTGAAAGATCTAAAGCTGGAGAATTTAATGCCAGAAAAGGATGGTTTGATAATTTTAGAAAGAGGTTTGGCTTAAAAAATGTCAAGATAACAGAAGCAGCTTCTGCCAACTAAGAGGCAGTAGATGAATTCCCAGACATTACTGAGAAAATCACTGAGGAGAAAGGAAGTCTGCCTGAACAGGTTTTTAGTGCAGATGAAAGTGCCCAGTTCTGGAAAAAAAAAAATGCCACAAAGGACATTTATTAGTAAGGAAGAGAAGCAGATACCAGGATTTAAGGCAGGAAGGGACAGGCTAAATCTACTGCTTTGTGCAAATACAGTCGGGCTTATGATGAGGACTTCCCTTATCTATAAAGTTGGTAACACCTGAGCCTTGAGGGGACAGATAAATACCAGCGTCCTGTCTTTTGGTTGTACAACAAGAAGGCCTAGACCACAAGAACACTTTTTCTGGATTGGCTCCATCGGTGCTTTGTCCCTGGTCAGGAAGTACCTTGCCACCAGTAAGAGACTGCTTTTCTTAAATTTTCAACATCTTTATTGGAGTATAATTGCTTTACAGTGTTGTGTTAAGTTCTGCTGTATAACAAAGTGAATCAGCTATATGCATATGTATATCCCCATATCCCCTCCCTCTTGCGTCTCCCTCCCACCCTCCTTATGCCACCCCTCTAGGTGGTGGCAAAGCACCGAGCTGATCTCCCTGTGCTATGCAGCTGCTTCCCAATAGCTATTTTACATTTGGTAGTGTGTATATGTCAATGTTACTCTCTCACTTCATCCCAGCTTACCCTTCCCCCTCCCCATGTTCTCAAGTCCATTCTCTATGTCTGTGTCTTTATTCCTGTTCTGCCCCTCGGTTCATCAAAACCATTTTTTTTTTTAGATTCCATATATATGTGTTAGCATAGGGCATTTGTTTTTCTCTTTCTGACTTACTTCACTCTGTATGCCAGACTCTATGTGCATCCACCTCACTACGAATAGCTCAATTTCATGTCTTTTTATGGCTGAGTAATATTCCATTGTATATATGTGCCACATCTTCTTTATCCATTCATCTGTCAATGGACACATACGTTGCTTTCACATCCTGGCTATTGTAAATAGTGATGTAATGAACATTGTGGTACATGACTCTAAGTAGTGGGATTGCTGGGTCATGTGGTAGTTGTATTTTTAGTTTTTTAAGGAACCTCCATACTGTTCTCCATAGTGGCTGTATCAATTTACATCCCCACTAACAGTGCAAGAGGGTTCCCTTTTCTCCACACTCTCTCCAGCATTTATTGTTTGTGGATTTTTCGATGATGGCCATTCTGACCGGTGTGAGGTGATACCTCATTGTAATTTTGATTTGCATTTCTCTAATGATCAGTGATGTTGAGCATCCTTTCATGTGTTTGTTGGCAATCTGTGTATCTTCTTTGGAGAAATGTCTATTTAGGACTTCTGCCCATTTTTGAATTGTGTTTTTTTTTAAATATTGGGCTGCATGAGGGCTTGTATATTTTGGAGATTAATCCTTTGTCAGTTTGTTCATTTGCAAATATTTTCTCCCATTCTGAGGGTTGTCTTTTCATCCTTTTTATGGTTTCCTTTGCTGTGCAAAAGCTTTTAAGTTTCATTAGGTCCCATTTGTTTATTTTTGTTTTTATTTCCATTTCTCTAGGAGGAGGGTCAAAAAGGATCTTGCTGTGATTTATGTCATAAAGTGTTCTGCCTAAGTTTTCCTCTAAGAGTTTTATAGTGTCTGGCCTTAAGTTTAGGTCTTTAATCCATTTTGAGTTTATTTTTGTGTATGGTGTTAGGGAGTGTTCTAATTTCATTCTTTTACATGTAGCTGTCCAGTTTTCCCAGCACCACGTATAGAAGAGGCTGTCTTTTCTCTATTGTATACTCTTGCCTCCTTTATAAAACATAAGGTGACCATATGTGCATGGGTTTATCTCTGGGCTTTCTATCCTGTTCCATTGATCTATCTTTCTGTTTTTGTGTCAGTACCATACTGTCTTGATTACTGTAGCTTTGTAGTATAGTCTGAAGTCAGGGAGCCTGATTCCTCCAGCTCCGTTTTTCTTTCTCAAGATTGCTTTGGCTATTCAGGGTCTTTTGTGTTTCCAACCAATTGTGAAATTTTTTGTTCTACTTCTGTGAAAATGCCATTGGTAGCTTGATAGGGATTGCACTGAATCTGTAGATTGCTTTGGGTAGTGTAGTCATTTTCACAATGTTGATTCTTCCAATCCAAGAACATGGTATATCTCTCCATCCATTTGTATCATCTTTAATTTCTTTCATCAGTGTCTTATAGTTTTCTGCATATTGGCGTTTTGTCTCCTTAGGTAGGTTTATTCCTAGGTATTTTATTCTTTTTGTTGCAGTGGTAAATGGGAGTGTCTCCTTAATTTCTCGATGAGATTTATCATCATAAGTGTAAAGGAATGCAAGATATTTCTGTGCATTAATTTTTTATCCTGCCACTCTACCAAATTCATTCATTAGCTCTAGTAGTTTTCTGGTAGCATCTTTAGGATTCTCTATGTATAGTATCATGTCATCTGCAAACAGTGACAGCTTTACTTCTTCTTTTCCGATTTGGATTCCTTTTGTTTCTTTTTCTTCTCTGATTACTGTAGCTAAAACTTCCAAAACTATGTTGAATATAATGGTGAGAGTGGGCAACCTTGTCTTGTTCCTAATCTTAGAGGAAATGGTTTCAGTTTTTCACCATTGAGAACGATGTTGGATGTGGGTTTGTCATATATGGCCTTTATTATGTTGAGGTAGTCTCCCTCTATGTCTACTTTCTGGAGAGTTTTATCATAAATGGGTGTTGAATTTTGTCAAAAGTTTTTTCTGCATCTACTGAGATTATCATGTGGTTTTTATCCTTCAATTGTTAATATGGTGTATCACATTGATTGATTTGCATATATTGAAGAACCTTTGCATTCCTGGGATAAACCCCACTTGATCATGGTGTATGATCCTTTTAATGTGCTGTTGGATGCTGTTTGCTAGTGTTTTTTTGAGGATTTTTGCATCTATGCTCATCAGAGATATTGGCCTGTAGTTTTCTTTTTTTGTGACATCTTTGTCTGGTTTTGGTATCAGGGTGATGGTGGCCTCATAGAATGAGTGGGAGTGTTCCTCCCTCTGCTATATTTTGGAAGAGTTTGAGAAGTATAGGTGTTAGCTCTTCTCTAAATGTTTGACAGAATTTGCCTGTGAAGCCATCTGGTCTTGGGCTTTTGTTTGCTGGAAGATTTTTAATCACAGTTTCAATTTCAGTGCTTGTGATTGGTCTGTTTATATTTTCTGTTTCTTCCTGTTTCGGTCTCTGAAGGTTGTGCATTTCTAAGAATTTGTCCATTTCTTCCAAGTTGTCCCTTTTATTGGCATATAGTTGCTTGTAATAATCTCTCATGATCCTTTGTATTTCTGCAGTGTCAGTTGTTACTTCTCCTTCTTCATTTCTAATTCTGTTGATTTGAGTCTTCTCCATTTTTTGTTGATGAGTCTGGCTAATGGTTTATCAATTTTGTTTATCTTCTCAAAGAACCAGCTTTTAGATTTATTGATCTTTGCTATTTTCTTCATTTCTTTTTCATTTATTTCTGATCTGATCTTTATTATTTCTTTCCTTCTGCTAACTTTGTTTTTTTTTTTGTTCTCTCTCTAATTGCTGTAGGTGTAAGTTTAGGTTGTTTTTCTGAGATTTTCTTGTTTCTTGAGGTAGGATTGTATTACTATAAATTTCCCTCTTAGAACTGCTTTTGCTGCATCCCATAGGTTTTGGGTCATCGTGTTTCATTATCATTTGTTTCTAGGTATTTTTTGATTTCCTCTTTGATTTCTTCAGTGATCTCTTGGTTATTTAGTAGCGTATTGTTCAGCCTCCATGTGTTTTTATTTTTTACAGTTTTTTTTCCTGTAATTGATATTTAGCCTCATGGAGTTGTGGTCAGAAATGATACTTGATATGATTTCAATTTTCTTAAATTTACCAAGGCTTGATTTGTGACCCAAGATATGATCTATCCTGGAGAATGTTCCATGAACACTTGAGAAGAAAGTGTATTCTGTTGTTTTGTGATGGAATGTCCTAAAAATATCAATTAAGTCCATCTTGTTTAATGTGTCATTTAAAGATTGTGGTTCCTTATTTATTTTCATTTTGGATGATCTGTGCATTGGTGAAAGTGGGGTGTTAAAGTCCCCTACTATGATTGTGTTACTGTAGATTTCCCCTTTTATGCCTGTTAATATTTGCCTTATGTATTGAGGTGCTCCTATGTTGGGTGCATAAATATTTACAATTGTTATATCTTCTTCTTGGATCGATCCCTTGATCATTATGTAGTGTCCTTCTTTGTCTCTTGTAATAGTCTTTATTTTAAAGTCTATTTTGTCTGGTATGAAAATTGCTACTCCAGCTTTCTTTTGATTTCCATCTGTGTGGAATATCTTTTTCCATCCTCTCACTTTCCATCTGTATGTGTCCCTAGGTCTGAAGTGGGTCTCCTGTAGACAGCGTATATACGGGTTTTGTTTTTGTATCCATTCAGCCACTCTATATCTTTTGGTTGGAGCATTTAATCCATTTACATTTAAGGTAATTATTGATATGTATGTTCCTATTACCATTTTCTTAATTGTTTTGGGTTTATTTTTGTAGGTCTTTTCCTTCTCTTGTGTTTCTTGCCTAGAGAAGTTCCTTTAGCATTTGTTGTAAAGCTGGTTTGGTGGTGCTGAATTCTCTTAACTTTTGCTTATCTATAAAGGTTTTAATTTCTCCCTGAATCTGAATGAGATCCTTGCTGGGTAGAGTAATCTTGGTTGTAGGTTTTTCCCTCTCATCACTTTAAATATGTCCTGCCACTCCCTTCTGGCTTGCAGAATTTCTGCTGAAAAATCAGCTGTTAACTTTATGGGGATTCCCTTGTATGTTATTTGTTGCTTTTCCCTTGCCACTTTTAATATTCTTTGTATTTAATTTTTGATATTTTGATTACTGTGTGTCTCAGCATGTTTCTCTTTGGGTTTATCCTGTACTCTCTGTGCTTCCTGGACTTGATTGACTATTTCCTTTCCCATGTTAGGGTAGTTTTTGACTATAATCTCTTCAAATATATTCTCAGTCCCTTTCTTTTTCTCTTCCTCTTCTGGGACCCCTATATTCTGAATGTTGGTGAGTTTAATGTTGTCCCAGAGGTCTCTGAGACTGTCCTCAATTCTTTTCATTCTTTTTCTTTATTCTGCTCCCTTATTTCCAACATTTTATCTTCCAGCTCACTTATCCGTTCTTCTGCCTCAGTTATTCTGCTATTGATTCCTTCTAGAATATTTTTAATTTCAGTAATTGTGTTGTTCATCACTGTTTGTTTGCTCTTTAGTTCTTCTAGATCCTTGTTAAATGTTTCTTGTATTTTTTCCATTCTGTTTCCAAGAGTTTGGATCATCTTTACTATCTTTACTCTGAATTCTTTTTCAGGTAGGTTGCCTATTTTGTCTTCATTTATTTGGTCTTGTAAGTATTTACCTTGCTCCTTCATCTGTAACATTTTATTTTGTCATTTCACTTTTTTTTTTTTTTTTTTTGATGGGTGGTGCTATATTCCTCTTACTGGTTGTTTGGCTTGAGACGTCCAGCACTGGAGTTTGCAGGCATTTGGTAGAGCCCGCCTTGGTGCTGAGATGAGGACCTCTGGGAGGCCTCACTCCGAATGATATTCCCTGGAGTCTGAGGTTCTCTGTTATTCCAGCAGTTTGGACTTGGAGCTCCCACCACAGCAGCTCAGCCCCAACCTCCGGCCTGGGAACCAAGATCCTGCAAGTTTTGTGGCACGGTTAAAAAAAATAAAAAAGAAAGAAAGAAAGGAAGGAAGGAATGAAGGAAGAAAGAAAGAAAGGAGCAGCACAATATCAAAGAATAAAATACAAAATAAAATTAGAAAGATAAAACATGTATTAAGAAAAAAAAACTATAATTGAAACAACTGGTCACTGGGGGTTCCTCCCGGTCCCCTTAGGTGTCCGTGGTCCCCCACCAGTGCCTGGTAGGTGCCCTAGTTGTGAGGAGATGCGAATTCTGCATTTTCATAGTATGCCATCTTTTCTCTGTCCCTCTAAAATTTGATGTCTTTTAATTGAAACTTTTTCAAGTATTTTCAAGAATATGAAGTTTTATAAAATTGTCTTTTCAAATTTTTCAAATAGAAGTCTTCACATAGGATTAAAAACTTGCTGTTCAGGAGAAACATAAAGCATTACCAGGAGCACGTGTCTTCAAGGCTGTGCTTCCAGGCTTAAGGATCTTTGTAGGGGCCTTAAGCCCACTTGGTTTTAGCATACTCATTGTCCTTAGTACGTCAGAGCTGTTTTTCCTTTTCCTGTTGCCACTATCTTTCCCCAGTCATTGATACAACTGTGGGTGTTTCTACAGTGAAGTCAGTCTCTGGGTTAAATCACTCGCCGCTGCCTCGGTTACCATCAGTCTCCACCACCTGCCACACTGCAGCAGCAGCAACAGCAGCTGTGCAGCCACGACCTCCCACCTCCTGGCTCATTAGCTCCAGGCCAAGAGACTACTTTTAAAGTTCTTTTGATATTGGACAGCGTCCCCTGGCCACCCAGAGTTGCATGAGTTCAACACCAAAGGTGTTGGTGGTTTACCTACCCCCAAATACAACATCTCTAATTCAGCTTCTAGATCAGGGGGTCATAAGAACCTTTAAGGCTCATTACACACTGTAATCTATGGAAAGGATTGTTAATGCTATGGAAGAGAACCCTAACAGGGGGACCATCACAAAAGTCTGGAAGGATTACACCATTGAAGATGCCATTGTTGTTATAGAAAAAGCTTTGAAAGCCAGTAAGCCCTAAACAATAAATTCCTGATGGAGAAAACTGTGTCCAGATGTTGTACGTGAGTTCACAGGATTTCTGACAGAACCAATCAAGGAAATCATGTAAGATATTGTGGTTATGGCAAAAAGGTGAAGGGTGAAGGTTTCAAGGTATGGATCTTGGAGGAATTCAAGAGCTAACAGACAGCACAGCACCACACCAGAGGAATTAACAGAATTTGACTTGATGGATATGAGTGCTTCTGAACCAGTGCCAGACAATGAGGAAGAAGATGTAGAAGGAGCGGTGCCAGAAAACAAATTGACATTGAACAATCTGACAGAAGGATTCCCATTATTCAATACTGATTTTGACTTCTTTTATGCCATGGACCCTTCTATGATGCAGGCACTGAAACTAAAGCAAAAGGTAGAAGGATTGGTGCCATAATGATACATTTTTAGAGAAGTGAAAAAGCAAAAATGTCAGACAAATTATGATGTAAAGTTACATCAAGGGTGTATGCCTCTGGTGCCTCCGCTTCTACCTTCTCCACCTCCGCCACCCCTGAGACAGCATGACCGACCCCTCCTCCTCAGCCTGTTCAATGTGAAGATGACCAGGATGAGCACCTTTATGATAGTCCACTTCCACTTAAAGAAAAGTAATTATCATGCCTACAGTATAAACTTATCTGTTGTGTATGTGTGTGTCTTTGTGTGAAAATCTATGATTAGGTTGGCCAGAAAGTTTGTTCAGGTTTTTGCATAACATCCTATGGAAAAACCCAAACAAAGCTTTTGGCCAACCCAGTAATTATACGGCAAGAACTACATGAGAGGTTTTGTGCCACCATCACCACCACCATCAACATCACCCAAGTGTTCATCATGTGCAAGACTTGTACTGAAGTGGATAGCCTATCCTGATATAGACATAAAGAGAGTGATATTTAATATAAAATTAATAATGTGTTAGCTTTCTTACTGTTTTATAACTTTGCTTTCAGAGAATTACATGACTATACAGTATGCCTCTCTCTTCTAATGGGAGAAACTGAGTATCAGCTGATCATCACAGGTAAGTGGTTTAAAAAAATGTAACAATGTTTCCAATACTGTATTATGAATATGACTGTAGTACTGTATGCCATAAAATTTTTATAATGATTCATTCATTAGTGTATAGGCTAGGCTATCATGAAGCCATGGTATTGATTACACTAAGCTACCATAAAACAATTGTATTGCTGTTTCTTTGTTCTCAGTGAATGAATCATTTTAACTGTAAATAAATATAAATTTCTTTTTCACATTATCTTTTCACTTTTGATGTCTAGTTTAGCAATACATAATATATCTACAATGCTTGGTATCATGTAAGACACTATTGATATAGGTACTGATGGACAGACCATTCACCTTGTAAACATACAATGTAAACTTATGGTATGTATAAATACAATGCAGTACTATAAATTTATTTTCCTTACAATTTTCTTAATAGCATTTCTCTTCTCTAGCTTGCTTTATTTTAAGAATACAGTATATAATACATATGATATACAAAATATGTGTTAATCCACTGTGACATTATCATGTAAGGCTTCCAGTCAACAGTGGGCTATTCGTAGTTGTTTTAGGAGAGTCAAAAGTTATATGTGGATTTTCAACTGTGCAGGAGGTCAGCACCCTTAACCCCTGTGTTGTTCAAGGGTCAACTGTACTTTGATCACATCATGCTTTCACATTCTTTTAAGATATCAATTTCCACACTTAAAGAGTAAATATCTGGCTTAAATTATCGCATGTCCTTTTTGTGCTAAAAAGTCCATATTCATGCAACCTTTATGCTGTCTTCAAACACAAGATAATCACCTGAAAACAGGCATTTACTTCATACACCTCACTGAGAAGAATGCAAAAATCTACCAAATCCATAATATCAAGAATGGAGTTGAAGAGCCTAAAGAGACAAAAGATTTTGATGAATTTTTGAAAGACTTAAAGCAGATAGCATATTACTGTAAAATAAAACAGAGTTGAGAAAGCTGATCCCCACACAAGAGAAGACTATAGCAAAGATGAGAATGTGACAACTGGAAAGAAAGAAATGTATTCTCAAGAGAGACAGTGACTTTATCTTTTAAGGTGGGAGACACTTGAGCATGTTTAATTATTGATGAGAAGCATCCAACTGCAAGAGCATGTCCAAATAATCAGAATGCAAATTGAAAACCATTTGAGATTAGTGTTAAAGATGTTTGTGGTGACATTAATATATTCTGTTATACAAATTTCTCCACTTACACTTAGATACTCAGGGATGGGTGCAGAGAATAGAGATAGCAGGGTTCATCCAGGTTTGAGTTTTCACTGAATAAGTGTGATGAAAAGACAGAAATTAGTTACTGGTGGAATGTTCCTAAAATGATGGATCATGAGACCTACAGTGGATAAAATATGTAGGAAAAAAAAAAAGAAGGGGTGATGGATTTGGACAAAGTAAAAGGGTTAATTAACTGAAGGTTTTGCATGTGTCATTAAAGATTGTAGTTACGGAGCAACTGAAAATGCAACTGAGAAGTTTCCATGACGTTTTCAATCATGTATGAAGGCAAAATAGTGAGTTTCAAACACACAACAATTTAGAAATTTTGACCTAGTTTTACCTTGCTAAGAAACTCATTGGATGTCCTCACGAACATTACATAAGGAATATGTGGAAGTTATTATCGTAGGTTCCATGAAAAAATGGAACTCACCCAGAAATAAAAAAGGAAAAGAAATCGCAGGCTGTTGGTTTGACCACAGGTCTAAAATATAAATGAGAACAGGAAGCCAGGGGACTCTTAGTTAAATGTTTTCATGAAGAAAGAGGAAACTTAAAAAAAAAAGTGTGATTAAGAATCTGGACATTCTTAGTTATATATTGAGCAAGACAACTTTCTTGTCTTAAAAATTACAAAGAGAAAGAAAATAATTAAAATTACAGTCAAAAGAGTTGCTCAAGATGAATAGAATATGAACTGGATGGAAATATGGCACATTTTAAAACATTTAACATACTGCTTGTTTCTTTACTGAATAATAGGTAGAGAAACAATATCATACATAATATATACAGTTTTTCAATGTCTAGAAAGTTAGAGTAACAAAATAATATATATGGTATAAAATTTGATAGGGTTAAAGCTTTATGCTGAAATATGTCTGGAGATGAAGAGGAGAATATAGGTAGATGAGTTTGTAGTGGAAAATTTAAAAAAAAATAGAGGTTTGAATTATGACCTAATATACAGATATAGTTACCAGAAAATTTAAAAATAGTAACATAACTAACCAAACATGAAGTAAGGGAGTAATGAAAGTAGGAAGTAACATATTCCATTAATCTTCCATGTAGATAATGTATAACATTAATCAACTGAATTCAGAGGTAAAAGAATAATATTTAGAGTTATTTTTGTAACTGACAGAAGAACTAAAACGAGAAAATGCTTAAAGTTTTAACATTTTGGACACACAAAAGGAGACAAGGTGTGACAGAGAATACTACTTTCAATTAATATCTTTTGTACTCTTTGGGCATTTGTTTATAATCTATTTGTTTATACTCTAGTATAAAGATAACATACTCTTTATTTCCTGGTTCCTTGAAACATTTTCACTCTATTTTAATTTATTGCAAGACATTCTCTGTGGGACCTTCCCATGAAGACCATCCAAAAATCAAAGGCAGGAAATGAAATGACTAAGTAATTGCTCAATGGTTTAAGTTACGTTAAAGCTCCACATTCCTTCATAATTGCCCATTTTACTCTAGATACAATTCAAGGTGTAAAACTATGTTTCATAAAACTCTAAATAACTGTGTACTAACAAGTTTTGAGATTGTGCTCCGCAGTAGGCTCATTCGGAAAATTATGATTAACTATGCTGACAGAAATTGCCAAATTTCATCCTTAGGGGTATATACATACATGTGAGAGAGAGAGAGATTGAGAATGATTTCAAGGAATTGCTTCATGCCATTGTGAAGACTAGAAGTCCCAAATCTACAGGGCAGGTGATCAGGCTGGAGACCCATAGAACAGTTGATGCTGCTGCTTTAGTTAAAGGAAGTCTGGAGGCAGAATTCTTTTTTCCTCAGGGGAACTTCAGTCTAAGACCTTCAACTGATTGGACGAGGCCCACCCACATCAGGGAGCATGATCTGCTTTACTAATATATACTGGTAAATTGTTAATTTCATGTAGAAAATATCTCCACAGTGACATCCAGACTGGTGTTTTACCAACTGGTGTCTGACCAACTGGGTACCATGGCCTAGCCAAACTGAAACATAGTTAACCATTGCAATGACAACTATTACTATATATGACTACTTTAATTTTTAAATTACCATTTAAAATATCCACCATAAAACTAAAATACTAAAAGATAAATTATTGCAAATAGGGCATTTAATTTCAACAGCTATCATAGACAGTATTAAAATACCACATTCAATTTACATAAGGCTTGCTCCTGAATCTCCAATAAAGTATTTTTTTTCTACCCTCCAAAATTATATTAGCCCTACTTCTAAAGGATTCTGGATAAATCTGTAAAGGTTGTTTGAAAATGAACAACCTTTCTTGCTGTAACTTTCATAAGATTCCCATTTATTTCTTGCTGTAACTTTCATAAGATTTATTTCTTGCTGTAACTTTCAGAAGATTCCCACTTTTGATTTATCAATCTCTGTTTCTATACTGTGTGAAAAATTACCTAGTAAAAATATGTCCTCAGATCAATTCTACCTTTTGACTTTATCTGTTCTCATATAATGCCACCTTAAAATGTATGTACTTAAACCAGAATATTTCTAGTATAGCTTAACTAACATATTGTTCTAATGTACATTGTACAAATAAATTTTCACTGTAAAATTTTTACTTATTAATGTGAAATAAACAAAACTGTTCCAGCAACAACTGGCCATTTTTTAAAATCCATTTTACAGTAAGACTGACAAAAATTCCCACTGACCTGCTGGCTTCGTTTTATGTGCTAACACTGAAGCAGAGTTTGATTAGAGATTCTGAATTTATTTACTTTCCCTCATTGTTTATGTCTGTGTACACTTAAATGGCTGCCATGTTCTGATTCTGGCTCAAGGGAATATGAGTTTTAGGAGAGTTAATGGGGGAAGAATGTATGTGCATGCAGCCAATGTACGCACATTCTGTGTGTGTATATTTATACACATATCTATGAAATACTTGTGTAACTATACTTATAATTTACTTACCTACTCTCTCCAGCCTCTATCAGAAGATGCACGTGATCCATCTGTGTGTGCACATTTGTGAAAAAAGTCTCCATTCATTGTTCCAAATGATTCAAGAAAATATGAAATTAGTGTATAAACCTGTGTGAAGAGAAAAATAGAAAAGGCATCCCATGAGTTTCCTAATCTGGGTATGACATAACTTGAGAGATAAAATTATTCAGTGATATATTTATAAAAGGTGGAAGTTTGCAGAAAATACACAAAATATCTTGGGGAAACCATTCATCTGAAGCAAAGATTCTGAATCTTATCAAAGTTGCGTGATCATATATGGAGTTAGTGGTAAAACTGAAATTAGAGGTCAGTTTTCTTGAAGATTAGCTTAGACCCACATCCTTGTTCTACTGAGACTCAGTTTTCATATTATGCTTCACACTAGGTAGATTCCTTCTGCAAAGAGACTTAGAATAATTCTAAAAGAACTTGGGAAGAAAGAAAATTTCCATAAGAACAGACAGGTTTTGGTTTTAAAAATAAAACGCAGAACTCTAGCTACAAAAGTGTTCCAGAAATGTAGTTTTCAAATTTCTAAGCCTCTGTGGTATAGAAAGGCATCCTAAAAGGAGTGCAGAATAGAATATCTCAATAATTGCTACAACCTATATCTTGGCTGCTCAAAATCCATGCACATCCCTCTACTTAAACTTCAAAAGAGAAACAGTACCAGTAACTATGTTTACCTACTATGCATAATTAAATAATTATGAAAACACACCTAATCTTTTATCAGTAGGAGAGATCCATAATCATATCAGGAATTTTATCCATCTCTAAGTGAGATTCAGTACTCTTCTAGGTATCCTACGTTACTATATTATAATATTCAGATAATTTTAGGTCACCTCTACCAACTAGGTGACCTCTGATTAAAAAAAAAAAAAAGATTGGCCAGATATATGAGACATTATTAATAGAAACTAGTGAAAATACTTGAGACATAACTAATAGAAAATATCCAAGTGGAAAGATTAAAACAAATCTTTTGTTTATGTTGTGTGTTCCTCTGTGTTACAAAAACAGCAAAGCATGTTCTGACTCACAAAACAATGATACCATCCATTGCACTGAGCCACAGTCAGCTCTTTCATAAGAGGCATGATGTTTTCAGTTCTACAGCCAAAAATTCATCTACAGTCAGAAATTCATCAGAAAGCTATAAATGCTATGATTAGTCAACAAATATATCTTACGTAGATTTTAAGCTCTGGATAAAACTTTCAGGAGTGATTTAATAATTATAGCTTTCAAGTAAACCTAGGGCTCTCATGAAGAAAATGGTGACCAGGTGTTTTGTCATACCATTATAGGGCACATTTTTTTTGGTAAATATATAACATAATAAAACATGTTTAAGCAATACCCTGAGGGCTTTGTCAGTTACATGAAGAGATCACTAAGAGTGATATTTGTTATATGTTGACTTCATTGAAGAGAGATGATTCTTCTGAGCTTTTCAAAAATGGGAGAGAATTTTGGTGTGAGGTGGCATAAAATGATTTGCTGGAAAATGGTATGACAGATGCCTGCTCAGGGTCCTTTTGACTTTACATTTGTGCCATCCTTTAATAACACTATGTTTCAAGAAATGCTCTGCAAAGGTCTCAAATGGAAATTGAACTTAGTGTGAATTCAGGCAAGTTCTTAAAGTTTCTAAGTCCTGGGTTTTTCATCTGTAAAATGAAGAGATCGAGCTAGACTGGGATTTTCAAAATGTGTCCTATTTATCCACAGACTGAGGTATGCCACGGGGCCACATGAGCGAAGTTCGCACACTCTCTCCTTTACCTTTACAGCCTGATTCTAGCTACTGGAAAAACTGATGTCTGAATTTCATTTGAGCAAAGATCTCCACGTTCCATTCTAGAAGCAGTAAAGTACAGTGAAATGAGTTCAAATGTACTTTTCAATGGCCTGAAATAGGGCAAGAGACTGAACCTCTTTAAATCTTGGTGCCCTTGCCTATAGATATTCATGATAGCATCTCTTGATGGCAAAATGCCATGGCAAACTGAGAATCTCTTGACTTCCAGCTTTATGATCTATGATGCATTTCTTCTGCCTTTTTCTCTGCTGAATCGCTAACATTTTTCTCAAATGTGCAAGGAAGAAGTCTTTTTAGTCAACTGAGAAGAAATAAAAAAAGGGATTCAACACCTTCTATGATTACAAGATATGGAAAAACTCTTGCAGTTTGTATAAGAGTATATACCCAACCATGTTAGAACAGCTTTAAAATACATTCTTTGAAGTACTTTGGGGCCATCTCAAATATAATGCAAAGAAAATCTTTGACTTAGCTATTGCAAACATTTATTCAACTGCAATGCAGTTATTACATGTATTATGTTACTATTTTATGTCTGTGTTTATACATGTAATATATTGGTACACATACGTATGCTTCCTTATTATCTTTCACTTTATTTTCCTAACTATTGCTAAGTTGCCTAAAAAGCTAGACCTCAGCTTTTAAGTACCTGAAACAAAAGATAAGTAGACAGGGGAAAATGTATGTTATTGGCAAAAGTGGAAACCCTAGAGGAACTGTGCTCATCCATCCTTCTTGTTATGTTTCTTCCTATCTCAAATCAGCTCTTAATCACTAGTTGTGCTTCACTAAAAGTCTTCTACCCCTGCTGAAGCTTGAGTGAGCCCTGAATAATCAGTGGATGCATTCTCAAACATGAACTGACAATGCAGAGGCTTCAAAGTTCTGAGCCACATGTTAACTTTTAGGAAAAAAAAAGTCACTCCGAGCATTTTATAGACAGCAAAACTATCCTAAATAACTCCAAAAGATCATCATAAAAAACAAACGAAGAGTCCAAGGACATTTTTTGTTTGTTTGTTTCCGTGAGGGCGGATATTTAATAGAAAATTAACAGAATGAATGGGCTGAATGAAATAGAATTCCTTTCGAACATCTAAGTTTTCAGAAGTGTAACGGAACCCTGGGTGCTTGGGACAACATACACTGGAATATTGGAATATCTGTTGACTTAGAAGTGAATTGTGGTTTTATCTCCTCTACAGTCCATCTCACTATTGCAGATTGCTGGACTAAAATTTTTATGTGAATATGTTGATAAACATTTTTTGTTTGTTTGTTTTGTTTGTGAAGATTGAGTGTAGACAGATTTCATTAATAATATCTGACATAAGACAATTTTAACAGGATACTCTCATTTCTCTGTGTTTCCTACCTGAATTCTGAGGAGAAACTGATGTGAAAGTATTTGCCAATTCTTGCTGATAGTTCAGCTAAAAAGTCACTTCCATGGGAAACAGTATGGAGAATCCTCAAAAAATTAAATATAGAACTACCAAAGGATCCACCTATGCTACTTCTGGGTATTTATCTGAAGAATATGAAAACACTAACTCAAAAATAAATATGCATCCCTATGTTCATTGCAGCATTACTAGCAATAGCCAAGATGTGGGAACAACCTAAATGTCCATTGATGGATGAATGGATAAAGAAGATGTGGTACACATGCATACAATGGAATACTACAGAGCTATAAAAAGAAGGAAATCTTGCCATTTGCAACAACATGGATGGGCCTTGAGGGTATTATACTAAGTGAAATAAGTCAGGTAGAGAAAGACAAATACCGTGTGATTTCACTTATATGTGGAACCTAAAAAACTAAACAAACAAACAAACCAAACAAACAAAAAAACAAATTCATAGATACAGAGAATGGATTGGCAATAACCAGAGGGGAAGAGCATTAGAGGGGGGGTGAAATGGGTGAAGGGGGTCAATTGTTTGGTAACGGATAATAACTAGACTTATGGTGGTAATCACTTTGAAGTATATACAAATATCAAATTATAATGTTACACCTGAAACTTATATGATGTTATAAACCAATTTAACCTCAATTTTAAAAAAAGGTCCCTTTCCTACAACCACTTCAAATTCATAAAACCACGTATTCCTCGTTTCAGCACTGGAAAGCTCAGAGCCTGGCATATGGTAAGTGCTTAAAAACATAATTGTTGAGAATACAAGAAATTATTATTTTATCAAAGTTTCATATTATCTTTCCTTGCAAAGAATTCAAAGCTAATTTTATTTTATAAAAACTATATAACAACATCACAAAAAGAATTTAAAATAGAAAAAAGGAGAGAAACCATTCATGATCTTGTTTGAATAAAAAAGTAGTGCACTTTTTGTTATTTGACTGTCAGTATTTTTTCATATGGCTATTTCCAGAGTTGAAGTGATAACACAGTAATATTTTATATTTCTATTTTCTGATGTTGTGATATCATTTCTATTGTTATCATTGAAATAAATGTATATTACTTCATTTTTATTATGCTAGTGGTGAATATAAGGTTGTTTATTTCACCATTTCAAAGACTATTGCAATGGATAGATATGTTCTTAGTTTGTCCCATTTTTACTGGTTTTTCCATTGGATATATTTACAGAAGAGGAATAATTAGGTTAAAATGTATAAGATTTTATACAATTGATTATAGATCACTGAATTATTTCAAAAAATGTACACATGATTCATCAGCAAGGTACAGAAATTCCAATTTCAGAGCAACTTCACAAGTACTGGAAATAATAAACTTTTCTAATGTAATTGAAAGAAACTGTACTTTGTTTTGTTTTGTTTTTTGCGGTACGCGGGCCTCTCACTGTTGTGGCCTCTCCCGTTGCGGACCACAGGCTCCGGACGCGCAGGCTCAGCGGCCATGGCTCACGGGCCCAGCCGCTCCGCGGCATGTGGGATCTTCCCGGACCGGGCACGAACCTGTGTTCCCTGCCTCGGCAGGCGGACTCTCAACCACTGAGCCACCAGGGAAGCCCTGTACTTTGTTATTTTAACTATATTTCTAGGATTGCTATAGAAGTAGAAAATATTTATGTTGTTATGAGTTATACTTTGTCTATGATAATTCATATGAGTGAGTGGTGTGTGGTTACCAGAAAACAATAGTTAATATTTATGGTAAGAGTTTGGCATGTATTCATTTAATCTTTAAACCCTATAATGACAGCATTTTAAAAACTCATTTTAATATATATGGACACTTAGACTTAGGGAAGAAAAATCACACAGTTCATACATGTTGCACCTAAAGTAATTCAAAATTATCCAAATATCTAGAGGATGGGATGGGAGATGTGAGTGAAGACATGCAAACTGAATGAGACTGCTTAATTCCTGTTGGAGTCCTAGAAGTCTCCCAACTTGACTTGTATTGTTGTTGTTGTATTTGGCTTGTTAGTTTCATTGTTTTAAAATTCCTGAACACTATACAATCATTTCTTGAAACTAATATGTCACTTGATATTTTGAAGAGTCCACAATACAAAATTCTCTTTGTCTTCATAAGCAATACTGGAACAATCTATAGTGAACTTCTAGGTGAAAGAAACCTTATGGGATGGTTAAAGGTCAAGGTCAATGTAGTTATGAATTTTTAGTTGAGTAACTTGAGACCAAGCAGGTCAAATGATTGGCCCAAATCTGAATTAGTAAGTAGCAGAGCTGTGACATTTCATTACCCTACATTCCCTTGTACTATCTTGCTATTGATTCTTTGTATGGAAATGTTTGCTCTGAGGGTGGTAAACATAATGTCAGAGTCCTTTCTCTATGGCAGGAATTAAATTTTATAATCACTTCCAAGCAAGGTGTTAAATTCCTGTTATTCCAAGCCCTCACCTGTGCATTAAATCCTCATGCTGAGACAGAATGTGAGAGTGCAGTACATGCTTCCAAGGATACAATTAACCCTATTCCTATTTGTACTGCATGTCACGTGGTCACATTAAAAGACTTTATTGTTTTGCAGATAAAGATTGTTTGAGGCATCCTATGTTCATCTTGAATTATTCATGAAATATCATTATTTATTCATTCGTTCCTGAGCAATCTTGCTTAGTCCAAGTACCTATACTCTTTTGTTTCTTATATGAAGATGTGTTAGGATAATAGCTTTATATGAGATGTACAGTATTAAAGGGCAGCTTCTAACCATTTAACCTAGCATGGACATTTAGAGACAGAACAACTCACTGGTAAAGAATACATAAGAAAATTAAGATAGGGGATGCTAATCAGAAACAAAGTCAAATCATTTTACATTAATGGGCAATTGTTCAAATGCTAGTGTGTCACGATTAATAGTACTTATTTAGAATCTATCATCTGAGTCTCTGAAAGAACTCAAGAACTTCAAACACTAGTTTTGAACGAGTATTCAAAAGCCTTACCTTAGAATGTATCTAAATGCTCTCAAATAATGCTTTATCAACCTGTTGATTTGGAAGTAGCAAAGGAACTCCCTGGGGAGAATATAAAGTAGAGTTTTATGAAGCATGATACACCAAGAAATGGTCTATGTGAATGATGAATTGAACAGTGAGAAGGAAGAGGATAAAAACAGAAATACAGAAAAAATGAGGTGGGAGGGGCTTCCAAAAGGTGTTTATGAGTTAGAAGATACCCCTGCTTGTGGGAATAGGAAGGACTTAAGAATGACTTTTACCCAAAACTAAGCAAATGAGCTTATAGATGGAATACCCATATCATATATTTCCCAAACTAGTCCCTTTTAAGAGTGAAAGTGGGTTACACTAGGACAAGAAACATAAACTAAGACTGTATTAAGTAAATCAGGGCATGCCATTATCCTAAATATAGAGGACTTAAGTGAATACTTATAACGAAAAGTATTTCCTGTTTATCATGCCACACTAGAATCTACTCAGCCCTTTGGGGATACTGAGAAATAATGCTCAGTAGAGTGTGTAAAGTCTAAAAAGGGATATATGTGAAATGACTGAAGGAACTCAAAACATTTAGCTTGTGTAAACAAAGGTATCAATAACTTATCATGATAGTTATTCTTAAGTAGTTGAAGGCATATCACATTATCTATGAGTAAGACTTACTTGGCCTAGCTGCACAGAATAGAACTAGAACTAATGTGTGAGTGATGACTGGAATATAAAAAGAGTTTATGACATGGTGTCATGCTTTAGGAAGTTTGGGTTTACCTAGGTTGGAATCACAACTTGGTTGCCAATTATTTAGAGGAACTTAGAGAGTTCTTACCTCTGTATCTCAGCTTTCTCATACTAAGGAATGACTTCTCTAAGGTTATACATGTGGCCATCTCAGATTCCTCACTGCTAGTTGTGCAGGGAATGTTCTTATATAAAGAGAGATAGTTAGAGCATCAACCCCCATTCTTGGTTAACAAGATATCTCTGGGAGGTCTCTCTCTACTTTCAGTTATCATCACACCTCTTTAAAGTTGGACGTATTGCTCTTCCTTTCACATTTTATCCTACGTATAGGTACATAGTTCAGGTGATACAGGTTGCACATCTATACAAAACTCAAGTAAGGGGTAGATGTTAAAACAGGAAAAGGGAGTAACATGAACCAAGGCAATCCAGTTTTAGGAAATTGGATATAAGTTCAACTTGGGGTCTTACAGTAGAAAATTCATGACATGGCTTCATTGGGCAAGTGCCATCTTTAGCAAGCCTACGTCTACCTCTGGCAGTGGGCCCTTGCCCTCTAAGCTAAAGAAAGGGGCATTATTTCAACATATTATAAGGCACAAACTTTTCCAACTAAGTATCTCTGATAGAAAGAGCAAGAGAAATGGGGCTGTGTGTTTGTGTGCTCATACAAACTTTGGGGAAGTGACAATATGTGTCACATATGTGACAATATGTGTGTTTATTTATGTGCTATCAGGCTGAAATGGTCTATCAAAAGCATAATATTTCTTTGGATTCTTACAATTTTCTTTAAAATCCTTAAAAATATTGCATGTACTCTATATCTACCTTATTTTCAAATAAATATAACAGTATAAAATGACTACAAAAAAAGTTGATGATGCAAGATGTGCAGTTTTTCCCAGGAAATCTCATATACTTTATATTCCTCATAACTTGCATAATATCTGCTTAGTAAGTTAGGGTTGCTGTAACAGAATACCATAGGCTGCGTGGCTTATAAACTACAGTTTTCACAGCTCTGGAGGTTGAGAAGTCCAATATCCAGACACCAGCAGATTTGGTGTCTGGTGAGAGTTCACATCCTGGTTCACTGACAATCATTTTCTCACTGTGTCCTCACATGGTTGAGGCAGGAAGGAGCTCACTAGGGTCTCTTTTACAAGGGCCCTAAACTTATTCTTGAGGACCCCACGCTCATGACATAATCACCTCCTAAAGGCCTCACCTACAAATGCCATCACACTGCACATTAAGATATAAATTTGGGGAGGACACAAAACATTCACTCTATAGCAATATCCCCAAGGTTTTGTTTTTAGCTGTGCATTTATGAAACAGGCATGTACATTAACAACTGAAGAGGGCAGAAAAATCCCCCAAATGACATAAGCAAATATATATATACCCAACTATCACTATAACTGTATTTTAGAATACTTTAATGATGCTAAAATGAAACCTGTACCTCTTAGGTATCACTTCTCATTCCCACCTCCCACCAGCCCTAAGAAACTACTAATCTATTTTCAGCCACTATGAGTTTGTCTATTCTGGACATTTCATATATTTTTAAAAAATCATACAGTATGTAGTCATTTTTGACTGATTTCTTTCACTTGGCATAATGTTTTCAAGGTTCATCTAGGTTGTAGCATGTATCAGTACTTTAGACATTTTCATTGCTGAATAATATTCCATTGTATGATTATATCACACATTTTATTTATATATTCATCAGATGATCATCTGGGTTGTTTCCGTTTTACACAATTATTAATAATGTTGCTCTAAATATTCACATACAAGTTTTTCCATGGAAATAAGCTTTTATTCTCTTGGGTATATATCAAGGAGTAGACTTGCTGAGTCATATGTTTCAAATTTAACATTTTGAAGAAATCACAAACTGTTTTCCAAAGCATCTGTCACAATATAAATTTCTATCACCAATGTATGAGAATCCCAATTTCCCCACATTCTCATGAATATGTGTTTTAAAGCATCTTTTTGAGAAGAGCCAACCTAGTGGGTGTAAAGTGGTATCTCATTGTGGTTTCGATTAGCACTTCCCCAAAGACTACTGATTTTGAGCGTTTTTTCTTGTATTTATTGGTCATCTATATATCTTCTTTAGACAATACCTATTTAGATATTTTCCCCATTTTTACTTATCAGATATATAATTTGAACATATTTTTCCCACTTTGGATAGTTTTTTACTTTATTGATGATACTATTTAAAGCACAAAAGTTTTTATTTTGATAAAATCCAGTTTTTTTCCTTTATCACTGTGCTTTTGGTTTTATATCTAACAAGACATCACCTAACCCAAGACAACAAATATTTACTTATATTATGTTTGCTTAGAAGAGTTCTTACATTTAGGTCTACAATCCATTGAGTTCACTTTTGTATATTGTGTGAGATAAGAGTCCAGCTCCATTTTTTTGCATGTAAATATACAGCCCCTTGCATTGATAAGCCTACTCTTTACCCACTGAGTGATCTTGGCACTTTTACCAAAAATCATTTGACCGTATATTTGACAGTTTATTTCTGGACCCTCTGTTCTATTCCATGGGTCTGTATGCCTGTCTTTATGCCAGTACCACAGTATTTTGATTATTGTAACTTTGTATTAAGTTTTGAAATTAGGAAATGTGAGACCTCCAACTTTGTTCTTGACTTTAAAGGTTGTTTTGGTTGTTTGGGGTCCCTTAAAATTCCATGTGAACTTTAGATGGAATTTTCTATTCTTGTAATAAACGATGTTGGGATTGGAATAAATCTATTCCATTAAATCTGTAGATCACTCTGGAGAGTACTGGCATCTTAACAACATAAAGTCTTCTAATCCATGAACAAAGGATGTGTTTCTATTTATTGGGGTCTTCTTTAAGTTTTTTCAACAGCTTTTTGTAGCTTTTAGTGTACAAGTCTCTTGCTTTTTTGGGTTTTTGCTATATATATTTTTTTATGTCATTGTAAATGGAATTGTTTCTGTAATTTCTTTTCTTTCTTTTTTTTTTTTTTGCGGTACACGGGCCTCTCACTGCTGTAGCCTCTCCCGTTGCGGAGCACAGGCTCCGGACGCGCAGGCTCAGCGGCCATGGCTCACGGGCCCAGCCACTCCGCAGCATGTGGGATCCTCCCGGACCGAGGCACGAACCCGTGTCCCCTGCATCGGCAGGCAGACTTCTCAACCACTGTGCCACCAGGGAAGCCCTGTAATTTCTTTTTTATATTGTTCATTGAAGTATATAGAAAGTGAACTGATTTTTAGGTGGGGATCTGTATCCTGAAACTGCTAAATTCATTTATTAGTTTTAATAGATTTGGGGAGAATCTTTAGGTTTTTGTACATAAAAGATCATGTTATCTGCAAACAGGTAATTTTACTTCTTTCTAATTTTGATGCTTTTTATTTCTTTTCTTGCCCAATTTCTGTGGCTAGGAATTCCAGTATTATGTTGAATAAAAGTGGTGAAAGCAGTCATCCTTGTCTTATTCCAGGTTCTAGAGGAAAAACTTTCAGGTTTTCATCATTGAGTATGATATTAGCTCTGAGCTTTTATATATGGTCTTTATTAGATTAGTTAAAAATAAGAAAAAATGTTTTTATTTTACCTTCTCTTATTCCTTCTGAAATGGTCTTCCTTATTTTATGCAGAACTGAGTTTCTAACCTATATTCTTTTCTGCCTCTCTAAAGAACTTCTTTTAACATTTCTTTGAAGGCAGGTATGCTAGAAACAAATATCCTCAATTTTTGTTTGTCTGAAAGAGTCTTTATTTCTCCTTAAGTTTTGAAGGATAATTTTGGGAATTCTTGGTTGGTGTTTTTTCTCTCAACCCTTTAAAAATTTTACTCCACTCTGCTCTTGCTTGAATGATTTCTGAGGTAAGTTGGATAAAATCCTATCTTTGCTCTTTCATAGGTAAGGTGCTTTGTTCCTCTGACTTCGTTCAGGACTTTTCCTTTCTCTTTAATTTTCTATATGTTGAGTATGATGTGGCTAGATGTATTTTTATTTTATTTATTTATTTTTTTGATGTTTACCCTGTCTGCTGTCCTCTGGAGCTTCCTGGGTCTGTGGTTTGGTGTCTGACATTAGTCTGAGGAAATTCTCAGTCATTATTATTTAAAATATTTGTTCTATTATTTTATATCTTTTCTCTGGTATTCCTATTACAAGTATATGTACCTTGTGTAGTTGTACCATAGTTTTTGGATATTCTGTTCTATTCCTTTAAGTTCTTCATTCTCTTTTCTTTTCAGTTTTCAAGAGTTCTACTGACTCTAGCTCGGAAATTCTTTCCTCATCTGAGTCTAGTCTACTAATGAGCCCATCAAAGTCATTCTTAATTTGTGTTACAGTGTTTCTACCTATAGCATTTCATTTTGGCTCTTAGGATTTTTATCTTTCTGCTTACATTGCCCATATGCTTTTGTATATTGTATACTTTATCAATTAGGAGCCCTTAGCACATTAATCATAGTTGTTTTAAATTACCCATCTGATAATTCTAATATTCCTGACATATCTGGATCTGATGCTTGTTTTGTCCCTTCAAATTATGTTTTTCTTTTTTTTTTGCCTTTTGGTAACCTTGTGATTTTTTCTTGATAGCTGGACATGTTGTATTGGGTAAAAGAAAATTATATAAAGAGACCTTTAATAATCTGGGGGTGAGGTGTGGGGGTGGGGGAAGAGTTCTGTAGTCCTATGATTAGGTCTCATTCTTTTTGGTGAGCCCATGTCAGTGGACTGTGAACTTCATCAGTGTTTCTCAGTCTCTATCGCCCACCTTAGGTGGAACAGGATGGATAGAGTGGGCTGGAGTTGGGTATTCCTTTCTCCCATATAGAAGGCTAGAGTAGGATGGAGTTGAGTATTTTCATTCCTCCAAATCAATTAGTGTCTGATAATACCCCAACAGGTTAGTCTCTGATTAACTGGTTTCCCATGAGGGCAGGCCTTATTTAGAAAAGTGCTGTGGTTTATTTCAAAATGCTTTTTTTCCTCTCCCCCTCCAGGAAGGACGAGGGGTTTTTTCTCTAATATTTACTGTAGGAACCTGGTGAAGCTCTTGAAGATAAATCTCATAATAATGTGGGGACACCCTTATGATTGGTTTTTCCTGGAGTTTCTAACCCTCAGAGCTGTCCTCACTAAGCTTCTAGCAATTTGTCAATTCAGGTTTTCCTACCCTGGCACTGGTTCCCATGATAAAACATTTAATTCTGTACTCTGGTAAGCCATGACTCCCTGTCCATCTTCTTTGCCCATGGTTTCCTTTAGCTCCTTGTGCACATTTAAGACAGTTGACTTAAAATTTTGTCTAGTATGTCCAATGTCTGGGCTTCCTCAAGGACACATTTCTGTCAATTTGTTTTTCTGTAAAATTTCCCAAGTTTCCTGTTGTTGATTGTTCAGTGCTGTCCTTTTGTCGTGACTTTTCTAAACCATTTTTCAAAGAATATATTCACTGCATTTGGAGTCACTAAAGTGTTTATTCCTTTAACTCAGTGGTTAGCCAGTGGCCAGGCAGAGATTTTCTTAAATGCTTGAAGTCAAAAAGAGAAGGAAAAGAATTCTACCCTTCCAATCAATCATAGCATTGATACAAACTGGAACATCCCTTCAATGCTAAACAGGCTGCCTACAGCTTTGCCTTTTCTTGTACCTCCTGCTTGTTTGGAACCTGCAGATCAGTCAAGGGTGCAAGCCTAGAGGTATTCCTAGATCTCTTTATGCATGCGTCTGGTTCTGCGCATGAATGTTGTCCTCCCTCTTCCCATGGTGTATGTGAGGGCCTCTAAGTGCTTATTCCTAAAAAAAGAGACTTCCTCTTTTTGCCGCCTCCTTCCATGGTTTTGGGTCTATATCCGTCTTATTAAGCAGTCCTCTGATTGCTGTAAGTTTTGGATTAAATTTCAGAGTTCTGAAAAATCAATTATGTCCATCTTTGCCAGTTCATGGTTGTTTCAGCGGAGTTCCCTACTCTACGATATTTTGTGACATCATTCACAGTACTGTTTTTGATTTACTCTCTTGGGAAAGGGAGGGATCTGGATAGTCTTAGAGTATTCCATTTGACCTTTCCCACTATGATCACTCTTTCTCAACAGATTAGTGGCCCAATATAGGGTTACACTAACTGATAAGCACATAGGTTCTAATTAAGTTTTCAAGGATTGAGGAAATACCAGTATATAGGTGGTGGATCCAGTGGGTTTACTGGAAGGAGGACTTACTGCAGTCCAGTGTGAGTACTGGAAATAAATACTATATTTATTATCTACCTCCTATAGGTCCCCATTCTAGGGGAACTATGATAGTTCTTTGGGTATCCAGATAAAAATATCAACTTAGAACATATGTTCAATAATCCTTGAAATGTCTGGACATTCCTCCTTTTCCAATGTATAGTTACCCAAATAAATGATAAGTACTGAGGCTCCTTTGGGTAAGAATGGGGTAATCATCATTTTATATACCTGCCATGGTGTTGCCGGGTCCTTCCTTCTAGAGATCCAGTGGACTCTGCGTATGAAAACTGGCTCATATTCAGAAACTGAGCAAAGGACCATGACTTTTAACTTAGGAGACTGATCTCACCCTCCTCATCCTCCATTCTTTTTTTTTTTTTTTTTTTGCGGTACGTGGGCCTCTTACTGTTGTGGCCTCTCCCGTTGCAGACCACAGGCTCCGGACGCGCAGGCTCAGTGGCCATGGCTCACGGGCCCAGCCACTCCATGGCACGTGGGATCTTCCCGGACCGGGACACGAACCTGTATCTCTTGCATCGGCAGGCAGACTCTCAACCACTGCACCACCAGGGAAGCCCTTTTGTTTTGTTTTATTGATCAAAGATGTTAAGCAACACCCTTGTTGGACACCTATCACTTTATTCCCTAGATGTTCTATGATCCTTTTCCATAAAGATGTCTCTACAATCTTTCCGGTCTTTACGGTAATTGTGTCCTCTTGACTCTTCGTATTTAAGCACAATTACTTCCCCTCTATTACTTTGTTATCATGGATGTTAACAAGTACAGCTTTATCTGACTGCCTTTCCAACTATCCTCGCCTGCAGAGGAGAACCATCAACAAACTTATCAGTGATGCAGGTGCCTCTATTATCAGCATATTCCTTATGAATTCCTTAGTGAATGTTGCATCCACTCAGTCTTCCCATTGAACATAATTTTTGGTGAATCTTCTGCCCTTACATAATATAGTCATTCTAGCATTTCCACCTACCCCAGCCTATTATTTTTTCTACCATCTCTCAGGGTAACATAGACATTTCCACTTCACTGAAAGCTGACCATTATTTTTCCAAGATTCTAGGAGCAACCCAAATGGCAAGTTTGACCCCATCCTGTGGGGTTTTTCTCAATGTGCTGAATTCTGTGTCCTGAAAAAGTGTCCCTAATTCAATGAAATCTTGCTGATCTAATCTTACATTCTGATCCTCTTGGTCAAGTAGCCTTGAAGAACCAGTCTTAGGAGGACTTTCTTCATCCCTGTCAATACATGCCATGTAAACCTTGCAATTATTTAGAGTTATAGTCTCTATCCTCCCTTATCAAGCCCAGCACATCCTCAAGGCAAATTATGCTGCGATTTAACCCTAGGTTGTTTTTTTTTGGCCTGGCAGCAATGAGAGCAGGTAGGAACAGCTCCTGAGGGGCCACCTTTTGTCTGTGGGAGAGAGACTTCTGCAGAATCTTCCAGCACAGCTAGATGCTACATCATTTTTTTTAAAAGGATGGACCATTTCTGGAAGCCTGAAAAGTCCAGGCAAGTTGTAGAGTCAATATCCTTGGGGATATCCCAACTTGTATCTCCTTATCATATTTCAGGATATCAGATTCCTCTCACCCTTCACATAACAGATCTGTTTTGCTGAGCAGTCAAATGTCTTTAGAGTGCTTGAGCTCTTACAATTAGGTCTTCAGTCTGCTGCTCATCTGTGTCAGCCCTTCCAGTGCTGGAGATAATGCCTTCTGTGATTCTTACATTAACTGCTTGTTAAGAGGTCTCAGTCTTTCATTATCCTCTACAGGGCTTAAATACATCACAGCAGTAACCAGCCAACTCTGCTGTCTTTGTAGGCATTGTTACTCCTATATATTTCAACTTTCCACACTTTATACCTACCACTGTATTCCCTCTATGGAGAAAATTTCCCAGATTACTGTTGGTAAAATTTTCAGCAATTGAAGCACCACATTTTTCTAAGTAAACTGCATGCCCTGCCTACCAACCAAATTGCCATCCTGCCTGTGAATGAGTCATTCCCAAATCCCAATCTTGTAGCCTCCTTTCTCAGACTATCCCAGTAGCAGTACCATTTTTATTAAATTTAGGTCTTCCAAGAAGCAGGCATCAAGATGGGATTAAACATACAAGAATTTCAATAGGGGAAATGTCTGTGAGAGAAAACAAGGATGAAAATAGGAAAGGCTGATCCTGAGCGAAGGAGATAGGGAAGGAAGGTTGGATGAAAGCATCACATAATACCAGGAAGTATAAGAATGGTTTGGCAAGAATTTCAGGGAGAGTTTGAGCCAAAGTCCACCATCAGAGGAGTCTCCTGTTTCCAAGATTGGTCCAGTGTTATGATTGTATCCCTGCTACACTAATCATTGGTTGGTAAGAACCTGTGGCCTATGTGAAGCCTGTGCTTGTTACAAATGAGGCAATGAATTTCAGAGTGCAACTCAACCTTTAGACAATATTGTTCCCTGGAAGTTGGAGGTCTGTAGGTATACTCATGGCTGCCACTCTATGTAAGATATCTTCAGTTCAAGTCTAGCAATTTATTTTTTTAATTGATCAGGTTGGATTTATCATAAAAGTATGAGCCTATTTAAATTCTAGATAATCTAGTAACATATCTAATTAAATTCAGATATTAAAGAAACAAGAAAAGAATTTCTGCTACCATTATTTAGTGTAACAAACACTGTAAGAATAAAGAAAGTGAATATATATGGAAAGAAATAATTACATGTCATTATTCATAGAGGATAAAATCATCTATATAGATTATTAGGTTAATAAGAAAATTTAGCAGTTTTCTATTAGGCCTACAATCAAAAATTAAACTTGTTCCTTCAGACAAAAAACAATTAGAAATTGTAATTGAAATGCATGGAGAATTTTCAAAGTAATATATAAATAATAAGTAGTAAACACTAGAAAAATATTCAGAAATTTTATAGAAAAAATTTACAAATTTATTGAAAGATAAGAAGACCTAAATAAGTAGAAAGAAAAACCGTGTTCATGAATGGGAATTTTTCATATTTTTAACTTCCTCAAATTAATCTCTAAATTCAATGTAATTCCAAAAAAAATTACAATGGGCATTTTTTTATAAACTAACTTTAAATTTTATATAAAAACAATAGGGTTATGAATCAATGAAACAAAGTTTGAAGGAAAATGAAAGTGAAGAAATTTTCTCTATAAGTTACAAATATATTTATAAATCTATAGTATGAAGAGAGTGTGGAATTTATGTAGAGATACATAAAGGGATCAATGAATCAGAACAGAACACCATACATCTATAGAAACTTTAAACATGAGCAATCTTCCACTCCTGGCTAAGAAACAGTAGCAGGGAGTGGATTTATCCTCTGTGCCTAAAACAACCATAACACTGAAAAATTTATGAGAAAACTACTTTCAGACATTAGGCAGTGCAGGAAATCGATCACTGAGAAAGAGGAAACAGACAAGGTGAGCCCTTTGATTGTCTAAACTTACTGCCTGGAGAAAATATGTAAGTCACAGAGGCAGCAAAAAACAAAAACAAAAGCAGAAACCAAAGGAGACCCTAGTAGATCCTAGAAGTCTCCCTGACTTGAAGAAATAAAGTTGTGAGTCCTAAGCGACCAAAGCAGTCTGAGTTCATAGGTCAGAGGACCAGAAAGGAGAATGATACAAAAGATAAAGTTCTGTAGGTCTATAGAAGGTCATTCTCAAGTCTTCAGCTGAGTACTGATTAGACTTTCTGAACAGAAATTTCCTGAGGTCCCAGAAATATCCATCTAAAAAGATTAGAGGGAAAAAAATCCCTAGAGCTGGACAGAGACTAGAACTAGTTTGTGTTTTCCACCAACCAGAATGGAAAAACCTTGTAATTAATGAAAAACCAGGGAGTCAGGGAGTCTACTTAAGTATGGCTTAATAGTAAGTCAAATTTAGCCAAGAATATAGGCTTCCCTTATCTTGATCCTAACAGTAAACTTAAATAAAGGAACTTGAAAGGAGCAAAGTATTTTCAAGTAACTTAGCTGCATACCAAAAACAAAAGCTTAATAGTATTTGTAGGAATATGAAAATACCTGGCACCCAACAAGGTAAAGTTTACAATATTTAGAATCAAATAAAAAATTTCCAGGCATGCAAAGAAATAAAACAATATGACCCATAATAAAGAGAAGTTATTCAATAGAAATTAATTATTAGTTAAGAACATTAAAACAAAAAATATGAATTATATACTCCAAATGTTCAAGAAGTTAAAGATTGACCACGTTAAATTCAGACATAAAAGATATATAAAATATGACTAAATCAAATTTGTAGAGATGAAAAATGAATGAGATTAAAGAACACAGAGAATGAGATTAACAGTAGATTAGACTTGCAAGAGAAAAGATTAGTGAAACTGAAGATAAAGCAATGAAAAGTGTCCAAAATGAGACACAGATAAAAGGGACTGAAAATAAATGAACGGATCATAATGAGCTGTAGGACAACTTCAAGCAGCCTAATGTACACATAATGAGCTTCCCAGAAGATAAGATAGAAATTGGGAAACAGAAAAAAGTATATGAAGTGGTTGCTTACGGGCAGAATGGACAATGATGGTCTTGAGAGAGAGAGTACAAAGGGACATGAAGAATTTTGGGGAGACAGGTTCTTTTTCTTGATTGTAGTGACGATTTTATGAGTGCATATATATATATAAACTTATCAGTTTATACAATTTAAACATGTGCAGTTTGTTACATTTCCTTAAAACCTTCATAAAACTGAAAACTTAGTGGGGAATAAATGGTCTAATGATTTTGGGAGAGCTTGTCATAAGGAAAATAAAGATTTACTCACTACGTTACATAGTATATGAAAATAAGTACTAGACATAAGATCTAAGATTTAAAGGTAAAATTTGAAACATCAAGAAAAAATGTTTTTATGACTACAAAATAGAGGTCAAGTTTTTAATAAGACCTAAAAACTAAATACCATAAGAGTGAAAGACTGGTACATTGAGTTATATGAAATAAGGATATCCCATGCATCAAAAAACTTCACAAAAACATGAAAAGATAGATTGCATAAAAACTATTTACAATCCAGAGGATTACTATATAGAAGACAACTTCTGTCCAATTAATAAGACAAAGAAAACTTATTAGAAAAAATGATAAAATATTAAAATAGTTGATACACAGTAGAAGAAACTACATTTCTAATAAACATAAAAAAGACCCCTGCAACCTCACTAGTAATCAAGAAACTGTAAGTAAAAATGACAGTGAGAATGAATCTGTATTTTCAGTAAGTAACAAAATGTTAAAAATCCTGATGTTACACATTGTGAAAAGAATTTAGGATAACTATAACTGACATTATTGTACACTGCTAGTGGGAATGTAAATTGTTTAAACACTTTGCAAAGCAAATTGTTATTATCTATTAAAGTCAAACATTTATAATACTTACACTTTAACTAGAAATTCCACACTTAGTCTTTCACCATAGAGAAAATCTCATGCATTAATTACCAGAGGATACTTATTAAGAATGCTACTCCAGTAATATTTAGAATAGAGAAAAATTATAAAAACTCAATGTCCATCAGCAAAAACTGGATTTTAAAATTGAGTTCATATATATAAAAAGTGTTATATGATAGACAAACTAGATGAACCAGTTATGTATAACAACACAGAAGTCTCAAAAACATAACAATGAGTTCCCATAAACAAGTAACATAAGAATATGTAAGCAAAATAACAAATAAATAATAGTTTACATTTTTCCCTTTATTTTTTGAAAGATATTTTTGCTAGGTATAGAATTTTGAATTGACAGGTTTTTTTCATGTTGGTACTTTAAATATTCATTTATTGTCATTGGGTTTGCATAGTTTCTAAGAAGAAGTCAGCTGCATTTCTTATTTTCATTTTCTCTCTGGCTGCTTGCAAGGTGTTCCTTTTATCTTTTCCTTTTTTAAGCAATTTGAATATTATGTTTCTAAGAGTGTGTATGTGTGTTTTCTTATTTATCCTGCTTGGGTTTCCCTGAGCTTCTCAGCTCTGTGTTTTAATACCTTTCATTATTGTTGGACATTTCTTAGCTACTATTTCTCAAACCTTTCTTCTTCCATGTTCTTTCTCTCCTTTCCTTGTGAGACTCTAATAACGTGTGTTAGACTATTTGATATTGTATTACAGCTGTGTATGCTTTTGTTTGTTTGTTTTTTCATCTCATTACAGTTTTTGGATGCTCTGTTTTTTCTTTTATCTTTGTGATTGTATTTTGATAATTTTATTGGTTAGCTTTCAATTTTGATTACCTTCTCCAGTTGTTTTGAGAGTGAGCTCTTTGAAGTCATTTTTCACTTTTGTTGCCTTTTCATTTCTATTTTTTTATTTAACTCTTTTTCTAGTTTTCAACTCTCTGTTGAACTCCCCATTTATTCCTTCATATTGCCCATTCTGTGAAATCCTTTAACATATCACTCATGGTTATTCAGTTCAATAATATCTGGATAATATCTGTCTGACTTTATAACTTTCTCTCTTCACAGTGGGTGAAGAAAATTTTTAAAATTTTTCTTCCTTTTTTTGTCTTGTAATTTTTATTAAATGTTAATGATAAGGTATAAAAAAGTAGAGAATGAAGAAAATAGTATTCATTCCTGCAATGGGCATATCTCTTATTCTACCAGGCTGTTGGTATGGGGTTTTAGCTGGTTTCTCTCTCTCTCTCTCTCTCTCTATCTATCTATCTATCTTGCTATGATAGCTTAAGGACGCAACAGGCTTCAAATTTCTTTAGTGGTGAGATCCTATTGGTTGAACCTAGGGTGATGGCTCCAGAGTTAGAAGGATTTTCTCATTGTCCTTGCTGTATCCCCAGCTTTACCCTTAACTACATGCTGTGCCACAGATGTGGTCTCCCCACTCTCTTGTCCTCCCTCTGTTGACATACTTTGCTGCTGCTTGTTACTAGATAGGTTACTCAGCTGATGATGTGGGTCAGGACCTTTTATCTGTTACCCTCATTCAACCTGAGTCTAAGGCAGGCCATGTGTTCTTATGCTTTGAAAGGGTGGTTTTATACTTTGAAATATAAAACATAACACTACATGCTGTTTGTTGACAAATACACATATTTTGATTTATATAGCCACAAGTGAGATAGATTAATACTAAATATAGGATTATAGTATACTTTTGCAGAAAGAGGATGGAGAATAAATTGGAGCAAGGAACACATAAATATCAATAATATGTATATGACTTCCTAACCTGGTTAGTTGTTACAAGAACATTATTTTATTATTGTATTTTATATTTTATGTGAATATTGGGCACACATAATTTATGTTTAATGAGATAAAAATATCCCAAACTTAGCTTGAAATTTTATTCTAATTAGCTTTATTTTTCCTTTCTTCAATGATAGCCACCCATTATGCACAGACATAATACTTCTTTACCAAGACCACTCAGATTTTTGTAATGTGACAATTAGTAGAACATAAATTTAAAAAAATTAATCATCTGGAAGAAGAATTATTTCTCTACAAATATTTATGATTTTATTAAATTGAGTTCTATTAATTGGGTAGGAGTCATAATTGCCACACAAAAAATGGGAAGCTATGACTAGCTGAAAGAACTATTTGGAACACAAAAACTAGACCAATTAAAGGCTATATATATTTAAAGAAGAATAGCCTTTAAAATCAGCCTTAGCCAGGTTAGAATCTCATATTGCTAGTTGCATAAACTTGGACAAATTGAATAACGCTAAGCTCTTTTTTCCTCAAATATAAAATGAAGATAATATGCCTACCTTGGCAGAGGGATTAAATAAACAGGGTACTTATTTTAATTTGTACAGAATAAAAATGTGTTCTTAAAAATAAGAAACTACTTCTGTGATTTTAGGAATTTCACATGCCTTTTATGTACCAGTTTCCGTTTTTCCAACTAACCATAATTGCTTTTACCACCTACCTACAGAATTAAAAAATAAGGATAAAGTAAGATAACATATAAAACTTGTTCAGAAAAGATATGGTACTGTAAAAAATTAAGTTATTATAGTGACTGGGTGTTTGCTTTCTTTCAGACAATTTAGTACCAGAATGGAAAAGCACTAAATTGAGTGAGATTAGAGATTTACCATTCTTCAGTGATGAGGTAAGCACATAATAACATGTTTAGCAGTCCAAAGGAAACAGAGCTGTGAACAAAGTTTTAAAAATTAATGGTAACACACAAATCAGAAAAATAGCAAAATAACATAAATTTGGGGTTTTATTGCTTTTCTTGGCTTTTATTTTCAATATCATGATTTTACTTTTTGCAAACAGGATTAATATCTTTTTAATTGGAATGACAGTATGATGTGTAAACAGGTCTATAATAAATGTAAACCATGGATCAGACGATCATGTGTATGGAATTGTGAAACATAGTATGCACAACTCAAACATACTGCAAACTTAAACATTTTTGAGCATCAGAAAAAGTTTTGACTGTATGGAATCAGTAATAGATTTATTTTAGAAGTAGTATAGATATACATCCTCCACACTTTTAATAAATTAATACTTAATAAAATTTGTGATAATTTTTCCACCTTATTCTATATTTAGTCCCAACAATATTTGAAATCTATCCTACAAGACTTTTTTTCCTTTTTCCTACTTAAAAGACTTAAATCCAAATTAGTGTGTTTACAGAATTTATATAGTTTGTTTGCCTTGCTTTGATGTTTGGCAGTTGTCCATAAGTAGCTATTCTGACTAATCTCAATTCTATTCCATCTAAGATTTATAATGGTGGTGCTGAAAGAGTTTCATGAGGCACATAGAGAGAATTGTTTTCCTTTTCTTACAGTTGAAAAAAATCAAGACACACTTGCGATTTCACAAGATGATAGTATTGGTCATAACATGAGCTCATAGCTTCTCCTAAATGCAAACAATACATGCAATGACTGACATGGATACCATTTTTTAAAGAAGAGATAACATTTGATTGAACCTTGGATCAGATTTCAAACCAATCTGATTTATTCCACTGCAGAAAAACCCTGACTCTTGACAGGAAGAATTTAGTTTAATTATCTACCACTTATGTCAGGGGAAAATTATTATGAAAAATACGAACCTGTTTCTAAAGTTCACCATGAGGCTACAGTTGTAACAGGAAGAAAGCATTAGTGATTTGAAGCTCAACTTACTTAGTTTTCACTTATGGTGGGAATGTGTGCTGAAAGTTGAGACATTTGTTACCCTTTCAGCAAAATAACTGAGGTGCTGGCTTTTTGACCCTATTTGGGTACCCATAGATGGAAAGAAGAAAAGGGATTTCAAATCAGAGTCCCAACGTGTGAGTATGTTTTTCTCCTTTCCCTTTTTGGTTCAAGGCTCTCAGGCATCAAAAGCATAAGGTATCTTGGCCTCTTCTTTTCACAGCTTGAAAGTCAGTAAAGCTTTCAACAATCTCCTGTCCTTAATTGCTTTCTTTTCCATATATATTATATATAATTTTTCCCAAGCCCCAAAACAGCCATTAAAATTCACCATCAGCTATCCAGTTATAGAAGTAGCACAGAAAAGAGCTGAAGAGAACTATTAGTCATTGGCACAGAGCCAGGAATTCAAGCCTGATTTTCTACTTCTATTTCTTGAATTTAAGAGAATATGTCTCAAAGTAATTGCAGCTTAAGAGAAACTCTCAAGCCACACCATATATGTGTGTACAAGGAGAGAAAGAAATACATGTGAAATGGATTAAAAACTACCTTGATTCTCAAGGTTTAAGACCCTTCAACAAAATGGATGAAATTTCAAGCTCCTTTGTTCTTTCACACTAAAGTTTCACAGTGTTGCAGGGTTTGTCCGCACTTGCTACAGAACAGGTTAAACCCAATGATTCAAAGTAAATTCTTTAGCCATCTTCAAGTTGGCTATATAGCAGCTCTTTTAAATCAGATGAATACCCAGTAATCTATACCATCCCTGGAGCATGAGACAAAATGGTACTAAGGTTGACAGAGGGTCCCTTAAATATTCCTCAACTTTCCTAAAGATCTGTGGTTCTGCAACAAACTTGGCTCTATTTCCTGTCAAATTTTTGCTTGTCTTTTTTAGTGCTGAATTTATATTTCCTCAAAATATGCATCATTTGGACTCCCCTGTCTCTGACGTCCATTTGTTCTAGAGCATCATATGTGCCAGACATGATCATTTGTGTTTTATTTTGCTGTATGTGTATGTACATTGTATTGGCCCTTCCACTACCTACTAAGTATAACACTATCTTGAACATAAGAGAAATAAGGTACTTCTAAACTCTGTGCATTTATAGATATTTTCCATGTTTTAAAAACAGTGTGATAATATTACTTGTTATAAGAAAAATAATTAATTCTAAACTAGGTATTTCTATATTAAGGATCAGTTACTTCCCCAGTGATCAGTGCTAGTCTATAAGAGAAGATTTCAGGTTGCCTAATCCTCTGAGGATTGAACAATTTTCAGCCCGTATATACCAGCATCTAATCTGATCGTCAGTGTGTTTTTTCATACCAAGTGCTCAGTAATGTGATTAATCTCTTAGAAATACTCATATTTCTCTACTATTCCCAATCCCTGGGCAGCTATGGGAATTATTAGTGTATTACTTTGTTGTTGCAAATAGTCCTAGTCCATTTGACCCTAGATTGACTCAAAACCATGTATATTTGTTCAATGGGCACAGTACCAAACTGAGAGTTTTATTCAGTGTTTCATCCATATGGAGACATTCAAGAACAATTGGTAAATATCATGAAAGAGAAAATCAAGCAAAGACACAGAACATTATCAAGTAGACCAGTTTTAAAATTTATCCCCCAAATAGGTCCAAACTTTATACTCCAGGGAATATAACTTAATCACATATAATTACTGAGGCACAACTACTCATGTCTCCCCACATGACATATGGAACATATGAAAGACTGCTAGTTTAGTCAATCTGGCCTCTTGTTTCTGAGCTATAACCTTAGAGGTCATTCTGTAAGATTTTCATACTCTAGGTAACATGCTTTATTCTTCTTATATGATATTAGGGCTGGATTTTCCAGTAGAGTATATAAACTACAACATTTTTAAAAGAAGAACAAAAATCTACATACAGTAGGGGAATTTTTTCCCAACTACTTTCTCAACATTAAATGTATGTTTTAACCCACTACAAAAACATTCAATTACTATACTGTATATCAGAAACTAATATAATATTGTAAATCAACTATACTTCAGTTAAATATATATATAATTGAAAGTCTAAATATTTCTTAATTAAAATATTTCTTTAATTGAAAATACATCATTACGTGAAAAGAACTTAAATTTACAGAATACTTTCACATAATGAACCTGTCACTTGATAATAAAAAAGAAGCAGGAGACCAATTTGATGAACACAAATCCATGCATGCAGAATGATGTTAAAGCTTATTTTTCCTTAAAAATTATGGCTAAAAAGTAAATCTTTCTACTCTAGTTAAGAAGTCATTATAATAAATTGTTAAATTTAACTGTTCTCTGTAAAGATTTCATTTAAAAAATTTTTAAATAATTGTCAAAAATGAAATTAACCCAGTTAACCATATAGAACAAATCTACCAAGACCAAGTAATGTCTCATTCAAAGTCTGAATTTATGTCTTCCTCAGGTGCTGTAAGACATCTCCAATATGTATATTTCATTGCTTCCCACAAAGCTATATTATAAATTTAAAAGACTAAAGCAGCTAAAGTCTAGTTTTGTTGTTTTACGTGACGTATTTCAAGCACATGCTTTGAAGTGACAGCTCCGGGTAGAGTGAAAAGAAATTAGAACAATTCCCTGGAACCAACATTTGTTTTGTATTCTAATCCCAGTTATAAAGTTAATGAGTCTTCTTAGGGAATTGGAGTTCAAAAAGTGGGTTAAAAGTTCACTGAAAGAACAAAGTTCAGGGGAAAATTCAAAGGCAGTCAAAAGAAGAATGAAGAAGAAGAGAAGGTGAAATGGAAAAGTCTAAAGGGAAAGGATGCTCTGAAATATGTTACACACACTTAAGAACAAGACTAAAAATCTCCAAAAAGAACGGAAAATGAGGTCATTTACCATTGTTCTCCATGGCAAGCACTATTGATGGAGGTTGCTTAGATGAATATCAAAAGCTATTATTTTTATTCAAATGCCCTCGCATCTTAACATGAATAGTCACCTCCCCTTAATAACATTTTAAAATTAATTATATCAGTTCATTCAATTAAGGGGATGCACTGACCATTTCTTTGGTTTCACAGAGGACATGGTGAAGATAAAACACTATAATTTCTGTCTACGTATTCTTTACATTAAAAAATACACATGAGTTTTGGAAAATGTAAATCAATAAGCTACATTTTTAATTCTAAAATTAGCTATCAGCACAACTCCCTGCTCCTTAACTAGAAATAGTTTCATTGATTGTTCTCCTGGGTTGATACCGGCTCCTCCACTTTGGTTTGTCTTAATGGTGGATCTTGACTGCCTGAAGAAGGAGCAAAGGACAGTGCCAGGAGTACTGAATTCAGCCTTGTGTTAGAGTTAACTGGCCCCAACTTGTGTACAAATCCAGTCAAAGGAAATTAGCTACATGTGAGGAAGAGCTCTAAATTGTGAATGATTTTGAAAAATAATTCATATTTCATATATCCAGATCTGTTACCTTCTTAAAAAGTGTGGTTGTACATTTTTTCCAATTATCTTGCTATTGTTCAAATATTCTAGTGCTTTCTTAAGGAACTGAGATAAAATTAATGCCAGAAACTATAGTCTAAGTGAATTGTGATAATGGGCATTATTTTTATTTCTTTTTTTAGATAAAGAGATTGATACTCCATGAGGTTAAAACCTGTGATTTCTCTACCTTATAATGCTGAGTAACTGGGGACAAAACAGCTATATGACAGAGAAAAAGGAGAAGAAAAAGTGATAAATGAGATCTGAAGAAATTTACAAATGAAGCTCTAGCATTTTGATTGTACTAAGTGTCTAAAATACCTATATTGAAGGTTAACCCTATCTAAACTTTGTAAAATTTGTATATCTTTAAAAAAAAATCATCATTGCTATTTCATAGTCACACCTATTTAAGAATTAACTTGTTAGGAATTATACATTTTTATTGTATCTATAAGGTAAATATAACTTAAATTATCATGAAGTAAAGTAAAATACCCTGATTAATGTTTTCCCTCTTACACAGTGTATCATTTGTTTAAAATTCAGGTCAATATGTTTTATTCAGAACACAGTGAATCTAATTTTAAAGTAGCATTATTTGCCTAACTTCCATGGACAATTTCCAATATTGTTCCTGCCCACTATAGATCCAGGACCATCAAAGATGCAATCCTGGGAGTATCTTCTGATTTTCTGATTTAAAAAAAAAAAAAAAAAAAAAAAAAGCTGTTTCCATATCATCTCTGCCTCTCTTATCCTTGTCTTATAAAGCAGTAGTTGCTGGGATTATATTCCTGCATTTCAAGGAAAATGAGGTACTGAAATGTCTGTTTGTTTCCTCTGACAAATTAGTTTACTGTCTTCAGACTTTCTGAGTGGGCCCTCAATAAATACCGACCTGAAGTAAATTAAACTTCAACACATGGAATAATGTGTTTTCAGCAAATGAAAAAAAAAATTCTGTAAATTTCAAGAGGGCACTGCATATAATGAAGTACCTTATGTGGACTTAAAGCAATAAGTGTAGCTATGGCAAAGACCTTCATCTAGGTATGAAGAAAGCAGTGAAATGTGATACTAAATTTTTAAGTTCAAATCTAGGAGGGCTTCAGTTCTAGGACACCAAGTCATTCAGAAACAACCTGGACATCAGCAAACACAAAATAACCCACATGCCACCCAGAAATCTGAGTCACAAATTTTTAATATTTTATGATCTATAGATGTTATGAGAATGTTTTAACTAATTATGTAGAATTTTCAGAATATCACATTTTGGAAGATTTACAGAATACAATATGCACACCATAGACACTAGGAAAAACTTGCATTAAATACTCTTTTCACTGTTAGAAATTTATTATAAATGCCAAATGATGTTTACCTACGCCCCTGAGTTTATTGATTATTATCCTGGTTATCTGCAAGCTCATTTTCACTGTAACAGAGATGGCCTCTTATCCCCCAATTCTCCAAATAACCAGAAATCTGGTCTTTGTAAGACAGAAAAATAAAACACATGACAGACATTAGGGAAGACTGTGAGATTCATTGATTCAGCATTTAAAAAATGGTTATTTACAGGTGTGGGCAAGTGTGGCCTAGAACCCATGTTCTTGTGATTTGGCGGGTGACAGAGTCTTGCATTCATCTAAATTGCAGAGAAGGTTAGCCTCTATTTACCTTAGTCTCTGCCTGATAGAAGTGTCCACTGCTTAGAAGAATCCAAGTGTACAGGACCAATATTTACTTCTGATGTGCTGAGAGGTGGGGAATTACAAAACTTGTCCCAGATGAAAGCAGTTATCCAGACATTTAAACTCAGTGTTAAATTCTTTATATATGACTATCTTCAACTACTTGAATATTTCATCCTGTCAATAAGGTTAAACACTTTGATTTTTTTTTTTTTGGCTGTTCAAGTTTTAAGTTTACTTGGTCAATACAATGACATTCAGATCCAATATAAGAATTATATTATTTCATGTAACATCATAATTAGAATTTAAATTTTATATTAAAGCAAACTAGGTTAGAAAAATATTTATTGTCAGAATAACTGAAGTATCCCAATAACTGTTAAACATTTTTCTAAGGATACATTTTGAACAAGTGAAAGTTTGGTATTCTGTAAAGTTTAACAAACTGGATATTGACCATATGCAAAATACAGTATGATTTGTTTCAGAGAACTATTTCTTCAGTTTACTTAATTACCTAAATATCTATAAATGTTTCTGGAGATGTGAGATTAACTAGATATCTACAGACTAAAATAAAAATGTGTGCAGCTTGAAAATAAGGAAGAAGTTAGCATGCCTTGTCTCTTAGCAATTTCTCTTGAATACCTACCTACAAGTGATGATCATTATCATTCATCAGTTTCTGAGTATGTACACCAATTTCAGATTCTCTATTTTGCCAGATAAATTTATAAAACTTACAAAAGGGAAGAGGAGGTTCCTGCATTGAGTAGAAAATTAGAATTAGAGTTCTATTTAGCTTGCATATCCAGGGAAATTCACATTAATTTGGAGAGAGATTCATTTGTGATATATGTTGTCATGGGTTTTAAAAGATACGTTTGAGGATGGAGAAAAGATTAAAATAGACCTCATATTTTACACTAAATGAAAGACATGTTTCCTAGTTATAGGCTACTATTAATTTCCTTGCTTCTGATATACCCAGAAGGAAACTACAATCTAAAGGAATGTTTTAAAAACTTCTATATCCAATATTAATGCAGTGAGGTAAGCTGAACACTCAATGTAAGGAAAGCTCACACCTACAAATATTGCTGAAACTCCAGTTAGTCAAGGAATCAAAGAAGTTAAAGCATTTATACAGATTTTATTGAAAATAAATCACTATCATATACTCAAATGTATGCATGATTTGTTCATGGAGATTATTTTTGATCCTCTGTAGATTTCTTTTTGTAGAGTATCTCCTGCCCTCTTTAGTCCAGATTTTATAACTACATTTAGGAAAGAGATCTAATTCTACAGCATAATTCTGACTTCAGCTTCTTCTATTACTTGGTGAAAATAGGTCATTATTAGCCATTTCTGGCAGGAACAGTTGACAGGAAACAGGACAGGAAATGATATAATGATTCCAGAATTGTATATTTCCCCTATGCCCTGCTGTTTGGGGAATGACCTTACAGTTAACCAAGAAATTAGGCGGTGGTACTGAACCTCACTCATACTATTGAACTTTTTTGTCTCTCGCTCTTCTTTACTTAAAAAAAATAGATTAAAATTCTAGGACCAATAGACATAAAGAAAACAAAGAAAATATTTATCTGTTAAATTACATATACTTCTAGATTTTTGAGCAGACTATTCAAAGCAGACATTAATATCCAGTTAGCTAATAACAAATATAGCATATAAACCACTTAAATATTAAAACAACAAACTTCTAAATGCTTTTATATTTATGGAGTTTATTTTCTCATGAAAATGCAACTTTGATGCCATTTATTATTAAATACATAGTTTTTTATTTACAGTTAAATCATTACATTTTAAAACTGCTTTTTAAGATGTGTGCTTTTATATGCCACACAATGATAAATTACATTAATATGTGTGTCCGTTGTTATTTTTTTCTCTAAGATAGACGATATCTCCTACATGAAATATACCCGATAAAAATTACATACCTAAAACTCAGACAAACACATAGGCACAAGGATACCTATTTAAAATGTAAACTCTTCCATTTAAAATTGTATGCAAATGCAGTCAAATAAATTCCATTTATACTTTTTGTGTGGTATAAATTTACTTTATATCTTTTAAAACAGATATCCAATTCAGGACCTCACCTAAGATAACTAATTGCTCCACAAACAAAAGTGCAGACTCTAACACAGGAGGTCTGATGTTCAGTGTGATCTAAATATTTTGTGTTACTCCAGCATGGTATTAAGCCCTCTAAATATTTTAAAACACTTAACTATTTTATTTACATTCTTTTAGTCATTAACTTCAACCTGTTTTAAATTTATGTCACTGGAGAATTGAGAATAACAAAGCTGTACAAATTTAACAATTAGCCTTACTATGTAATTGCTCAGAATAAACATCCTGATTAGTCAAATCACTATTAAATTTTAATCAATGTGAGTGGGTGTTTCTATTTTTGATTGGGGATTTCACATGGATTTTCTAAGCAACTCCTTTTGTATGTGAAGTTGAGATGTTTTCTCTCTTCGTATTATGCCTAATGGATTGTGTCTCAATCTTACATAATGCACTGTTAGTGAGTAGTCAAAGACATTTTTCTTTCATATAAGCTTTCTCTTTATAATGCTAATGACACATTTTTCTTTTCTAAATGTATTTATTTTCTCTTGATGTTTAAATAAATAAAGGTATATATATATATAGAAATGTTCCAGTTTGTTATAATGATATTTTCAAGAAATATAATTTAATTTCATGCAAATATTATTTGTGATTTTAGGTAAAAAAATGACTTTTAAAAAAGAACAATGCTAATTATTTGGAAGATGAGCATTTATTTTTTAAAAAGAAAATATGTCGTGATTTCACCCACACAAAATACAATATCAGAAGTTGAGTTAATATCTAACAATTCCTAAAATTCAGAAAACAAGTAATTTTTTTCTAGGAAGATTTATTCTATTAAATAGACATATAACTGTAGTTTTGTTTTTTGTTTAGTTTGAAAACCTTCCAATCAGAAACAACCAATTAATACAGAATAGCATTTTTGTATTTAATATGCTGCAGACTTCCTTTCTATTGATTTCTTAAATGAATGCTTATGAAGTCTTCAGGTGTTCTGAGATAACTAACTCATTTCCTACATATTCTCTTATGCCATCATTGTGAGAGCATTATCCCTGCAGTCAAATGTTCAGAACTACTTCATCTCTTTTAGCATTCTCTGATAATTCAATATAGTCTACCAGGGGACAGGTGGAATGGCTTTTGGAGTAACAGGTTCTATTACAAATGCAATCAATTCTGTGAAACAACAGGTTTCATTTTTTTTCAGCAATGTATTTAGTTAAAAGACTGAAATAAAATAACACATACACAAACATTGCATTTATGAAAATGAATAAAATATTTTCTTCCAATCACAGGAATCATGTTTTCTAAATGCAATCTTTGTATTTTCTTGTCTTTTACAACCCAGCCAGTTCTGAATATGGTATTACTTTGAAACTTGTCAGAACAAAGCACTGTTGAAATGACATTCTGCTTTTTTCTTGCTCAATGTACAGTTTGTGTTCTACAATTTCCATTTAGTCTGTTTTCCTTAATTAAATAATTATTCTGCTTTTTGAGAAGTTACATGTTTAATATGTGACTATGTAAATCTCCAGATAACTAAATGTACTTCCACTGTAATTTACCATTTCTAAGAAACATTTGAATGGGAATAATAGAGATCTCATCTTTTTTAAAGTAATGATGACAAAATTATGAAATTGTATTACTTACTAAAGTTAAAGACAAGTTTAAATGTGCCTTTGCTTTTCGTTTGGATCATTAAATGGTTAATCTGAACAAGCATGGGGGGAGGAAAAGAAATTAACTAAAGTAAGTCCCTTGTGATACAATGACACTTGCTCTATGCTCTTACGGAGAAAAAACATGATGATAAAACAGCACAAAGTGGAGTGTTATGAATTTTATTAATGACTAGGAGACAGTGTGCAAAACATCAAAGGTCTGTGGAAAAGATTAATGACCCCGTGTGAGACTGTTTAATTACCTCCAGCTAATTAGATTCTTGACCAAATTTTTAATATCTGCATTCCTTCTACAGCCTAATTGAGATTCCACATTATTTATCAATCTTTCAAAAAGCCCTTAGTGGACTGCTTTTTTAGTTTTTCCCTTTGCACTTTGACTCCATTTATGGTCAATTATTAAATAAAAAGCAAAGTAACTATTCACTACAAATTGTATATGTGGAACACTTTATGCCTGTTTATTTTGACTAGGAGACTATCACTGGCATCTTTTATACATAATGAAGCACTCCAACTAATAAACTAACTCCACCGTAAACAACGTGGATAATATTTTTGTTATCTGGGCTGTGCTCAGGAACTCCTCATGTGGTTTCTGTAAATTAGCCTTTGCAATAGTCAGTTAATCCTTTTTTCAGTTTACCTTGGTTGGGGCCCAGAGACCCGTGGAATGTTATCATACAAACTAGAGAGAACAACTCAATAAATTCTTTTCTTGTTTTTCTTTTTTCTTTTTGGTAAATTTAGATTGCCTTTTAGTGTTCAGAAAGTCTTAATTGCATGACAATTTGCATCAATAAATATCAAGCTGTTCCTTTTGAAATACTGGTATCCCAAATATATATACAATATACTGTATATTGCATTTTATATATAGTTATATATCACATAGCATTTCTGAAGGAGAAACATTTGATATAGTACCATAATGGAAGGAAAGGGCACTGTTATGGACAACCCACCATTCACCTAGAAAATGCTGATGACTTGGATTGTCCTTAACACACAGTGAGTAAAACAGGAAGTCCAAACTCAGCAAGGACCAGCCGAATTATCTTTGTCTAGGCAACAGCTTTTTCTAAATGATGTATAGATCTTACCTTTTTAATTCATTTATTTTTAATATAACAAATTCATTAACATGACAGATCAAATATTATTCTATCATCTATGTACTTATAGAACCAATGGGAAAAAAAGAAAAACTGAAGCAGTGCAAACACATCGAAAATGTCAACCCAAGACACATGAATCTAACAATGTGATTCTATTGAGGGATTCCAGGTATGTTTCATCTTGGGTTCTAAAACCTAGAAAACATACATTGGGCTTCACAAAGCAAAACAAATTTTCAACTATTAATAATAATAATCTTCTATGTGTTTTTAGTATTATTCTTATGTTCATCATTTCATCCAATATTTATGAGCCATCAATTCATCCAACATTTATAAAGAGGACAGGGTGATTTTAACTATTTCATCGGAGGTGTAATTCTCCATCATAACACATTTAAGCATGGCAGAAGAGTCATTCACCATTTTTTTTTGCTCACTTTTAGTACTTGGTACAGTCCACTGTGCCCAATGTTGCATTTATTCATACTGTTAATCATCTTTAAAATTTAAAAAAACCCAAAAAACAAAATCCTGACAAGATGATTTCCAAAGTCACTTCCACTTCTAAAGTTCTATGATTCCAAAAGATTCTCATATCTCTACAACTCAAATACTTTCTTCCAGTGTAGTACCAAGTTTCACAACAATGGCCAGAGTCTAGAATCCCCATAAATAACTTCACTGTAGGCCTGCCGTATACTCATGCTTGAGATTCACATTTAGGTTAGATTAATATTAATAAGAGGAGCACCAACCTCCTATGAAATCTCATGGGAGTGAAAACAAAAGCAAAGCCTGTTATGCACCCCTAGGGAGACAGAGCCCAATAACAGTGATGAGATTTGGGGAAGTCCAAGGAGGATAGAATACATGACCAAAATAGCATGGAGCAGAGATAATCTCCCCACTCCACTCAAGAGAGCTGTAGATCTGAGACCAGATCCAGGACCCATGAATGAACAGAGAGAAGGTAAAAATTTACATCAGTTAAGTCTCTGAACTCCAAGACACCACCAACCCCATGTCACAGATACCTGGATTTCAACATGAAAACTCTGGCAAAAGGCAAACAAACAAAAAAAGTTAGCTGTTAATGGTAAAAATAGCTATGAGAGGGACAAAGCCTTATCTGTCATTTGTGCCCGTACGAAAATAAAATTTCCAGATTCTTTCCCCAGAGAAAGTTTCAATGAGAGGGAGGCAGCATGAGGAGATTGGCACCTAGATTCCAAACACGGGAAGGAAAGCAAGAGAGAAAGTACAAGATACACCAATGTAAACCTTGATTTCTTCTTTATATCCTTGACTAAGATTGATCCAAGGACTTCCTCACAGGAATCTCTGGGACTCAGTCAAGGTAGAGGAAAGGGATATAATTGCACCATGCCTCAGGCAACTCCTTTATTTTTAACATACTGATCAGATGATCTAGTCAGGACATTCCAGAAGGTTTTAGACTAATAGAGAAACCTCAATACAGCACCACATTCTTAGTTCCGGCCTTAGCTAATAGCATTCATTCACCATCTTAGTCCACACATTCACTCATTTACTTATTGTTTTAAGCAAGCATGTTGTGAGTGTCAACTCTGTATGTGATGGCATGTAATGATTAATCAACCATGGTTTCTGTCTTCCAGGAGTTTGCCATCTAGTACAATCTTATGTAGTATCTATAAATGTGGAACAAATCTGGGGGCAGTCTACTTTAAAAATGCATCCAAAAGAAATGAGAGATACTTAGTAAAAATGAGGGCTCACTCTCCTTCCCCAGAAGTCCCAGGAAATCTTATTCATGTTTTTGGCACTGGGTTCACATTGAAGATTGAGGCTGAGATTCCTATACTTTTAAAATCAAGGCAAAAGGCACCTGGCCAGCAGCAAAATTCAGATAATTTTGACATGATAATGAGGATAAAGGTCCCCTTTCCTTAATCCTACATCCATCTGGAAAAAACCTGTGGAGGACTTCATGACTAAAGCAGAGGAATCATCTAAGCCAACTTTCAGATCCTTATAGTAAAATCCATTTTACGGCATCCTTGGTAGGCTTTCCTTTCAGAGCCTTACCTCCCAAGAGTCAGGCCACTTCTAGTTACATTTTAACACATCATTAGTTGTAATGCTGCCATTTATGTTTATATACTGTGTAGCAACTATTTAAGCAAACACTCTAAATTTCTCCATATCATTGTTATAATTGTAAATTCTTCTAATTATGTTCTCAAAAACTGCAGGACTAATCTGGGAATAATTTCTTACCATTAGTCTTCTAGCTGCCATGTTTTTGTTCCATACTAAATCACTCAATAATTTGTTGGAAATACCAGTAGATTTTGGTGAGAATTAGGGTGAAACTCTTAGCAAGAAGGCCTTTTTTCCTACCATTTAGTGCAAATTAAAAAGGAAAACTTATCAATAAGACCATCTAAGTATGAAATTTCAGGGAAACAAGTACTCTTATCCACTTTAGTAAAAAAATTTTAGTTTAACTTTTTATAGTATTGAGTACTTACTTAATATAAAAAAAGAGTCTGAAAATTTCTGTATCTTTGGTCCAATATTGCCCATTGATACAGTTCAATAAGAAGAAAAAGGGGATGATGATGGTGAAAGTTACTCAAACTGATATCAAAATTATGGAGGTGTTTATTTCTAAATAGTACACTGGTCTATTATGAAGTTAAAAGAAAATATTGTGAAAATTTTACATAATGCTGAGAAATTATCCTAGCTCTAATTATGACTAAAAAAAGATGCATACAAGTTTATAAGTAACCATGATCCAATATGTTAAAAATACACACAGAATATACTTACCTAGAAGTCTATATATTTTGTTTATTTTTAAGGGAAAAGAAGTTTTGAAAGGACATGTATAACATAGATCCACTTCTTTAGCAATACTTAAAAATAACTTGCTATTTTATTATATACTTTTAATTCACGGGGAAAATCTGTAAGACTATACAAGCTCTTAACATTTACTAGCTCTGAAATTGAAATGTTTAGAAATGTTTATTTTTTCAGCATGTTTTTGTAATGTTTGAATGTTTACAATAAATATTTTCTATCCATAAAATACATATTTATGAGTAGAAAAATTAAAACACATAGACATAAGCTAGAAAAGATAAACAATAAAATGTTATAATGGATTTCTTTGTCTCTATTTTTTTGTATTTGTCAAATTATCTAACATAACCATATATTATTTTATAATTACAAAAACATAAAATAAATTTTAATTAGGATGACATTATCCAAATAAACATGCCAAATGGACTTAATGAATTAAAATCTAACTTCAGATAATATGCAATAAAACCTTCAAGTAATAAAGCACATATCCACTTATACCTAAAATATAACACTAACATAAAATAAGGATTTTTATTTTCTGATACTGTTATGTATTACTTAAAAAAATGCCATACCATTAAGTTTTACACTACTAAAATGTTGGTCAATCAAACGTGAAAAGATGAGATTATACATTTATGAAGCAGTCAGACAATTTTAGATCTTCCTTTTTCAAGACTTGCTAGAACTGCCATCACATTGAATGTAAATTACACGTAAAATATAAAGCATTCTCTTAATTTAAATTGCTCTTGATCATGCCTGTTCAACTTATCAATTGTCCCTACATTTTCCCTTAGATATATAAAACAATAAAACGCACACTTGCAACAAAGCAGACATTGAATTTAGATCCCTAATATTGTTGTTGACATTACTATTTAAAGCAGTCAAAGGAAGGTATGTGTGTGCATGGGAGTGTGTAACATGCCAGTTTTTCACTGGTTGTTACATTACATGGAACGAATATTCAATTCTGTAAATAGAAAGAATATAAAACCTTAATCAATAAACTTGATAAAATGCATGTCAGTTATTTTATACTATTTGCTCTCCAGTTTGGATAATTGCTGCTACCTGTAGCCTAAACCATTAACCTCTCAACCTCAGTAAATTGAGATTTCCTAGCAAAAAACCACAGCACCAAAAGGAAACCACATTTCTAACAGGAGAGAGAGTCTGTACCACACTGAATTTGAGAGTTAAAATTGTGTTGGCGTTTTGTATTTTCTTTCAAAAACAGCTTCTTATAACTCCTCAATAGGCTCTACTTATCCCCAGCCATGAAAAACAGCAGTGTTTCCAACTTTTCACCTTTCAACCAATGTGTCCCTGCAGTATTCACAGTACTAATGAAAGAGATTCTTGACAATGTCACTATGGACCACCCCAGAAGTGGAGTCCTGCCAATGTAAACCATTATTACAGAACTGACCACTCATCTCTTGCTGTGAGGTCATTCAGAAACTTCCCCTGCTTCCCTATTGCTCACACTGTCTCTAAAGAGTGACATCCTCCCTTGAACCATAGACACTGAGGCAAGCCCCCTGCTACTGATTCCCATCCAGATCGCTATGGACAACATCCACACTTTGATGCTACTGAATGGACTTTCTTTCTTTGGGGGGAAAATCAAAGAACATTCAAAGAAAAAACAACTTGGTGATGACAAAGAAATGTCCACAAACTGATGCAGTCTTTGCTTTGGAATTTTCCTCACATCCTGAGCTTATAACAAGCAATGAAGCTCCTTGAGCATAATTATTTACTAATAAAAGCACCAAATAATATAAGAGCTGTGTTTTTGCCAGGATCACATTTAACTTCTAGGGGTGAAAATGATTTGGGTACAAATTTAGTCTACAGTTACTGACATGAGAGGAATTCAGTGATATGGATTATGAGACATGGGGACTATTAGACTCTATTAAATAATAGAGTGACCTGTCACACACAATTTGTGTTGAGTGCACAGAAAGTTTAGGTTGCTATAGGTTTGGAAATTGCTATGCAAGGATAAGGGAACATAGATAAACATCCAGTGTTGCTAAGAAACAACTCATCCAATCATTTTTTTCCCTAAAATAACTACCACGTATCAGGTATCAGGTATTTTCATATACATGGCCAGACATGCCAGGTTGCCCTTATAGAGTCAAAGATAAATACATCCTCAGTGTTTAACTGGGTGTTTAAAGTGCCTTCCCCTTTGCCAAATTGGAGAACTTAGTCCTCCATGTCCCTGTCTTATACCTTTGCCTTTTGATTTCTTGCCTTTACTAATTGACAGTACAATGCCAAGAATGAAGGGTTAGTTGTCGCTTTACTCATTTGCCAAGAGATCAGCTTGATTGAGGCTCAGCAGTCCCTTATGTTCCACCTGTAGTGGATAACCACCACAGCATTGGATGAAAAGATTCACTTAAGCATATATCATCAGGAGAAGAAAAATATTTTGTCCTTGCTCTCATGAAAATAAATCATGATATAGACAAAGAGAGAAATGTAAAAAGTTAAGTAAAATACAATGGGGTGGGTGTTGATATAAATTATGAAAAATTATTTTTGTTTAAAATTGGAGAAGAATGTACAGGGGAGCTGACACAAAAAAGGGTTTTAATGAATAATTAGGAGTTTTCCAATGGAGGACTTGGAAGGCGAGTTTCAGTATGGAAGGATAGACAACAGCACATGTGAATGTACAAAGCCATGGAGAGAAAGCCAGGCAGGCTTTAGTTGGAAGTGACTCAGTGACGTTCTGGCAAATGGTTAACGACCAGCTCTTTGGAAACAAGGGAAAAACATTATATCAGTGAGTACACAGTTGGGAAAAGGCACACACCGTTTCCTGTTATGAGCAAGCACTAGCACCTTACTGAAGCTGGGTGATATGGTAGGTCCCCAATCTTCTTATACAGAAGTTATAAACATAATTGAGCATTCATGAAAATAGAGCATTATGAAAATAGTGAGTAGAAAATTACTACTCACCAAGTAGTAATTCTAAATTTTTAGTTTTTTTCGTTTTGTTTTTGTTTTTGTCCTTTTGGCAGGAGGGAGTCTCCTTCAAGCATCAAAGTCTGTTTTGCCAGTTTTCCTTTTACAGCTTTGTTTGTCTTTAACAATATTTCTACTCTTCTCTGGGCTGAAGAAAAGATAATCAAGCCTGTTAAAATATTACGTTAAGTAAGAGTCACTAGGACCCTCATTGAGGTCAAAAGATTTACAACCCAAGACTAAAAGACAGTGGTTTCTGACAGCTGTTGCAAGGCCAAGCCTTATTTCCAGATTCAGGACTATGGGTTGAAGGGTTAAGATGTCCTGAATATGAATCTCCTGGTGAGTAGAGTTGTAATATATGGATAGAAACATCGTAAACAAGTAGGTTACTTTTATGGTTTAAGCTGCAAAAGATCAGCTCGTTCCTTCATGTGAGAAAGAAGCAAAAGCAACAACAAAAATATCTGCCATTATTTTATTAATAGAAAAAAAATAGTGAATAATGATGACTTATTTAAGTAAATTGCTCATCTTATTAATGCAGGAGCCCCAAGCAAAATCTTTATAGTGTCTAGCAGGTCATATAAATGAATTCAACAGGGCCAAGTAAAATATAGGAGAAGTAAAATAGAGTATCAGGGACCACGACAGGCTGGAAAAGGAGCAGCTACCACCCGTGCATTTTGTCATGGAATAGAGGTCCCTTTAAGAAAAACTGAGATTTCATGTAAAATTTCCTGATTCTTAAAAGTTGGCAAGTAATTCATATTTTAAACACACTGTGTGGGCCAAACAAAACATGTCAGCGGGCAGGATTTTGCCTGTTAGCCACCAACTCGAGACCTTTGCTTTCATTCATTCTAAACAGTGCAATGTGGTTTGTATTATGTGGTATTGGCAGGCAGGTAGTATGTGGAGCTAACGTGCCTGGATTTATTTTACTTATTAATTACTTTATATCCTGCCTTGTTCCCAGATGTATTTGAGATAGTTATTAAAAAAAATCATACAATAATATGATAAAGTAATTGAGGTGAAGGGAGAAAGGACTAAAATCATAAGAAGCATCCTAGGGAGAGGTAATATAAAGAAACAAAGGACATAAAGTTATAAAGTTAATAAAAGAAATAAAATTATGTAAGATAACAATGCTTCATTGAACTTCATAGCAGCCAAAGTAAAGACTGAAACAAATTTCCTTGTAAACTTCATGTCCATCATGTGTCAGATAAACTATGCTAGATCATTGAGAAAAATGGAGCTTTACAAAGAACTGAGGTCAGACAAAAAAATTCTGCAAGGGCTTTTGTATTTTCCAGCAATGGAAGAACCTTTCTTCTCACACAAATGGCCTGGTCGCCTCATCTCCAGTAACTCTTGGCAGTGAAATCACAAACTACACTAAAAGCACAATATTCACACATGGTTCTTAGGGGCCTTTGTCAAAAAATATTACTTCCTCCTTCCTGCCCATATGTATACCCCAAATGAGGAAAGTTCTCCTGTGCTCACTGACAGATTCACTGATCCCAAATATCAGTAAACTTTGTGGCCAAAACTTTAGTTAAAATCAGGACAGTTTTCAAAATTAAATTCCATTCAATATTTATTAAACATCCATAATATGTCAAATATGGTGCTAGATGCTTGGTAATTTACAAAAATGAATAAAAAATATAAAAGTAACCTGCTTTTAATGAGCTTCCCTTCTAGTGAAGGAAACAAACAGGTTTTCAAATAATTATAAGATGCTGTGCTAAGTCATGTTAAAAATATATACAAAGCACAGAGGTAACAGAAAGAACATGATTATTTCTCTCTTGGAGGCATGAGAAAAGGCTCCCAAGAATATATAAAGAAGGCTCTTTAATATCATTTTGAATGATGATTAGAAGATTGCAGGTATCTCTGGGAAGGGCAAGTAGCCTTCTTGAGATATGCAAAAATATTTTATTTTTTGCCCAGAGAGACTTTTCCACCACTCTTTTTCTGAGGTGTTCACATAATTGGTAGTATCTCATTTTCAATTATATTCACATCACTGCATTAAACAATACATTCTGATCCCTTCTTTTTATTACTCCCAGTGTGTCCATATGACTTACACCTGCTGCCCCACATTTAAGAATTCTATTCATTCCAACCAGCTATCATGCCTCTAGTATACATATAGATCCAAGAAAATTGGTATTTTCTATTCTGATTCCCATATCCTATCCCCTATGGCTTCAGGTTACCTGGAATATGTAGCAGCCATACTCTCTGATATTGCCCAATACCTTGGAAACTCTGACCAGCTGTAACTGTCAATTTACTACTGCCTTTTTGGTCAGATTCCCTGGCTGTTTTGATCAGATTCACTGACTCTCTTTTGTTCTCTTCTTACATCTTATTTGTTGGGTACTTTTTCCCTTACTGATCATGTTATTCCTTCTTTATGGCTAAAGGAACTCTCTTCACTTCATTTAAAGCCCCTAACATTATGAAAATCCCATTAATTCTTTGCAAATACTTTCACTTGCCCAGTGTGATGGACCTTATTCCTCCTTGGGAAACACTGCATCTGTTTCTCAGAGAATCCTCTAGTTTAACTAAACAACTATGATTTTCCAAAATAGTAATGATTCCAAACATCCTATCTATTGCTTTATACACGTAGTCTTCCCACACTTACCTCTGTAGTATTGATGTAAACTCTACTTATGGAAGAAAATGGTGTTAGTTAGGAAGAAAAGATATCTTAAGTATAGCACTCAATTGCATTTTAGCTCCACATCCTGAGACAGGAAAATTAGATTTAGCAAAAGAGTATTAGAAATACTTCTGTGATTACCTACATATATTAGATTCTCTCTCTATATATATTCAATTCCACAAAGGATAAAAAACATCAGAAGAGAACAGCAGACAAGTATTAGTAGACCGCACAGACAAGTAAATTCAAAGTTTTGGAAGGGCCCTAAATGTTGAAAAGAAAATAGACAATCCTAAAAGCACAAGTTCAGTCCTATGACCTCCATTTTTGAGGAACCAAGGTAGTTCGCACTCTAAAATTTGGTTATGTGCTTTGTTCTCAATAAGAGGCACAAGATCTCACAGGTAGGTATTTTTGGAAACAAAGAGGCAGAACCTTCTAGGAGCTGGTATATATCAATTTTTGTCAGAGTCAGAGGTCTAAGCTTAACAGGAGTATCTTCCTTTAAACCCAAAACATACACAGAAGCACCATGCTCTAGTGATTAACAGTACATGTTTAAGTTATCAATTTTTGCATCTCTTGATTTGGATTTCTGCTCTCCCTTATACACTGTCTCTCACTGTCCATTAGAGCACAATAGAACTTTCTCCTGGAAAAAAGTTTCCAAAGAAGAAGAAAATTTCCAAAGAGGAGGAAGGTTGTCAGAAATAGCAGGAGGGGACTTCCCTGGTGGCGCAGTGGTTGAGAGTCCGCCTGGCGATGCAGGGGACACAGGTTCGTGCCCCGGTCCGGGAAGATCCCACATGCCGCGGAGTGGCTGGGCCCGTGAGCCATGGCCGCTGAGCCTGCGCGTCCGGAGCCTGTGCTCCGCAACGGGAGAGGCCACAACAGTGAGAGGCCCACGTACCAAAAAAAAAAAAAAGAAATATCAGGAGGACAATAGGTAATTTCTCCTATCTCAAAGGAAGAGATCAGAAGAGGAAGAATCAAGAAGTTACAAATTGAGAAAAAAAAAAAGTTATGAATTGCAAAAGAATGTAAAACCCTTAAAGTATAGAGGAATAAGATTTCTCATCAAGTGTTGGACAATAAAACAGTGTAGAATGTGAAAGAATTCAAGTAATAGTTGATGTCCAGTACCCTTCGATAATTCTTTCACTTTTACTAAGAATTCATTTTCATTCCCTTTACAAAATCACTTATTGTTATCAAAGTCAATGTCAGACATTTCTATGTAGAGTTAAGAACCCAAGAGAAGCACAATCTTTGAGATAACACCTACTCTCCATCGCTATTAATAGATCAGCCTCAGATCCTTGATTTGCACCCTGTTGGTGAACAAGTAGGTATACCAGTGCTGTTGCTCCAATAACTTCAAAAAGGGAGTGAGGAATAGAAAAGAATGCTGAGTCAGAGTTAGGAGAGACATGGGTTTTATTGACCTGGGACTTTGCATTTATTTTTTAAAAATTGGTTAAAAATAAACCAATTAATTTATGTCTCTAAGAACATTTTGGGTCTTTACAGAGTTGGCAAAGCTGTAGTGAGAGAAACAAAAAGAAATAAACTTGGTTTTCCTTTTAACATACAATTATTGTCCTGTTAAACGTAAATTTAATCCCTATTTGAGACATGCAATTTAAATTGTGACCAAAAATATTATAAGCATGCTGACTACTTCTAATTAAATCAGGTGGCCTTATTTTAATGAATGGAGAATTTCGAGGCGATACCAGTTGCAGTAACAAGCCGATGACTTGCTTTTCACAGTCAACATATCATTAGCATTTGGACCCAGGAAAGAGAGTAATTATTTTTTTTAAATAAACTTTTAAAATTAAAGACTAGGTATACATAACATAGTCCACCCCTGAGTTTCTTTCTTTCTTTTTTTAAGTGCTATTTGAAATAGACATAGACTAAACAAATTAAAATGTGCAAAAACACACCTGGTCCTTATCTGACCAACAGCTAAACCTTGGTACATGAACTGCATAAACTTATCAGCTGTTTCCTTTGCCCAGTTAGCATTGTCTTCTGGGTTTATTTTTTAAGACTTGGATCTGCATGGTAACCACTTAAACGTTTAAGGCTTGTTCAGCTTTATGGAATAAAATATAAATTGTTTACTACATCAGGGTATGGAGAGAAGAGCTAAATTCTCTTACTTTTAATATTTCTCTTTGATATCTGCCCTCCTGGACAGAAATTTCAAGCAACAGTTCCCAGCAAACATATGGGAAAACCCATTGGAAATATTGTAAGGTAAATTAATAATGGCAGATGCTGGCATGTCTGGATGTTGTTTATGCTGAAGAGTCCTGCATTCTTTATGTTTTGAAATTATTCTGTTGTAACCGTTTTCATATTCGTTTAGTTTGGCGGTGTATTCCCTCTCTAAAGGTGTCTGCATTTACTTGACTACAGAAAATATTTACTTTAGTAAAGGGCAGCTTAACCTTTCTTTAAATTTGAGGTGAGTTAAAGGTCACTGTAATTATTTGCTGTATTATTTGTGTCAGATTTGAATTACTATGAATACAGCCCATGCATTGCCCTTTATTATGAAATAAGCTAAAAGAAACTCAACTTCTGCATCCAGCCAGCATATTTTATGGAACCAATCAGTGTTGCAGAACATTTTCAAGGTTCTCTCTTGGACTGTGATTGACTGAAAGTGCTTGAGGTTAAGGTCCTTTCCCAGAGGGAGGGAAAGAGACGATTTAAAATGGCAGCTCACTCTCCCCGCCCCCACTCCCAGCTATGTTTTTGATGGCTAGCAGCCAGAATATGGACAGAGTGGGGTTCAAGGCTATTAGTGAAACACTGCAAGCAGTCACATTGGAAAAAATATATAGACAGGGCACTAGAAGGGTGGAACTGCTGAGCAGAGGAGGATTTCAGAACAGATAGGTTTTCATTGAGTGAAAATTCAAAGTTAAAACATGAATATTGGGATAAGAAAAGTCAGGGGAAAGTAAGGAGAAAATGATGGAAAAGTTTTGAACTCAAATAGGTTAAGGCATAAAAGTAGGTGAGCCTTCATTCTTTACCCTTCAGTCATGGAGAGAAAATAATGTAAGGTAACATGGTGACCCCACCTTTAAGCGCACACACGCGCACACACACACACACACACGCACACGCACACGCACACACACATGCACACACACATCAACCAAAGATATTTATGTATGATTCTGGTGACAAAGAAATATCAAAGTTCAAATAGCAACTGAGCTACACTAATAAGTGTAGTTTGTTTACTTGGGAGGTTGCATGATGGGATGGAAATGAGTAGCACATTCAAAATAGTGAAAACAATGGGATTTATACTCCCAAATTAATCAGATGTTGCAAGTAAAGAATATCCTTATTTTCTTCATATAAAGGTAATATTACCCTTTTGTTGTGTGTTCTAAGAATACTAATACCTGTATAGTACATAGGAAGTGCCTGTAACATAGCAAGCATTCAATAAATATTAGCTCTTATTTTCACTATCACTATCATTATTATTACTCAAATACTTAGGACAAAAAACATACCTACAGCAAACACACACCTTTGGCACAAGCTAAAGTGAAGGTAAAACTGAAATCGACTTCATACCTCTATAGCAAAGGCATTCAGTATTGATAAGATACGGTGAAAAGTGTCTTTCAGGATAACCTACATAATTATAACAGTATGGTCACAAAAAATGGAGATAATAGAGTCAGAGCAGGAAGAAAAAATTCCAAATATTCAAAAGCATCTGTAAGTGTTGGTGATGATTACGATTACTGCCCAATAGCTAGCCAGGATTTTATTTCAGTTCCAGGATATTCTGTATTCGGTTATAGCCAAAATTTCTGCCTTTTAGATCCTTCATCTACCACTTCTTACCACAATAAATAAATTCTGTAAAACTAAATTAATGGTCGTTAATAGTGCATGTGGCTTTCAAAGCAACCATTTTGAGGGTTTTTTACATACCATAATTTACATACCATAATAGTCACCCACTCTAAGTGTATAATTCAATGATTTTTAGTACATTTACAGAGCTATGCAACCCTTCCCTCAATCCAAACATTTTAATGGCTTTATTGAGAAGCAATCCACCTACTATTTAATTCATTCACTTAAATTTTACAATTTAAAGGTTTTCAGCATACTCACAGAAAGCATTTTGCTGCTATCAGGACAATCTACTTTTTAGAACATTTTCTTCATCTAAAAAAGTAACTCTGTACCCATTAGCAGCTACTCGCCATTTCTTCCAAATTTCCTCTTCCTAGACAACTACTAATATGCTTTCTGTCTCTATAGATTTGACAATTACGGACATTTCATTGTATATAGAATCACATAGTATGTGGTCTTTGTGACTGGCCTCTTTCATTTAGTATGTTTTCAAGGTTTATCCATATTTATCAGTACTCCATTCCTTTTTATCTGCAAGTAGTATTCAATTGGATTAATATATCACTTTTTGTTTATCTATTCATCAGTTAATGAACGTTTAGGTTGTTTGCATTTTTGGCTCTTAAGAATACCGCTGCTATGAAGGTTCAAGTGTAAAATTTTGTGTGAACATATGATTTCATTTTTCTTGTGTAGATGCTCAGGAGTGGAATTGCGAGGTCATAAGGCAAATCTATGTTTAACATTTTAAGAAACGATAAAATTGTTTTCCATAGTATTTACAACATTTTATATTCCGATGAGTAGTACATAAGGTTTCCAGTTTCTCCTTGTCAATACTTGTTTCTTTGTTTTCATCCATTTTTGGTAATAGCCTTTCCGGTGGGTGTGAAGTGGTATTTCATTGTAGTTTTGATTTGCATTTTCTTAGTGAATAATGATGTTAAACATCTTTTTATGTGCTTATTGGCCATTTGTATATCTTCTTTGGAGAAATGTATATTCAAACCCTTTGCCCATTTTATATTGGGTTGTCTTTTTACTGCTGAGTTTATGTATTTTCTACATTTTCTACATTATTTATCAGATACATGATTTGCCAATATTTTCTCTCGTTCTGTAGGTTGTCCTTTCACTTTTTGATGGTGTCCTATGATAAACAAATGTTTTTAATTTCAAAAATTTTATTTTTTTCTTTTGTTGCTTGTGTTTTTGGCGTCATCTCTGAAGAAACCATTGCCTATCCAAGGTTATGAAAATTTACACCTATGTTTCCTTCTCAGAGTTGTATACTCTTAGCTCTTACTTTTTAGGTCTGTGATCCATTTTGGGTTAATTTTCATATGGTGAGCAAGAAGTCCAGCTTCATTCATGTTTAGAGTCAGTTGTCCCAGCATCATTTTTTGAAAATATTTTATAGTCAGTTGTTCCAGCATCAGTTTTTGAAAATATTATTCCCTTCCTATGCCCCCCCACAAAATGACTTGTCTTGGCATCTTCGTTGAAAATTAATTGACAATAAATGTAACTTTATTTCCGGACTTTCAATTCTGTGTCATTAATCTATATGTCAATCCTTATGCCACTACCAGATTATTTGGATAACTGTAGACTGTAGTAGGTTTTGAAATTGGGAAGTGTGAATTCCAACATTGTTCTTATTTTTCAAGATTGTTCTTACTATACTGAGTACATTGAATTTCTATGTGAAGTTTAAGAACAGATTATCAAATTATGAAAAAAAAAAGACAGCTGGGATTTTGATAGGAATTGCATTGAATCTTTATCTCAGTTTTGGGTGTATCTGCCATCTTATCAATATTGATTCTTCCAATCCATGAACATGGAATATGTTTCAATTTATTTAGGTCTTCTTTAATTTCCTTCTTTATAGTTTTTGGAGTATAAGTTTTATACTTTTTACAGAATATATGGTTAAAATTATTGATTTTTTTCCTTTTGATGTTATTGTAAATAAAATTGTTTTCTTAATTTTATTTTTGGGTTATGCATTGCTAGTGTATACAATTAAATTTTGTATATTGATCCTAAACTCTGCAATTGGGCTGAACATGTTTATTAGTTCTAGCATTTAAAGTGGATTCCTTAAAATTTTCTACCTACAAATTATGTAATATGCAAAAAGAGATAGTTTTACTTGTTCCCTTTCAATCTGGATATCTTTTACTTCATTTGGTTGCTTAACAGGCTTGACTAGAACCACTGGTACAATAATGAATAGAAGTGGTGAGAGTGGACATCCTTGTTTTTTCCTTATTTGTGGTGCAAAGTGTTCAGTCTTTTATTATTAATTATGATATTAGCTGGGAATTTTTTGTAGATGCCCTTTATCAGTTTGAGAAAGTTTCCTTCTTTTCCTAGTTTATTGTTTTTATCATTAAAGGGTGTTAATAGAATCATGTGATTTTTGTCTTTTTTCGTTGATAATTTGTATTACATTGACTAATTTTCATGTTGATCCAATCTTGCTTTACTGGATAAATCCCATTTGATAATGATGTATAGTCCTTTTTATTTGTTGCAGAGTTGGTTTGCTAGTGTTTTGTTAAGGAATTCATGTGTCTAGAGTCATAAGAGATATTGATCTGTAGTTTTCTTGTCATGTCTTTGGTTTTAATATCAGAGCACTGATGACTTCATAGAATGAGCTAAGGTATATTCTCTCTTCTTCTGTTTTTTGGAAGAGTTTGTAAAGAAATTAAATACTTGGTAGAATTCACCAGTAAAGCCATCAACCTGGGTTTTTCTTTGTTTGAAGTTTCTTACAATTACCAATTCAATCTCTTTACTTCTTATAGATCTATTCTTATTTTTTATTTTTTCTTGAGTCTATTTCAGTAGTTTGTGCCTTTATTTTATAAATTCCTTTTCATTAAATTATCACTAGTAATGGTGTCTCCCTTTCATTCCTGATTTATTGTCTCTCCTTTCTCTCTCTCTCTCTCTCTCTTGCTCACTGTCTACCTAGCTTAAGATTTGCCAGTTTTATGAATCTTTTCAAAGAGCCAACTTTGGGAATTTTAAAAAAAATTTTATCCTTTATTTTATTAATTATCTGATCTAGTCTTCATTAGTTTCCTTATTTTGCTTTCTATAGATTGTTTTATCTTTTTTATCAATTGTATTAAAATGAAACATTAGATTATTGATTTTACTTCTTTCATTATCTTTTTATTCTTTTTTAATATGGACATTTACAGCATGAATTTCCCTGTAAGCCATGCTAGAGCTGAATCCCAAAAGTTTTTATACATTGTGTCTTCCTTTATGTTCATCTCGAAGTAGTTTCTAATGTTCTTCGTGATTTCTTCTTCAACACATTGGTTATTTAGGAGCACATTTTTAAAGTTCTACATATATGAGAATTTCCCCAAATTTTTTCTGTTATTGAACTGTATTTCATTCCATTATGGTCAGAGGACATATGCTGGATAATTTAAATAATTTTAAATACACTAAGGCTCGATTTATAGCCTAGCATATGGTCTATCCTGGAGAAGATATGCCCTTGAGAAGAATTTGTATTCTGCTGTTTTGGGGCAGAGTGTTTTGCAGATGCCCATTTTCTTATTAATCTTCTGCCTAGTTGTTCTATCCATTTCTGAAAGTGTAACACTGAAATATCCAACTATTATTGTTGAATTATCTTTTTCTCATTTCAGTTCTGTCAATTTTTGTTTCAAGTATTTTGAGGCTCTGTTGTTAGCTGTATATAAGTTTGCAATTGTTAAATACCTCTGATGGATTGACAATTTTCATTAAACAAGTTATAAAAGTTATAATTTTCCTCATTATCTCTAGAATATTTTAAAAATCTATTTTATCTGATACTGGAGTATAGCCACTCCAACTTTCTTATGTATACTATTTGCAAAATTTATTTTTTCCATTTGTTTACTTTCAATTTATTTGTATCCCTAAATCTTAGTGTGTCCTCTATAAACAGTTTAGAGTTGGATTTTTTTTAAATTGCAGTTCACAATCTTTTTGATTGGGTTTTTAATCCATTCACACTTAATGTTATTATAGATATTTAAATTTGTCTGCAAATTAACATTTTGTTTTCAATATGCTTCATGTTTTATTATTGCTGTTGTTATTGCTTCTCTGTTCCTCCATTACTGCTTTTTTCTAGGAAGAGATTGACATTTTCTAGTGTAATATTTAATTTTCTTTTATAAATGTTTTCAAAATGTTTTAAAAAATTGTAGTGGTTGTTCTAGGGCTTACCATATTCATCTTATCCCAATCTACTTCATATTTATACAAATATAATTACAGTGAGATATGGAAAAGCTATTCTCATAAAGCTCTATTCTCTCCTCACACTTTTGATGCCATTATTATACACCTATATATGTAAAAATCCAAACATTACATTAGTATAACTATTATTTGGTATAACATTATGGCTTTTAAAGATGCTGAGAGAATAGAAATTCTATATTTATAAAATCTGTTATAGTACTTACCATTTCTGTTTCTCTCCCTTTGTTCCCATGGAATCAGTTCATCATCTAATACAATTTCCTTATTCCAATACAACTTTGCTCCCATTCACTTCCTTTGTATTTTATTGTCAAATATATCAAATTTCTATATGTTATGTCAACATACAATTGTATACATTATTTTTACAATTATATTTAAATCAGTTAAAAAATAAAGATGTATACATTACATTCTCTTTTTTAATTACATAATTACCTTTACTGGTTCTCTTGTGTGCATGCGCGCATGTGTGTGTGTGTATTTGCCTATTTGTGTATGCATTCAAATAAGTGTCTGGGGTTACTTTCTTTCAGCCTGAAGAATTTCCTTTAGTCCTTCTACCAAGGTGAGTCTGCTAGCAACAAATTCTGTGTTTTTGCTTATCTGGGAATGTTTATATTTCATCTTCATTTTTGAAAGATAAGTTTTGCTGGATACAAGATTCTTGACTGACACAGTTTTTTGTGTGTGGGTTCTAAATATGTCAATCTTCTACCTTCTGGTTCCATTGTTTCTGCTTAGAAATTAACTCTTAATCTTACTGGGGTTCAACTACCTGATAAATTGCTTTTCTCTTTGCTGCTTTCAGTATGTTCTATGACTTTGTCTTTCAATATTTTTACTATGACAACCCTGGGAAAAGATCACTTTTTATTTTTCTTACTTGGAGTTTGTTGAGCTTTTTGGCATGTAGGTTAGTATTTTTCATCAAATTTGGGAAGCTGTCAGCCAGATTTCCTTAAAATATTTTCTTCTCTTTTCATTCTTTACTTCTGGCACTTCCATTATATGTATGTTGGTGTACTTAAGAGTAAGCTTTTCATTTTCTTTCTTTTTTTCCTGTTCATCTTTATAGATGTATCTTTAAATTTGCTGATTCTTTCTCATGTCAGATCAAATCAACTGTTGAGCCCCTCAAGTAAATTTTTCATTTCAGTTTGGTACTTTTAAATTTCAGAGTTTTCTTTTTCTAAAATTTCTTTCTCTTTCTTAATAGTCTCTATCTGATGAGACATTGGGATTATATCTTTCTTTAATTCTTTAAGCACGTATTCCTTTAGTTTATTTTTCCAACATATTTATAATATGTGCTTTGAAATCTTTGTCTGTCTGAATTTGCACATTTTCAAGGGCAGTGTCTATTGATCAATATTTTTCTTCTGTGTCACACTTTCCTGTTTCTTCTCATGTTTTGTGTTTTATTTCTAATTTGGACAATTGTATAATATATACAAACTGTGGCTACTGATCCACTATTTCCCACCTCAGTGTGTAGCCTCTAATTTTTCTCCTCAGAGGGTAAAGCTTTGGGAATCTGTATAGTCACCTAAGGATGACAATGGTTTTAGCAGGACTCTCTTTGCTCTTTCCCTGCCTCTTCTTTAAGTTTGGTGTCTCCTTTTGGCATCATACTCAGGTGTTAGCCTTCACTAACTGCTAGCTAATTTTTCTACTGTTTTTGATAATGCCCTGAGACATAGTTGCTCCATGGCCTGACCCAATTAAATCTGGGATTCTTTGAAGAGGTAATATTTGAGGATGGCTCTTATTGGCTACCTTTTTCTCTGGTTATTTGTGGTAAACTTCTCACTGATTTATGGTTTAGTTTGTTGCTCTAATATAAGCTAAGAGCCCTCTCTTAATTACTTACCTCCATATTCTCTATTATTTTTAACAGCACATTTAGGTCTGAACTTTCTCACACTTTGCTCAAAATAAAGTTGTTTCAGGTAGAGCTTTAAAGCTCTCTGCTCTTATAGTCTAGCTGTTCCCGGCAAAAACTTCTATGCCACCGCTCTGGATGTGGGGTCATGGAACGTGTCGCACTTCAGTTGGAATAAGACTGCAACTCCATCAGCTGGGCATTAGTCTGAGTTTGGAGGGGTGAGGGCAGTCTCTTGTCTTCCTGACATGCTTTGCCAAGCACGGAACCTCTGTACTTCATGCAAGCTGGGGTAAAGGCAATCAGAGCCATGGTACTCTCAGCTTGTTGAACTTGGTGTAGAGTTTCTGCCCTTCATATTGGAGATGAGTAGAGAAAGAAAGCCCCAGACCTCTCAGTTGCTCTTACATGGAATTAAGGCTCTGGAATTGGAAACTGGGAGGATGAGAAATGCTGGTATCCTGTCCCTCCCAGGGATATACTGTAGCTCTTGAATGAGAACTGAGAGGAGGGGGAGCCCTTAGCTCTTGGGTGCACCTGCCCTGAAAGGAATTTCCATCATGCTGAGTTGGGAGAACAGCGGGAAGTAACTAGTTGTGGCTTGAAGGCCACCACAAACTCTTGCTATTCTTTCTGAGATTTAGTAGATTTTCTTGATTGAATATTTCTTCATTTGCTTTATGTCCTTAGAACAACTTCCAGAGACTAAATAGTTGTTTTTATTTAAAATAATTTTCACAAGTTATGATTGTTTCACTAGGGAGAGGATCCACAGAGCTCTTCATGCTACCACTCTGGAAGTCAACTTCCTATTAGTACATATTTTTATACATATTGCGTCTTAACAGAAATGCTTAGTCTGGTGAAACTAACTTTTTGTTTTTTAGGATAAAACACATAGAAAGTCAGGCAAGAAATTGTCATGGGGATTTACAATTCAGGAGGCAATGATGACTTAATGTGATTAGTGTAAAGCAATGTTTCCTGCATCAAATATCAACTTGGTTTGTGAGAAAAGTCCATACTTTTGAGATTCACCTCCAAGCTACTGAGCCAATAGGTTTCAGGAAGAGTCTGACAATTTGCATATTTAAATAAGCGTCCCAGTTGATATCGAATGATGTGGTCAAAGTATTCCATTTTGACTACTCTGGGACTAGGGAAAAAATTGAAGATGAAAGAGCTAGATTCAAACATGTACAAAATATGTAAAGGAAAAGGAAAGAGTGAATTAAAAAGAGATGCATTTCTAAGAAAACAAGAAAACTGTAAAATATAGCTAATTATACTTCACCAATGATTGACTAGCACTGGAACTCAGAGAGTGAAAGAACTGGACTGATTTAGGATATCTTGAATAAAACAATGGACCCTAGGTTAAACTAAATTGCAAATGTATTTCCATTTATTTAATACTCTTTTAATACATTTTTTTTTGAGTGGCTACTATGACCAGGCACTAAACTAGGAGCTTGAAGTATGTCAGTGAACAAAATGAATGAAGATCCCTTCCATGATGCACTTTAAATCTGAGGTCCAGGAAAATATAATGAATTCTTCTGAGCTAATTCTTAGCACCTAAAAGGGTACAGCCCTAAAATTATGAATACTAATTCGGTGTCCTAACATCAGTGACAATAGACAGAAAAAAACATAGGCACACAAGTGATACTGGGTAAAAGTGGTGAGAATTAAGTCATTTAGAAACTCAAGTATTAAATTTAGAAAAGGACCACCAAGAAGAATTCAGAGCTCAACTAAAATTATTTGTTTCTAGTCACCATTGGTCTGACAATAATGGGTTGAGATCACTTCCTCAACTGCTTAAGAATTAAAGGAATAGTGGGCCAGAGCAGACAGTCACAACCTCTTGAAAACAAAACAAAACATGAATTCTGTTTTAGCACTCACAAGTATTTCTACACATGAGAGTTTAAGGGTTTTGTTTTTTTGTTTTTAATGAAACAATGCTTGAGAAGTCTTTGGGAAATGACAATAATTATCTTCCTTAATGTTTATTGAATACCTACTGTATGTCAAGTACAGTGAACCAGACTGTACATATTATACACTATTTAATGCTTATAACAATCATATATGCTATGGAAGAGCATTTCTCTAACCCTACCGGTGGGAAAGCTGCAATTTAATTTCTCCAGTCATACATAAACTCAATGGCAGAGGTGGGGTTGACTTTAGAGTTCTGCTGGCTTAACCTCTTCACCATCCTAACCATCAGTACAATTAAATCTATGGAACAAATGATTCCATACTCAGTAGTAGGAAGAAAGCAGAATATTGGAAAGGTAGAAAGCCAATAAGCAAAAATACTAAAGCTTTTAAGAAAAATTATTGGGTGTATGCAAAATGCCAAAATATTACTATCTATCTTAGTAAACACATGAACATACAGACTATGTGGGGTTTATAGAAACAGCCCTATAATTCCCTCAAGAGTGAATTAATGTGAATTCAAATGGTTAACAATTATATCCTTTAAACTTCCTTGCATGCCTAATTATGCAAAGAAAAAGAGAAAGATCTACTTATTCTTTCATACTGATAAATATTCATAATTGATTAATAATGATTGAGCAGCCACTGGGCTAAGTGAGATATAGATTTCAGACTATTGAAACTCTGTTTAGTAATTAAACCCCACTTCCTCTTATGGCTTATGTTTTCATAAACTGAAAACTTGAGCCCCTAAATAAGTATGAGGTGATTTCAGCTCCCTTAGCATTAGGAGAAAATGGTATCTATCTTCACCCACAGATCTTGACCTAATTGCAATCACTCTGGGGAGCTGGGTGAGTGCTATGCCTTATTCAATACTCCTGGGTTTAAAGTAAGGTTGAGTTTTAATAAATGCTTGCAGAGTAGATAAGAAAACTTTATCATATACCGGGGTGGGGGGGCGGTGCCGGGGCGGGCAGAGCATTCCATTGACTTGGCTGGAGAAGGATGTGAATTCCAGAAAGAGAGGTCAGTCAGTTTTGTCACAAGTTGCACAGTAGTCCTGGTTGGGAATGGGATAAAATAACCCACCGAGAAAATGGCTGCTTCCTAGTAGAATTGCTCTTTATAATTTTATTGTCTATGTAAATACGAATTTGAGATAATGTTTCTGGTTTAATGCTTGTCATTTTTAGAAGGCAATGTTGTACTAAGTAACTGATTCTCCCCATGATAATGCCAAAACATAAAGATCATACTTAAAGGATGGTGAGGAAAAGGACATAGGAGAATGTGTTAGAATGAGATAATGGTATTCCCATATCAGCCTCTCAGATTCATGTGATCTCTCTACCTTATAACCCTCAGAACAGCTCCAATGCTTAACAGCAAATATAATATTTTTGCCCTGTTAAATTTTAGAACATGGAAGTAAAGAATAAATTTGCCTCAGTGTATTACTGTAGTGGAAATGGGGACCCAAATGGATAAAGAAGTCTCCTCTTCTCCTCTCCTCTCCTCAGGAGAGGTCATGGCACACTTGACAAAAGTGCTCACCTTTTGCACTACAGCTGAGCAAATGCTTAACTACAGTATGGTTTCTCATACTGTATACCCAGTTTCGTTAAAATAACAAAAAAAACAACTCTCCATTATGGATTGGAATTCAGGGTAAAGAATAAAAAATAAACATGTTAAAAAGTTTTTAGCAGATGGAAGCCCTTTTTTTTTTTTTATTTTTTATGGTACGTCGGCCTCTCATTGGTGTGGCCTCTCCCGTTGCGGAGCACAGGCTCCGAACGCGCAGGCTCAGCGGCCATGGCTCATGGGCCCAGCCACTCCGCGGCATGTGGGATCTTCCCCGACCGGGCCACAAACCTTCGTCCCCTTCATCGGCAGGCGGACTCTCAACCACTGCGCCACCAGGGAAGCACATGGGAGCCCATTTTAAATTTATAAGGATGCCCAACTGGCGCAAAGGAAGCAAAAATGATAAACTCAAGAGACCCAGATGTTGTTTTATAGCCAATCTAGTGAAGGGAAAATAACCCAGCTTACTTTATAACTAGGGGAAAAAAAGGCAAGCAGTGCAAAGTGATAATATTATAAAACTCATTATCAAATTATTTCTCTAGTGTATAAATAGGTTGTTTAGTGCCAGGAGATAGAATAGGAGACATAGGAATTTGTTAGCTAAGTAAATTATTAGCCATTCAAATAAGCTCACTTTGAGAAGTCTGATGAACTAGAAAAAGGCCAAAATGTTACACCAAAAACAAATAATGTCTTAAAACCAATCTCAAACATTTACAGTGCTGCTTAACAGCTTTTTTTTTTTCTCTTAAGAGGCCCCCAGGCCACAGACTTTAAATAAATTTGTCCAGCCTTAAGGAAATGGGGCAAGGTAAAATGAGAAAATAAGTCAAAATTCAACTTGTACGTTAGCAATAACACCAAACATTTCTTGCTAGACTATTAGATAGAGTCATGGAGTTGCCAGCTTCCATATCTGTATTTATGTTATAGCAATTATTCCAGGCATTAGAGTTAATATTTATAATAGTGAAATTAATTGATACAATAAAGAATTTGGATATGAGGATAGTCTGGAAATTGAGGACCACTTTTCAGAGTTGCACAGAGTAAATCAGATGGTTGCCTGTCTAACGTTCTCAGCCTTCACCTGCTACTCCAATTTTTCCTTTCCCAATCAGTGAAGACAAACAAAGGCCAACAAAAAGACACAACCATTCTATACCTCTATTCACTTTTGATTGGACAGAGATTCTGAGCCCTCACCCTAAGGCTTCCTCTGCCTGTAACAACCCTCTTACCTTCCTTAACCAGCCATCATCTTAGAGAAAGTATTTTCTGGACTTCACAGTTTGTGCTACACATTCCAACTCCAGAAATTTTCACAATGTTATCACATTATGTGAAAATTAAAAGTTTATATCACTTTTTAGAAATAGCGTGGAAACCTCTTGAGGATAAGGGACCGTGCCTTATTATCTTGGTACTCCTGGGTACAAGTCTTTGGCATATTACAGGCCTTTGATAAATATTCAGTGGACTGAGTTAAAGTTCAGTATAGTCTTTGGGGAAACAAGTAACCCCACAGGAAGTCTTAGAAGAATTAGAAAGGCATTAAAGGGCTGATGTGAATTTGTAGTTGCTTGATTGAAAACATTTTGGTTGCTGACAATGGAGACAATATTAGAGGATTCATATTCAGCACCAATGATTAAACTATTGCAGTGAAGCTGTTTAACCTTCTGAGCCTGAGGTTTTTCATCCATATAATAGTGATACTGTTAAGACTTAGTTTACTAAGTTCCTCATAAAATAATCATTACAATGCTCTTATCTGACTCATTGCGAGCACCCATTAAATAATAGGTGCTATTGTTAATATTATGATTGTTGTTAGGAATGGGAGCCAGTGTTCCACAGGTAGTATCAATTAAGATTAGGAATGTAAAAAAAAAAAAAAAAAAAAAGATTAGGAATGTATAAACAATGTCCTGTGTACATTCAAGATGGTTAATGCAGTCATTTTTAATATGCATAATCAACATAAATATATATAGTATGTGCCTTGTAACTTTTTTTTATTAAAAGTTTTACTTCCAAAGGTAGCTTTCTATCCTCTTCTTTCAGACTTCTATTGTCTCCTTTCCTCCTTTTGCCACCATAAAGTGAACAGCACACATTCAGCTTTTTTAATGACTTGGATATTTTGGAAAGTTTGAAATTAAAAAAAAAAAATCTACATGTTATCCTCAGTATCTAAAATAGACTGTAAAGCTGTAAACATTATCCATTTGAAATTTAAAGAAATACAATGAAAACATGTTGAATTAAATATGCTCATATGAGCATATTCATGGCAAGCAGTAATTTTGTTGACTAAGGGAAGATTGCTTTGGATTATCATTTATTTTGATAAAACCAAACTTCTTTCAAATAATAATGTACTTTAATTGCACAAGGAATCCATTCCATCTGTGTGTGAATATTCTCTAATTTACAACTTATGGGAATACTTCAAAATATGGTTATCACACATGAAGGTACATCCCTCTAAAACAAGTTATTTTTCAACACTTAGACTTAAAGGATTTTCTTGAATTGTAAGAATACATTTCCTCTACCCTCCCTTTAGAAAAATCCATAGATCAATTTTCTTTTTTAAAAGATATTATAATAACATGGAAAATTTTAAAATAGAAAGTCGCTATTAAAACATCCTAGGTAAATTGCTTCCTTCAATAATACAATCTGCTTTAGTCGCATAGCATTTATTTTGCAAAGATTGCTATAAATCCAGTGACGTGATGGGCACTATATACTCACATTGTATTATATGCGACTAAAGTGTCTATCATTGGTTTCAAACATATTGGGAAATAGCAATGTTGTGCTTAACTGTAAATTTTTTATTTGTATTAATCACAATTGCATGTTTCCATCTATCCAGACTTGGAAGCTATAAACTCAATGAATTTATATCCTGTTTCATTCACAAATGAATTGTGCTCCTGAATTTTAACATGCTATTCCTAAAACTATTAGCTGTGTATATGCTTTATGGGATGTTCCTCCACAAGCTGGCTGTTCATCAATTTGGTGTCCATACATTTCTTTGAAAGCTATATTATCATTAGAGTTTAGGGTACTACTATTCAGTAACCATAAAACAGACGTAAAATAATTATAACTCATTTAGTGAAATTAGAAAAGGAGCAATTATTAGACTCTTATTGTGAAGCTTTGCTGTGAGGGATAAATAATCTATCTGCAAGATATACTTTAAGAACACCATTTTCAAAGAAATAAACTAGATAGATGACTGCTTTGCCTTTGTGCACTTGAGGCAGAAGGGATGGAACTGAAAACTTCTGTTGTGTATGTGAGTTTCCTGAACTTTCTTGAATGGAGACAGGAAAATTAAAAAAAAAAAATTCTAAGGATAGTAAATGCTTAAGACAGATTTCTGCTCATTCTAATTTGTGAAGCTGAGAAATTACGTGTCTCAGATGTTGTAAATATGTTACATAAATTAATTTTTATTTGTAAAGTACACTTCCCATAAACTGCCAAAAATAAAATACCGCACACATGTTGTTTTTTGTTTTTTTACAGTCTAAGGCACTGAAACCCTGTCTGAAAATCTTAATGATCAAGTTTTCCGGTGTACTCTATTGGGCTTTATAATTTGCCTTTTATTATTCAATCATCCACCCCCTGGCAAAGGTACGTTCATCCATTCAGAGATAAATGAGAAGAGACAATGTCTAAGACTTTCTCTGCACTTCATTTCATTAAACCTTGCTTCATCTAAATAATTTTACAGTGATACCAGACCTCCAATGTCCAATGTCCGATGTGTATATACATATGTACAGAAGCATATATGTGTACACATATGATATAGAAAATAATCCACTTAATAGAATACTAATGTTTTATGGAAAATAAATCGACAGATCTTGTAAATCTGTACATTTCATTTCTTTCAACTGTTGCTGAGAAGAATGCCTGGTGGCAATAATTCATATATCTAGGCTGGGTGAAATGGCACAGTCTATGAAATGAAAGGACTTAGTGACATATCTCCATTAAACCCCATGTGACAATGAGAGAAAAAATGAAATCTCTTGGCATTGGCTTTAAGGAAGACAAGATGAAGGTCTATTCTTTCTTTCTTGTTACCCTTAATGATTTATTAATAATTGCCTTATGTAATAATATTGTCAAATCTAACATGTAATACCCCCCAAATTAAATTTTGACACATATTGCAATTGTGAAGGTGTTGGTTGAAGAAGCAAAAAAATAAAAAAGGCATATACTGTTTAAGTGCTGAGTCCATCACTAATTTTACTTGTCTAATAACATAAATTCTGTTTTTGTTTTTTTTTTACAGGCTAGTTGTTTTAATATTTTATTATTATTTTTTTAAATTATTTATTTATTTGGGCTGCGCTGGTTCTTAGTTGCGGCACATGGGATCTCTTTTTTTGTTGTTGTTAACATCTTTATTGGAGTATAATTGCTTTACAATGGTGTGTTAGTTTCTGCTTTATATATAACAAAGTGAATCAAGTTATACATATACATATGTCCCCATATCTCTTCCCTCTTGCGTCTCCCTCCCTCCCTCCCTCCCTATCCCACCCCTCTAGGTGATCACAAAGCACCGAGCTGATCTCCCTGTGCTATGCAGCTGCTTCCCACTAGCTATCTATTTTACGTTTGGTAGCGTATATATGTCCATGCCACTCTCTCACTTTGTCCCAGCTTACCCTTCCCCCTCCCCGTATCCTCAAGTCCATTCTCTAGTAGGTCTATAAATTCTGTTTTGATTCTTGTTCAATGAAAGCAGAGATACATCCAGAGAATTATCTCTGACAGCTATGAACAAAAAGAAAGAAAAGGTTTTCTTCTGAGAGTATTTTTCTGTCATTTAAGCCGTTTACATGTTTCTTTACTTTTACATTTCTTTCTTGCTTTCTGACCACTAGGGACCCAATGTTAGCACAGGGTCACTGGGGCTCTGTCCAGCTCTAGACACATGTTGTTATAGTCAGGGTTTTATGATGACAGAAGGAGATTTCCAGAATGCACTGGTGAGTTCTGTGACAGTTGTTAAGCTTGTCATTTACAGGAAATAAAAGGTAAGTCATTGATTACCTTCAACACTCACTACCTTTTTTTTGAGTATGTGAAATGCTTTTGTTTTTCCCATTCAAAAATAGCAGTTAGCGGCCCCCCAAAATAGACCACATTATTCATAGTCCAAGACTCTCAGGCATCATAATTTACATTGAGCCAAAAGGAATTAAGACTTTTAAGATGAGTTCAGTCTTGCTAGACAAGTAAGGGGAATTAATTGAATGAAAATGCAAAATTAAAAGCAAATGATGAATTTGGCTAATTTCTTCCTCTTCCAATGTTCCAGTATATTCCTCTGACCATTCTCCAGGAACATTGCTTGAACTAACAGCTGTGAATTATAGGTTTCCAGTAAATTACGGAGTTTTTTTTTCCTTTTAAGAAAAAGTATCTGATGAACAGTTGTCTCAAAGATTTAGAGGATTCATTTCAGTTTTTAATAATCCCATGTGGCTTTAAAATATTGTCATACTTTCTCTCAACATGTTTCCCACTATACAGCTGTGAAATTAGTAGGACAATTTAAATAGGAAGAACAATGTTTTAATTTTTCTGTATCACAAGTAATTTTAGGGATCAGGTAAGAATTTAATAGCAATAAATATTATTATTCCATGTGTATAATAGTTTGGTAATTTAATCAAATTGATCAATTCTTTATTAAACATAACCAACTTGTCTGATTTGTTTGATTTTAAAAGTTAAAAGCATACTTACCTATCTGTATTTTATGTGCCAAGTCAATTTATTCAAAAACATCAAACAGACCAAGTGTGCAAGGTACAGCATAGAATTAAGAAAATAATTCATCTCTCACAGACTGTTTTACATTTGCCATGGATGTTTTCCCTGCCACATTTCTCTTGCATAAATAAGATAAATGACATTTTAATACTGATAAAATTTAATCATCAGGTGGAGAGGAATTTAAAAGAAGGAGGAAAGAGGAGATTATATTGATCATCCAAATAGATTTATTAATAACCTCATATAAATCAGTGCTAAAAACCTTTAATAAGATATCTAAATTTAACTCGTATACATATTTGAGATATTAATAAGAAAGAAAGATAGCTAGATATTAGAAAAAACAGACTTTAACAAAGAAAATAGTTTTATGAAATATGTAAAAGATGATTCTTACTATTAGGTGTAGCATATATGGACTCAATGTCACCTTACGCATCATTTTAATGACATTAAAAATGAAGAAGTATTCACTTTTTCCTGAAAATGAAAACAATCTTCAAAGAATTCTATACTTTGGGGAAGTTATTTTGAAAATTAATATAAGTGGACCTATCCAAATTTTAGGTAATTTAAATATTTCCAATTTAAAGATAAGAATATGAATGCTTATATGAAAATATTTATCTAAAGGTTTTAGACATGACACTATAATTTCCTCTTTTATGCTGCTTTGATTAAAGTTTCAAATGCAATGCCTCTCCCTTAGTATAACAAATTATCTAAAATATTTTACAAACTTTATGTGTAATACTTTTTTGTATAATTTATAATACGTATAATTGATTTGTAATAATATTAGCTTTTAGGCACATAGATGCTTCTTTTAACTATTCATGAAATTTATATGGAAAAAGAATGTTTATATGTAACATATATTTCTAATGAGCATAGAACAATAGAACCTTAGTATATTCTCAACATATTTTGAAATGTTGATGTTTGTCTTCAGAAAAATCTGAAAGATTTTAGCATAAAACAATCTTAGTGTTCATTGTGAATATGTGAGAACTGTGATCTGTATATTTTAACTGTAATCCTAATATGATAAAATAAGTGTGCCCCTCTGTCCCTTCCCTCTATTTTCAGACCACTTCAGAGCCCTGTGGAGCCCTTCAACCTCAACCTGATCCTTTGAAAGACTTGTTGTTAATTGTTTTATTTTCATGATTTTGGTTATTTTTACTCTCCATTACACCTCAGTAAAATATTTTGAGATTTTTAAGATGAAAAATAACACAAACTCATGAAGAAATCTGTAACAGTAAGCTGTAAAAGTTGGGATGATATTTAAGTCCCAACCCTTGATGTCCTTTGAAATCATTAGGAATAATACTGTAAGAATACAAATCTAAGCCTATGCCATCCTTGAAACCAAACAGCATGCTCATCCTTTTGGTGTTAAGAAATTCCTTTTCCAAAAAGAAGCTTATTTTCTAGCTTACTTCGTCAAAGCAAAATGTTAGATTGAAGTCAAAAGTAACCAAGATGTAACTTTAGTCATGAGATACAAACAAAACTCCAACTGCCTGACTTTATAGTTAATTACCAGTTTAGAAAGCTACATTTTTCTATCAGAATTAACTTCAGCTACAAGAAGGATTAACTGACACAACAATTTAAAGTTTTTCAGTTAACCTAAATGTAAAACTTTAAGTTTCTTCTGGGTTAAAGAAAAGCACAGACAAATGCGGAATTTTTTTCACACACTACCATAGAAATAATACAAACATTATGCAAAATGTAGTTAAATTTGCACATATGAGGTGACACAATGACTTTTTTCTCCAGTCCATTATAACATTAATTATTTGAATCCAAGTCAGGTCCAGAGAAAACTAAAGAAGAGAAAGAAGTGAGGGTGGGAGTGAGGGAGGGATATAAAAAGGGAGAAAAAGAAGAGAGAAAAATTGATAATGTGAGAGATGAAGCTAAACAAAATCCAGTATTGCTATACTTTTGATATAATATTAATACGTTGATCAGTTGGTCAGGTAGATTCTTTTGTTACATCCAACTCAGAACGTTAAAACTTGTCTTTGTAGGATGATAATTCTGATAATATTCAACTAAATTCTTTCTCTAAATCAAATTTGTAAACTTTGTTTACCTTACCATATTCTTTCTGTAACCTCTCTCAATTTTTATAGCAGTAAATTAGCACAGATGCCAGTAACAGAAGGAGGCTCTCCAAAAAAATGAAGACATCTGTCTTTTTGAAGAGGGACAGAGAGCTTACAAGAGGAAGACAGAAAAAATAAATAAATAAATGAAGATTCCCTTATGTAGGCAGAGCAAAGTGAGAGGCTGAAGTGATTCTGACTTTAATCTATTCAAAGTCAAGGTGGTTACTGTTGCATCAATACTATTATGGGAAGGGGGGAAACATTAGGTGGCATGTCACACACACACAAAGTATCCAAGATAAGACAAGTACTGAGGAAAATACTTGAGCACAAATGTAGATATCACTATACATCTTAAAATTACTATGAATTGCATGAATTCCATCCAGATTAAAAAATCAGACAGAAGCCAGATATTCAATGTTCATAGAATTCCAATAATGTATTTATGTCAAAAACCAGGTGCTGGACAGTGGTGAAAACAACTCAATAAAATCAGCATTGATTGGCAATACCCAAAAAGACTTGGTTTAAGCAATAGAATTTCTTTTCCATCATCAAATAAAATTCATTTGTAAGAACTAGATACTCATGAAAGGTTGTTGCAATACAAGCTGTCTTAGATAAATATCAAAGTTCAAAGACTTTTGAAGTGGAAAAGGACTTTGAAAATCATGTAGCCCATCTTCACTATTTTACATATGAAAATCATGTAGCCCATCTTCATTATTTTACGTATGAGAAAACCAAGACCCAGAGGTATTAAACTTTCTTATCCAGAAATTTCTTAACCACTGGTATAGATTGATAGATAGGACACAGATACATAAAATGGAAAAGATATAGATGGAAGATATAGATACAGATGGGATATAGTTACAAATATTGTATCTACAACTATATCAACATATCTATGTCTGAGCTTTATCTATTTATCTATCTATTTACCTAACTACCTATTTACCTATTTATATGGATCAATTATAAAGTTCTATTTTAACATGGTGTTAGTTCTTCTAAAGAAGAGAGATTTCTAATTATGTGATAACCCACCATTTCTTTCGCAGCAAATATTCAACCTGATGTTTCTTAAAACATTTTCTATGTCATGAATCCTGAAAGTTAAAATAGCCCTCCTTTGGAATAACTTACCTCAGTCTCTTAAAAATGTTTTGTTAGAGTGAAATCAGAAGGTGAATGTCTTTTCAGTCATAGGTGTCACTTGTTTCTCTTTTTCTGAATAATTAATATATACAGATTATTTTTCATATCCCAATATCTCCAATCCATTCAAAATAAAAATAATTATTCATAGTATTTCATTTAAACTTGAGTTAATGTATTTGAAAGAGTGGATAGCTCTTCTGTGTAGAGAATACATTCATCAGGCTATTAGAGAGAGTATTAAATTCCAGTTTCTAATATTATTTACATTTCTTCTGACTCTATCTCTGTAATGCCTGGTCCAATCTATATTATTATCTTTTACCTTTTGCCTATTAACATCAACAGCCCTTCTTTTTCTTAGTCTCTTGGTACTCACTGATATTTTATGCCTAATGATGCTTAAATTTAATTGAGCTGTAAGTTTCTCTTTAATTATGAGGCTCTGTGATACCTTTAGCACTTTTCCTTCTATAGTAAAAAATTCTTTATAACCCCTTTAAAATCCTTCATATACTAAACCCCTAGTAGACAAGCCATTTTAAAGAGAAAGACTTTGCAATTATGTTAATGTATTTTTTTGAATTTTATCAAAATCCTTTATTTCTTTTCTTCCAGTTTTATTGAGATATAATTGACATACAGCACTGTACAAGTTTAAGGTGTAAAGCATAATGATTTGACTTACATACTTCATGAAATGATTATCACAATAAGTTTAGTGAACAACCATCATCACATATAGACAGAAAATTAAAGATATATATATGTGTGTATATATATACATGTTTGTATACACACTCCCCACACACATAGTGATGAAGTGTCTAAACGTTGGCCTTTGGTGGTCTAGCTCTCACTAGAAAAGTCTTTGGCTTGAGAACCAAATATATATTTAACCAAAAAAAGTTTTGTTTTTTTTTTATGTTTCAATTATGTTTTGTTTTTCACCCTAGTTTAGTTGTGTTCAAGTGGTACTTACTATTTTCCACAGTTGGTATATCAGTATGAAAGATATTCTGATGAGTCAGAGGTGCATAATTTTTTTATTGTGACAGGTATTCAATCAGCCACTTAAACTTGTGAAATCTTCACTGTGTATGATGTCCACAGGTAAAATTTCAAAACTATTGGTTAATTATCTACATAACATATCTCTACATTAAAACATTCCCAGCCGGGTTTCCCTGGTGGCGCAATGGTTAAGAATCTGCCTGCCAATGCAGGGGACACAGGTCCAAGCCCTGGTCCAGGAAGATCCCACATGCCACAGAACAACTAAGCCTGTGCACCACAACTACTCAACCTGTGCTCTAGAGCTGACGAGCCACAACTACTGAGTCTGTGTGCCACAACTACTGAAGCCCGTGCACCTAGAGCCTGTGCTCCACAAGAGAAGCCACCACAATGAGAAGAGCGTGCACCACAATGAAGAGTAGCTGCCGCTCGCCACAACTAGAGAAAGCCCGTGCACAGGAACAAAGACCCAATGCAGCCAAAAATAAATAAATAAATATGTTGATTATTAATTGATGCAAAAAAAAATGACCCCAAACACAGTGGCTTAAAATAATAATATTCATTATCTCACAGTTTCTGTAGATAAGGAATCTGGGTGAAGTTTAGCTGAGTGCCTGTGTCTCAAGGTCTCCCACAGGCTGCAAGCAAAGATATGGCCATAGCTGTCTCAAGGCTCAACTGGGAAAGGATCTGTTACGGTCTGAATGTCTGTGTCCCCCCAAAATTCATATGTTGAAATCCTACCCCCCAAAGGAGATGGTATTAGTATGTGGGGGCCTTTGGGAGATGATTAGGTCATGAGAATGAAGCTCACATGAACGGGGTTAGTGCTCTTATAAGAGACTACACAGAGCTTTCTATCACCTCCTGTCATGTGAGGATACAAGAAGTCTGTGACCCAGAAGAGGGCCGTCTCCCATCTCAGGTTTCCAGCCTCTAGAACTGTAGGCAACACTTTTTCTTTTGTGCTTTTTATAAGCTACCCAGTCTGTGGTGTTTTGTTACGGCAGCCTGAACAGACTAAGACAGGAACTGCTTCAAGCTCTCTTACATGGTTGTTGGCAGAATTTAGTTTCTCACAGGCTGTTGGACAGAGGGTTTCAGTTCCTTATATGCTACTGGCCAGAGGCTGGTCTGAGTTCATTGCCATATGAGACTTTTCCACTAGAGAAGGTCACAAGATATCAGACAGAGATGGGGGAAGAGAGAGAGAGAGAACAAAAAGGAAATTATAGTTTTGTATCCTAATCATGGGAATGACATCCTATCACTTTTACGGTGCTCTATGCATTAGCAGAAAGTCACTAGGTCCAGCCCACACTCAAGAGGAGGGACTACACATGGGTATGAATACCTGGAAACAGGGATTACTGAGAGCCATTTTTAGAAGCAGCCTACCACAGTCCACCCTCTGGCCCTCCTGATTCATGTCCCTTTTGTGTAAAACTACATTCACCCCTTCCCCAGATTTGTAGAAGTTGTATCTGTTACTGTAGCAGCTTAAAGTCTTATCACTTATATTAGGACCAGATGTGGATGAGGCACCTCAGGTTTAGTTCCTTAAGTATAACTCCTAGAGTATAATACCACTTAATCAGGCCTATAAAATTAATGATAAAAGTTATCTGCTCCACGAACATTCAACATACAATGGTGGGACAGGGATAGGATAACTGCTGGAAATGACCACCACAATATAGGGGACAAAAAAGGAACAGCTACTCTCACCTTTATCTTGGTAAAATATATAACAATTCGTTCAAAGTAGATCATAGACATAAATGCAATTGGTAAAATACAGAAATTTCAGAATGAAAGAGGGTAGAAAATCCTAATATCACTCTGCTAGGGAAAGGTTGTTTAGTACATGTATTTACATTTTTTACATTTGTATGTATATATGTACGTACATTTGTATGTATACATTTGTATGTGTATATATATATGTATATATATATATATTTTTTACATTTGTATGTATATATATACATATATATGTATATATATGTATATATATACACACACAAAAAAACTTTATACACATATATATGCATATAAATTAAACTTATCATCAAAATGAGAACCTTATCTTAAACTTAAGAACCTTAAACTTATCATCAAAATGAGAACCTTCATACACACAAAGACACTGTTAAGAAAATGTAAAAGCCAAGCTATAGATAGGGAGAACATTTTTATAAAGTATATATCTGATGAAAGACATATATGCAGAACATTCAAAGGATTTTTACAACTCAATAAAAAGAAGTCAGGGTCCAATAAAAACAGGCAAAAAAAATGGACACTTCACTGAAAAAGATATATGGATACTAAATAAGCCATGAAATAATTCTCAACATTGGTAGACATTAGGAAAATGTAAATTAAAACCACTACATACTAACAAGAATGGTTAAAATTAAATGGAAAATACCAAGTGTTAGTGAAGATGTGGAGCAAGTGGAACTTGCATACATTGCTAGTGGGGAGTGCAAAATAATACAGCTCTGTTGGAAAACAGTTTGTCAATTTCTTATGAAGTCAAACATACACACAACACAGTAATTTCACTCCTAGATATTTATGCAAGTGAAGTAAAAACTTGCTTACCCAAATACCTGTATGCCAATACCAGCTGGAAACAACATAAACGCCCTCAAGCCACTCCTAGAGGCCTGGAAATATATGTCCCGATATAGTGACTTTATTCATAGTCACCAAATCTAGAAACAGGTCAAACGTCTGTCAACTCATGTACAATAAAATACTCTTCAGCAATATTAATGAATGAACTACTGATGCATGTAACAATGTGGATGAATCGACAAAACCTTAAGCTGAGTGAAAGAAGCCAGGCACAAAAGACTGCATACTCTGTGATCCAGTTTATATTGTATTTCCATTATGGAATAGGCACAACTACAGGAAGAGGACTCAATGTCTGTCAGGGTCTAGTAGTAAAAGGAAGTCACTGACAGAAAAATCCACAGGAAAACTTTCTGAGGTGCTGGGAATACTCCATATTCTATATTATGGCTGTGGCGGTGATTACATGGCTGTATGCATTTGTCTAAGTTTATTAAAGCACTTACTTAAAGACAGTCGATTTTAAACTGCATTAAATTGTACTTTCAATACATCTGACTTAAAAAAGGAAAAGAAACTACACTGAGAGCTCCCACTGTGAGAAGGATGCAGTAGGTTGCAATAGGAATGCTTTCCCTGAAAGAATTTTTAAAAGCTGAATGTATTTCAAAAATTATTTTTACAGACATGAGCTTTTATTTATTAATTTATCTTTAAAAATGTACTTATTTTTGGCCGCGTTGGGTCTTCATTGCTATGCACGGGCTTTCGCTAGTTGAGGTGAGCAGGGGCTACTCTTTGTTGCAGTGTGCGGACTTCTCATTGTGGTGGCTTCTCTCATTGAGGAGCACAGGCTCTAGGCGCACAGGCTTCAGTAGCTGTGGCACTTGGGCTCAGTAGTTGTGGCTCGCAGGCTCTAGAGCACAGGCTCAGTAGTTGTGGTGCACGGGCTTAGTTGCTCTGTGGCATGTGGGATCATCCTGGACTGACCAGGGCTTGCACCCATGTCCCCTGCATTACAAGGTGGATTCTTAACCACTGCACCACCAGGGAAGTCCAGGCATGAACTTTTAAAGAAACAAAAACTAGATGAACAAAAAGCCCAGAAAGCAGAGAGTGTCTCCAAGGGGATTTCATGTTCATCAGATATTTTTCCCTTGAGGAATTTACTGAATTGTGGGCATTTTCTAATCATAGGTTGATGTTCCAGCTTACCTTAAACTTACTTGTTTGGAGCAAAGAGAAATCAGCTAAACTCTTAAAGTTCAAGCATCACAGGAGTAACAATTTTAAAATTTGAGAAGCCTCATCACTAGACTAGTGTTCCCTAAAACATACTGTGAATTTCAAGACCACAGAAGAACTGGGAAGTTATTTAAAAGTTTCTAAAAGGCAGCAAAAGTTTTCCTAGAGTCTTATAGACTCTGCTGGGTTGGGAAACTCTAGAGGGTAAAGCTCAGTTTGCTGTAATCTCCTCAAGATAAAGACAGAGAGGAAAATACAGGCTTTCAATCAAATCTCAAGAGGGACAGGCCCAAGAAACAAAGCAAACAAAAGATAGAATGAATCATTAAAGTTACAACCAAGTTCTGCAACAAATCAATTATGATTTCATTGAGGTTTCAGCTTTTTCCTATCTGTCTAGCAGAGGGAAAAGGTAGAGAGTAACAACATCTTGAACTTCTGTGTTTCCTTTATACATAATATCTGCCATACAATAAAAATATTATATACTAGACCTGAGAAGAGGCAGAGACTTAAGCAAAAAAAATCAAGAGAAAACAGAAGACATTTACCAAGAGATTACATAGATGTTAGAACTTGCAAGCATATACTTTAAATATTCATGATTACTGTTTAAGAGAATAGAGAATAAATATAAAAAAATAAGTAAAGTGAAAGAGATTTCAACAGAATATTAAAACATAAAAACAGAAAAACATTCTATAACTGAAAAATACAATATCTGGAATTTAGAACTAAATGGGTGGATGGAACAGCAGACTGCAAGTAGAAAAACACAGGCTTTGTAAACTGAAAGAGAGGTCAATAGAAAATGTAAAAATGTATGCAGAGAAAGAAAAAATAACAGAGCATAAAAGTCATGTAAAACGTGTTTAAAAATTCTAATATACCTGTAATGAGAGTCACAGAGGAAGAGGAAAAAAAAATGTGGCAAACTATTTGCAGAGATAAAGGCAAAGGATTTCAAATCTACTGGCAGATATCCATTTATAGATTTGTGAAGATTAGCAAAATCAAAGAAGGATAAATACAAAGGAAACCACACCAAGAAAATGACAGAAAACATTTTTTAAAAATCTTAAAAGCAACTAGAGAAAAAGTAGATACATTATCTTAACAGGTGCAAAAAAACAGAGAGATGACTAATCAACATAAATTATGAAAGACAAAAGAGTGGAACAACATCTTACTCCTCACAGAAAATAAATGCTAACCTAGATATCCATGAAAATATTCTTGTGAAAGAGAAGGTAGACAGAGGCAATTTCTGACAAAGAAATAATTTGCCACTATCAGGCTTTCACTAAAAAAAAAGGCTAAATCTATAGGCAAAGGAAAAGGTCCTAAAAAGAAACATAAATGGGGGAAGGAAAGAAGGATTTTTTAAAAAGTGAATATGTGGGGAAATATAAATAATTAGCGATTATACAAAACAATAACTGTAAGGTTTTATGTGATTTTAACTATAAATAAAACTAACATGTTTGACAATAATATTGTAAAATGTTGGGAATTTGTGGAAGACAGACTGTAAATGCTCTGATGTTCTAGCAGTATTTTACAGATAAAGTAACTATTTTGATAGTGAAAATCAATACCAAATATTGTTACATAGAGTAACCACTATGAGAATAATTAAATAATTATAATGATATAATTGAAGAAAAATAAGAAAAAAAGTTGGTTAATCAAAAAGAAGGCAAGAGAACAATTACAAAGTGAAAATTAAGTGAGTCTGAAAATTAATAGTATGATTGTGGGTGTATATATAAATAATAATTTAAATATAAATACTTCAAGTAAAACTCTGGGATTTTCAAATCTACTAAAAAATATACATATACATTTAATTTGCTTACAAGATGTAGGGAGAGAGAAAGTTTGAAAGTGAAAGGAAAAAGAACTTACTAATAATAACCAAAGGAAATACTGTATGATGCTACTAATATCAGACAAACACACCTAGAGTCAAAAGTATTATAGAAATAAAAAGGACTATTTCATCATAAAGGGGTCAATCCAATTTTTTAAAATATTAAATATATTGTACCCAATAACATACAGTCAAAATATATAAAACAAAAATTTAGACAACTGAAATGGGAAATAAATGAATCGACAATAATGGGAGAGGTTTTTTTTTTAACATCTTTATTGGAGTATAACTGCTTTACAATGTTGTGTTAGTTTCTGCTGTATAACAAAGAGAATCAGCCATACATATACGTATATCCCCATATCCCCTCCCTCTTGTGTCTCCCTCTCACCCTCCTTATCTGAGCCCTCTATGTGGTCACAAAGCACAGAGCTGATCTCCCTGTGCTATGCAGCTGCTTCCCACTAGCTATCTATTTTACATCTGACAGTGTCTATATGTCAATGCCTCTCTCTCACTTCATCCCAGCTTACCCTTCCCACTCCCTGTGTCCTGAAGTCCATTCTCTATGTCTGCGTCTTTATTCCTGTCCTGCCCCAAGGTTCTTCAGGACCTTTTTTTTTTTTTTAGATCCCATAGTACGTGTTAGTACACGGTATTTATTTTTCTGTTCCTGACATACTTCATTCTGTATGACAGACTCTAGGTCCATCCACCTCACTACAAATAACTCAATTTCATTTCTTTTTATGGCTAAGTAATATTGCATTGTATATATGTGCCACATCTTCTTCATCCATTCATCTGTCGATGGACACTTAGGTTGCTTCCATGTCCTGGCTATTGTAAGCAGTGCTGCAATGAACACTGTGGTACATGACTGTTTTTGAATTATGGCTTTCTCAGGGTATATGCCCAGTAGTGGAATTGCAAGGGTTGTATGATAGTTCTATTTTTAGTTTTCTAAGGAAGCTCCATACTGTTCTCCATCGTGGTTGTATCAATTTACATTCCCACCAACAGTGTAAGAGGGTTCCCTTTTCTTCACACCCTCTCCAGCACTTATTGTTTGTAGATATTTTGATGATGGCCATTCTGACCAGCGTGAGGTGATACCTCATAGTAGTTTTGACTTGCATTTCTCTAATGATTAGTGATGTTGAGCATCCTTTTATGTGTTTGCTGGCCATCTGTATATCTTCTTTGTAGAAATATCTATTTAGGTCTTCTGCAAATTTTTGGATTGGGTTGCTTGTTTTTTGATATTGAGCTGCATGAGCTGCTTGGATATTTTGGAGATTCATCCATTGTCAGTTGCTTCGTTTGCAAATATTTTCTACCATTCTGAGGGTTGTCTTTTGGTCTTGTTTATGGTTTCTTTTGCTATGCAAAAGTTTTAAGTTTCATTAGGTCCCATTTGTTTATTTTTATTTTTAATTCCATTTCTCTAGGAGGTGGGTCAAAAAGGATCTTACTGTGATGTCATAGAGTATTCTGCCTATGTTTTCCTCTAAGAGTTTGATAGTTTCTGGCCTTACATTTAGGTCTTTAATCCATTTTGAGCTTACTTTTGTGTATGCTGTTAGGGAGTGTTCTAATTTCATTCTTTCACATGTAGCCGTCCAGTTTTCCCAGCACCACTTATTGAAGAGGCTGTCTTTTCTCCATTGTAAATTCCTGCCTCCTTTAACAAAGATAAGGTGACCATATGTGCATAGGTTTATCTCTGGGCTTTCTATCCTGTTCCATTGATCTATCTTCCTGTTTTTGTGCCAGTACCATATGGTCTTGATTACTGTAGCTTTGTAGTATAGTCTGAAGTCCGGGAGCCTGATTCCTCCATCTCCATTTTTCTTTCCCAGGATTGCTTGGGTTATATGGGGTCTTTTGTGTTTCCATACAAATTGGGAAATTTTTTGTTCTAGTTCTGTGAAAAATGCCATTGGTAGTTTGATAGATGCAGTTTTTGTGCATCTATTGAGATTATCATATAGATTTTATCCTTCAAATTGTTAATATGGTATATCACATTGATTTATTTGCATATATTGAAGAATCCTTGCATTCCTCGGATAAACCCCATTGATCATGGTATATGATCCTTTTAATGTCCTGCTGGATTCTGTTTGCTAGTATTTTGTTGAGGATTTTTGCATCTATGTTCATCACTGATATTAGCCTGTAGTTTCCTTTCTTTGTGACATCTTTGTCTGGTTTTGGTATCAGGGTGATGGTGGACTTGTAGAATGGTTTGGGAGTGTTCCTCCCTCTGCTACATTTTGGAAGGGTTTAAGAAGGATAGGTGTTAGCTCTTTTCTAAATATTTGATAGAATTCACCTGTGAAGGCATCTGGTCCTGGGCTTCTGTTTGTTGGAAGTTTTTTGTTTTTTTTTGCAGTACGCGGGCCTCTTACTGTTGTGGCCTCTCCCGTTGTGGAGCACAGGCTCCGGATGCGCAGGCTCAGTGGCCATGGCTCACGGGCCTAGGTGCTGCGTGGCATGTGGGATCTTCCCGGACTGGGGAACGAACCCATGTCCCCTGCATCGGCAGGCGGACTCTCAACCACTGCGCCAGCAGGGAAGCCCTGTTGGAAGATTTTTAATCACAGTTTCAATTTCAGTGCTTGTGATTGGTCTGTTTATATTTTTTATTTCTTCCTAGTTCAGTCTTGGACGGTTTTGTTTCCCTAAGAATTTGTCCTTTTCTTCTAGGTTGTGTATTCTATTGGCATATAGTTGCTTGTAGTAATCTCTCATGATCCTTTGTATTTCTGCAGTGTCAGTTGTTACTTCTCCTTTTTCATTTCTAATCCTGTTGATTTGAGTCCTCTCCCTGTTTTTCTTGATGAGTCTGGTTAATGGTTTATCAATTCTGTTTATCTTCTCAAAGAACCAGCTCTTAATTTTATTGATCTTTGCTATCATTTTCTTCATTTCATTTTCATTTATTTCCAATTTGATTTTTATGATTTCTTTCCTTCTGCTAACTTTGGGCTTATTTTGTTCTTCTTTCTCTAATTGCTTTAGGTGTAAGGTTAGGCTGTTTATTTGAGATGTTTCTTGTTTCTTGAGGTAGGATTGTATTACTATAAACTTCTCCCTAAGAACTTCTTTTGCTGCATCCCATAGGTTTTGGGTCGTCGTGTTTTCATTGTCATTTGTTTCTAGGTATTTTTTGATTTCCTCTTTGATTTCTTCAGTGATCTCTTGGTTATTTAGTAGTGTACTGTTTAGCCTCCATGTGTTTGTATTTTTACTTTATTTTCCTGTAACTGATATCTAGTCTCATGGCACTGTGGTCAGAAAAGATACTTCATACAATTTCAATTTTCTTAAATTTACCAAGGCTTGACTTGTGACCCAAGATATGGTCTATCCTGGAGAATGTTCCAGGAGCCCTTGAAAAGAAGGTGAATTCTGTTGTTTTTGGATGGAATGTCCTATAAATATCAATTAAGTCCATCTTGCTTAATGTGTCATTTAAAGCTTGTGGTTCCTTATTTATTTTCATTTTGGATGATCTGTCCATTGGTGAAATTGGGGTGTTAAAGTCCTCTACTATTATTGTGTTACTGTCCATTTCTCCTTTTATGGCTATTAACATTTGCCTTATGTATTGAGGTGCTCTTATTTTGGGTGCGTAAATATTTACAATTGTTATAGTTTCTTCTTGGATTGATCCCTTGATCATTATGTAGTGTCCTCCTTTGTCTCTTGTAATAGTCTTTATTTTAAAGTCTATTTTATCTGATATGAGAATTGTTACTCCAGCTTTCTTTTGATTTCCATTTGCATGGCGTATCTTTTTCCATCCCCTCACTTTCAGTCTGTATGTGTTCCTAGGTCTAAAGTGGGTCTCTTGTAGACAGCATATATATGGGTCTTGTTTTTGTATCCATTCAGCCAGTCTATGTCTTTTGTTGGGAGCATTTAATCCATTTACATTTAAGGTAATTATCGATATGTATGTCCCTATTACCATTTTCTTAATTGATTTGAGTTTGTTATTGTAGGTCTTTTCTTTCTCTTGCGTTTCCTGGCTAGAGAAGTTCCTTTAGCATTTGCTGTAAAGTTGGTTTGGTGGTGATGAATTCTCTTAGCTTTTGCTTGTCTGTAAAGGTTTTAATTTCTCCATTGAATTTGAATGAGATCCTTGTGGGGTAGAGTAATCTTGGTTGTAGGTATTTTCCTTTCATCACTTTAAATATATCCTGCCACTCCCTTCTGGCTTGCAGCATTTCTGCTGAAAGGTCAGCTGTTAATCTTATGGGGATTCCCTTGTGTGTTATTTGTTGCTTTTCCCTTGCTGCTTTTAGTATTTTTTCTTTGTATTTAATTTTTGATAGTTTGATTAATATGTGTCTTGGCGTGTTTCTCCCTGGAATTAACCTGTACGGGACTCTCTGTGCTTCCTGGACTTGATTGAGTATTTCCTTTCCCATATTAGGGAAGTTTTCAACTATAATCTCTTCAGATATTTTCTCAATCCCTTTGTTTTTCTCTTCTTCTTCTAAGACCCCTATAATTTGAATGTTAGTGCATTTAATGGTGTCTCAGAGGTCTCTGAGACTGTCCTCAATTCTTTTCATTCTTTTATCTTTATTCTGCTCTGCGGTATTATTACCAGTGGTATCAGTAATTTCCACTATTTTATGCTCCAGGTCACTTATCTGTTCTTCCACCTCAGTTATTCTGCTATTGATTCCTCCTGGAGAATTTTAAATTTCATTTATTGTGTTGTTCATCACTGTTTGTTTGCTCTTTAGTTCTTCCAGGTCCTTGTTCAACGTTTTTTGTATTTTCTCCATTCTTTTTCCAAGATTTTGGATCATCTTTACTATTATTACTCTGAATTCTTTTTCAGGTAGACTGTCTATTTCCTCTTCATCCATTTGGTCTGGTGGGTTTTTACTTTGCTCCTTCATCTGCTGCGTATTTCTCTGTCTTCCCCTTTTGCTTAACTTACCGTGTTTGGGGTCTCCTTTTCGCAGCCTGCAGGTTTGTAGTTCCCATTGATTTTGGTGTCTTCCCCCAGTGGGTAAGGTTGGTTCAGTGGGTTGTGTAGGCTTCCTGGTGGAGGGGACTGGTGCGTGTGTTCTGGTAGATGAGGCTGGATCTCATCTTTCTGGTGGGCAGGACCACATCTAGTGGTGTGTTTTGGGGTGTCTGTGAACCTATTACGATTTTAGTCAGCCTCTCTGCTAATGGGTGGGGTTGTGTTCCTGTCTTGCTAGTTTTTTGGCATGGAGTGTCCAGCACTGGAGCTTGCTGCTCGTTGAGTGGAGCTGGGTCTTTGCGTTGAGATGGAGATCTCTGGGAGAGCCCTTGAAGAATGATATTATGTGGGGCCGAGAGGTCTCTGGTGGACCAGTGTCCTGAGCTCGGCTCTCCCACCTCAGAGGCTCAGGCCTGACACCTGGCTGGAGCACCAAGACCCTGTCAGCCACATGGCTTTCTTTCTTTCTACTCCTCATGTATATTTATAGACTTCTAATGGACTTCTCCTTCTTCACAATGAGTTCAGTTTTCACACCAAGCAGAGGGAAAAGACATCTTTTAATGTAGCAGCAGTGAAATAGCTCTGAGAGGCTCCATTTCATAGATTTCTTTTCCTTTTCTTTTGTGATTCATCTAGTTCCACTTGCTCATAGGGTATTGTGTGCAGAGGCCTTGCACCTGGCACTGCAGAACAGAGTTCCTTGTGGGAAACTGCTGCGCCCAACATCTCACTTTGGGGGCCATAATAATGGGAGAGTTTAACACTTCTCTTTCAGATAAAGAAAATTCCCAAAATATGCAACCAATGTACCAGATGTGGACACATAATTTACTTGATGTTAACTCAATAAATCTTGTATTCATTTGCAAAATATCTGAAAATTTACCTCAAAGTTAGGGAATAAAACAAATATAATAGAGGCTGACTCCATTGCTTAGGTTTGACTGCTGAGCTATTTCAAACCCCACTTCCCCTGCTTCACTTTCTGCCTCATATTTGGGCAAGCTGATAAGAAAGCCCCAGCGCTCTCTCCTTTGGCTCTAATGAGGAGTTCAAGCTACCCAAGATCCAGTCTGTGTGAGGGAGCCCTCACTCCAGCAACACCCACAAATAAATATAATGCTTTAAACCAGTCACTTCTCCCAGCTCTCTCTTAAGCCATTTTCAGACCTGCATGAGAGTCTTCCCTACTTTCCCTATAAAGCATCATTATATGTTATACACCTTTTCATAACCTCTTGGTATGTGTATGGCATCATTAGTCTCAGCATCCAAATCAAATATTGGGTGGGGTGTCCATCTGCTTCTATGGCGTGCTAGCACGACTTCTATTAAATATTGTACTAGTGGACACACACACACACACACACACACACACAAAAGAAAAGAAAGAGAAAAGAAGAAAGAATATAACAATTGGAAGGGAAGAAATAAAAACTTATAACTCAGGAATGAAATTATTTTGTACCTAATAAATTTTTTTTTTAATTTACAGAAAAACCTTTAGAATAAATCTGTGAATTTTACAATTTTGCTCTACACATGATTAACAAATAAAAATTGTATCTCTAAATACCAACAAGCAAACTGAAAATAAACTTCTTTAAAAAGATAACAACTACATTAGCATCAAATCCATTGCATCCTTTTTTTTTTTTTTTTTTTTTAGATTCCATATATATGTGTTAGCATATGGTATTTGTTTTTCTCTTTCTGACTTACTTCAGTCTGTATGACAGACTCTAGGTCCATCCACCTCATTACAAATAACTCAATTTTGTGTCTTTTTAGGGCTCACTAATATTCCTTTGTATATATGTGCCACATCTTCTTTATCCATTCATCTGTTGATGGACATTCACGTTGGTTCCATGTCCTGGCTATTGTAAATAGTGCTGCAGTGAACATTGTGGTACATGTCTCTTTTTGAATTATGGTTTTCTCAGGGTGTATACCCAGTAGTGGGATTGCTGGGTCATATGGTAGTTTTATTTTTAGTTTTTTAAGGAACCTCCATACTGTTTTCCATAGTAGTTACAGGGCAGGAATAAAGATGTAGACATAGAGAATGGACTTGAGGACACAGGGTGGGAGGGGGAAGCTGGGACGAAGTGAGAGTAGCATCAACATATGTACACTACTGAATGTAAAATAGTTAGCTAGTGAGAAGCAGCAGCATAGCACAGGGAGATCAGCTCTGTACTTTGTGATGACCTAGAGGGGTGGGATAGGGAGCATGGGAGGGGGCTCAAGAGGGAGGGGATATGGGGACATATGTATGCATATGGCTGATTCACTTTGGTGTATAACAGAAACTAACACAGTACTGTGAAGCAATTATACTCTAATAAAGGTCTGTTAAAAACAAACAAACAAACATTGCATCCTACCAAAAGCTGTGTTCTATTTCTCTAAAGATACAAAATATTATTAAGATACAATTTTTAAAGATTTAAATAAATGGAGTACCATATAATGAATGTAGATTGGAATGGAAGATTCAATATGCTAAAAAATGTCCTTTTGTGTCAAATTAATCTATGATTTCAACCCAATTTTTCTCAAAATATAATTGAGTATTTTTGTGGAAACTGAAGCTGACTCATAAATCCATATGAAAATACAAAAGGCCAAGAATAGAAAGGCAGTGATATAGAAGATGAATAAAGCTAGAGATTTCTCAGCTATCAAGCATTAATAAAAAGCTTTAGTAACTAATATTAATTAATGTAGCAGGGTTTTAGCCAAAGGACAAAAAAACAGCCAGTGGAATAGAATAAGAAGGCCAGAAACAGATGAATATATATCCAGTCACATGATTTATGACAAAGGTGGCATGGAGTTTAGTGGAGATAAGATGGTGTTTTCAGTAGATGGAGCTAAGTTGATTATTTATCCATATGGGAAAAAATGAATTTAGACCCTTTCTTACAGCAAAAACACGAAGATATTCTATATAGACTGTACTTCTTAATGGGAATGTAAAGCAATTAAATTTTAATCAAAAACATAGAAGAACATCTTCATGACTTCAGAGTAAGCAGAGAATTTTTAGCAGAACCCCAAAATGCTAACCATAAAATAAAATATTAATTATTTAGAATATGTTTAAGAATTTATGTTAATTTAAAGTATTAATGAGTGAAAGACCATATATGGGTTTGAAGAATGTATGTGCAAAAAAACATACATCTTAATAAAGATGTGTTATATTGTGTACAAGATATAAAGGACTAATAATTTATAAGAAAAATACAGCCCATCTTTAAAAAAATGGGCTAATGGCTTGAACACTTAACAAAAGAAATATTTCCATATCCAGTAAAAGTAAGTAAAAGTATTTCATTTCATTGGTTATTACTGAAATGTTAAATAAAACTATTTAATGTACCACTACCTACCCACCAGGATGGCTGAAATTAAAAAGAAAGAAAATGCTATGTGTTAGCTAGAATGTGGACCAATTGAAAATTCTGATAAACTACTGGTGGAAACACATTAGTAGAAGTTCTGCAACAGTTTGACATCATCTGCTTTAGCTAGCCAAATACACTGTATGACTTAGTTTATCAGTCTACCTGGGCTGCCATAACAAAATATCACAGTCTGGGTGGCTTGAACAATAGGAATTTTTTTCCTCACAGTTCTAAAGAGACTGAAAGTCTAAGGTCAAGTTAGTGAAATCTCTCCCCCTGGACTGCAGACAGCTGTCTTCTTGCTGTGTGCTCACATGGCCTTTCTTTGCCATGTGCAGGTGGAGACTGAGAGAGAGGTGAAGGGGCAATGTTCTCTGGTGTCTCTTATAAGGACACTAATCCTTTTGGATCAGGGCCACACCTTATGACCTCACTTAACGAGGTCCCGTCTCCAAATACAGCCATACTGGGCGTTAGGGCTTCAGCATATAAATTTTGGGGGAACACAAACATTCAGTCCACAACATTCTGCCCCCAAAATTCATATCCTTCTCACATGCAAAATATATGAATTCCATGACAATAGCCCTGAAATTCTTGACTCATTCCAGCATCAACTCTAAAATCTAAAGTCTAAAGTCCCTACTAAGGTGAATCATGGGTAAGACTTGAGATCCAATTCATCCTGAGGCAAAATCCCACTCTAGTTGTGATTTTGTCAAACCAGACCAGTTATGTGCTTCCAAGATACAACAGTGGAAGAAGCATAGGCAGTCTCTAAAAGGGAAAAATTGTGAGGAAGAAAGGGGTTATGGGCCCTAAGTAAGTCTAAAAACCTAAATCCATCAGATATTGAGGGTCCAGAAAATTCCCTTTTTGTTGGATGCCCCCACCTTTTAGGCCCCACCTCAACAGCCCAGGATGGGGGTCAAGCCCCTGTGGTTCTATGAATAAGATGAGATATCACTCCTGTGATTAGATTATGTTATATGGCAAAGGTGAAGGGATTTTTCAGACAGAAGTAAGGCCTCTCATCAGTTTACTTCAAGTTAATAAAAAGTGAGAATATTAAGTTTGTGCAAGATCTATTCAGATGAGCCCTTTAAAAGAAGGTCTAGAAGTCAGAGTCAGGAAGAAGTCAGAGAGACTTCACATGTCAAATGTGCTCTCCCGTTAGCCCTGATGAAGAAAACAGTCACATTTTGGAGAGAGTCACATGGTAGAGAATATGGGTACCTGCTCAGAGCTGAGGGCTTCAGCCCTATAACTGCAACAACTGAATCCTGGCAACAAATGAGCTTGGAAGAGGACCCCAAGCCTCAGATGAGATCACAGCCCTAAATGACACCATGATTTCATCCTAGTGAAAACCTGAGCAGAGGACCCAGTTCACCCATAGCAGGAATCCTGACCACAGAAACTGTGTTCTAACCTAGCAGACTATGACTTTTGTTCCTTTAAACCCCTAACGGTGTAATAATGTGTGACATAGCAATAGAAAACAAATACATATGACTTCCCACATATCTTATTAATAAAGAGATCAAATCTATTCTAAGATGCATGCATATTTTCTCAAACCCCAACACTGAATACGTGCAAAAAAATATTAAAGAAATTCATGAACAAAGACCTGCAACACACAGGTTTTAAAATCTATTGTTTTGCTCAGTTAAGAATAAGTAGGTGGACTAAAAGTGTTGATACACCTTTCTACCATGCCTAATACAATATCTTAACTTACACTGTACAGTGAACATTCATTCAAATATCAGAATTCAGAAGAAGGCCATCGCTTACTCTAACTTACTAAAAAAGCATAGTGACGACAGTGCATATTTTATCAGCAATTCATGACCCTAGTTGATACCGTAAAACATTGCAGCAATGTCCAAAAAAGCAAATTTTACTTTTTTGACAACTTGTTCTCTAATTTTTATTATTGAATTTTTCTAGAAATAATTTATTATATCAAATTTTAATTATTCCTTAATGCTATTTCAAAAAAAAATTAGGTTAATGGAATGATTCTTCTGAAATGGATCTGGTAGCTACCATTATTAAAATCACTTAAAAACTCACACTTCCAATAAGTAAAATCTTGTCACATAATGTTCAAGGATTTTTTAAAGAAATAGGAAACAAACTGTATTCTGGTGGTACAAATCATAAGGAACAGGGTGGCAAGAGGCAGAATATTAGCATGTCCGAGAAAATACGTATATTTTGTAAACAAATTATCAATTCACAATACAAACTCCAGAAAATAAAGCTTGACAAAATACTCCTGTTTGTGGAAACTATAAGGAGCGAGTCAAATGCCATACAGAGATCAGGATTTTTTTAAAAATGAGAAACACCAATGTGAAGTTTGATTTTAAAACTTTCCCCTAGGACAGATCAGATGGATAGCCTAAGCCTAAGTTATGTCCTTTTGCACTTTTAGACCCTAATTCTGAAATGTGAGCTCCCTAGAAGTAGTGCTTATCTGGTTCTGATAAGGGACCTTTCTTCCCCTGTGTCTAAGTGTTGTTGTCATAAGGGAAGAGCTTTATGAGCCTATGTGTGGTGTGTGAACCAGTAGCACCTGGGAGCTTGGTAGAAATGCAGGCTCTCAGGCCCTGCCTCAAGCTACTGAGTCAAAATACACATTTCTACAAAATCCCCAGTAGCTCTGCACACACTAAAGCAGTAGCTCACAATCCTGGTTGTACACGAGAACCACCAAGAATCTAAACCAAACAAACTAAAACCAAAATATACACAAACAACATCAAACAACAACAACAAACACCTAACTAATGTTCGAATCCCGCTCCAGAACAATTAATTAAACTACAATTTAATTGGTCTAGCATTGGATTCTGGCCATGTGAATATTTTAAAGTTCTGCCAGGTGACTCTAATGGGCAGAAGTGTTCTGAATCAATGTTCATGACCCTCTAGGTAGAGAACCCAGCTATGTCCATGAACATTTCCCTCTTAGATAATGGATTTCTGTATCTGAGTCACAGTCCAAGATCAAGGCCTTCTTACTTTATGGACAGTCCAGACACCAACTTCTTGCTTGAGCTTTAAATAGTAACTTCCCTGGGACTCCCTGTTGCCCTCCTTTTTCTGTCCATTAGAAAATAAGTTATCATATATACTTGAAATTAACTGCTATCCTGGAATATAATTATATATTTCCAGACACTGCCTACACCATGGACTTTCTCTCACTATCTATAAACAATACAAAAGAAGAATTAAGTCTAGACTTTGGCCCTGCCCAGACCTTTCTCATGCCCCTTCTTCAGTAATTAGCTCAGATATTTATTCCATGTGCTAGAAGATGGTCATCCATTTTTACTTTTCCGCTTCTGTGTTTTTGTTTTCTTATACTGTTATCTTAAATTGCTGAGTATAGGTTATTTATGAATCACATCATTCTTTATTACTTTACATGCCTTAATTGCTTAATTAATCTCTCCAACAAAAGTACCATTGTTGGTATTGGTTTGGAATCCAATGCCTAATCATGAAAATTGATCATTCTTCCTTGATAATCAATGAATTAAATACTTTATAATATTTTTAAAAATAAAAATGAGTCTCTTTCTTCTAGTCTTCTGCAAGTGCTCATTCCTTACAGGCAAAGAAACAACATACTCCATTCACTCAATAGGTAAAATATTTTGTTTCTATTTCAAAACAATTGGCCAAATGTGTGATCAGAGGGCCTGCCCTGAGATAGTGGATGATTGCACTGTGATTCTGCACAATTGGTCCATATATGGGGAACAATAACAAGAAAACCACCCCATCATGTTAGATGTTAGGGCTGACTTAAACTGAAGAAAAATGAACCTACATAAGTAATGAGATAGCGTCTTTTACTTACAAGAGGCTGCAAAGACAGGCACTGATGATGCAGTCAGCCAGATAAATAAATCATCCTCCCTACCTTTTAGAAACTAATTTAGGGAGTAAGACCCATAAATAAAATATTCAGTAACTTAAGATAACTTAAGATAGCAAAACTATATTGTATGGAAAGTAAACACAAACTTTGGCAAACATCTCTACCAAAATATAAGGTTTAGATTAGGAACTGAATAACAAATCCAACTAATGATCTTTTCCCTACAAAACTCTAAAGCCTTGTGGTTTATGGTACATTAGTATAAGACTGAGAATATATGCATGGTAATCAAAAGTTTAATGTTGTCATTTGTGAATCTATGATAGTTTAAAAGAGCAGCTCTGGTTCACATTGCCTGGATTTGATAAATCCACCACTTATTAGTCGTGTGTCCATGGATGAGTTTCTTAATTTATCTGTGCCTATATTCCCTCAAATGTAAAATAGATATATCTGTAAAACAGACACTTCTTGGGATTGTTTTAAGGTTAAATGAATTGATATATGTAAGACCTTATATAAGACCTTAGAATTATACATGACGTACAACAAAGGCTATAAAAAATACTTGATATTTATCCTTGTTATTATCTAGTAGAAATAATGAGTACCAACATTACCATAGAATTCTTTACTTCTTCCTACAAAACCCTCGTTTTTGGTAATATCTTGAAAATTATTTTCCTATTAACATTAAAAACTACTAACACTCCTTATAACATTAAAATAGTGTTTCTCTAAGCAAATCACGTCACAACATAATATTTATATTGAAATTGAATTTCCATAAAAACTTGATAAATGTACGTGCTGGACAGTCAAACACAGGACTGGTATCGTAATGCACAGATATCTGAGATGTAAATGTGAATGAATTAAGACATGCTCAGAAACATAAATATATAAAAATAAAACCTGTATAAATAGGAAAATGCTTTAGAAAGTTTCAGGGTTTCTTATTTCAAAGGTTTAGGCTCAACAATACAGAAGGCCACACTGGTAGTAGCATTATTTGGCATAATAGAAAAAAAAGGAAAAATTTTCATAATTTATCCATGCAGGTCCTGCCCTTTTTGACACCTTAAAAGCCTCTGACAATTTTTCCTAATGTACATTCTTGGGTAATGTTGCAACAGTACAATTTGAATCTTTAGATTTGATGACCAGTATTTTATCTTAGTTTTCTTTGTGTCAAGTTCAGTATGGTGGATGAGCTAACCTCATTATAAGCTACATTATCAAAAGGTGAAAACAGTTGGAAGGCTGCTTTGTAAAATACATGAGCTATTCAAATGCCAAAGATGAATTGTGTGGACAACTCAAAAAGCAAGGGAACCTTAACATTACCTGAGACTGTTTTAGAGAAAACAGATGAAAGTGAAGGAATACCTCCCCTGGTCAAGAAAATGGTTGCATTTTAATACAATAATAGGTGTGGTCATCAATATGGATGGCAGCGAGTGTTGTATAAAAGTTGAAAGGATGAAACCTGTACTTTGGGGCTTCACTTAAACATCCTCCCATATGTCTTAAACTGTGGAATTAAGAAACCGTTGGCTGTATCTTGATTTTGACCTCTCTTTTCTCCACTACTTGGCCTTGTCATGCATCCAAATTATCGTAGGTAATGCCCAGCTGTTTTCCTTAACATCTCACTGGCAAATGCCTTCGTTATCCTTTTACACCCTTACCAAACGTAAATGGGAAAGGAAAAATAGAGTTTAAAATACTTATTTAACGCTCAGCTTTTCCAAGGTGACCCCTTCAAAGCTCAGAATATTTGTAGTAACCAAAGTTTACAGCTCACTCCTGTTACATATTGGCTATGTGTCAGATGTGGTTCTTCTTCGCTTCTCAGGTCTACATTACAGGACCCAGGCTGAAGAAGCAGCTGCATTCTGGGACATACTGCTCCCAAGGCAGAAGAAAAAGAGAGCGGCTCTTTTTCTGCATGGCTGCAGCTCAGATATGGAGTGAGCATTTCAGCCTTTATCGCATTGACCAGATTAAATCAGATGGCTGTGCTTCATATCAATGGGTCAAGGACATAAATGCCACCCAGAGGGATTCACCTTCATTCACACGGCAATAGGAAGGTACGCACAGCCCTTTTACTGATGGGAAGCCAGTAATTGGGAACAATAATACAATCTATTATATCTCGCCCTCTTAATTATATATATTCACTCACTTTCTATCTGCACACAAAATAAACACATTCTACCCCAAAGAAGGCATCCCAACCAACCATGACATTAGACACCAGTCTAAGGTCGTATGCTTTTCTCTACATCATGAGTACAGCTTCTCTTGATTCAAAGGTGTGTGAACTACAAAGACAAGTTATTTGCTCCCTGCACACCAAATATTTAGTAGTGGAACAGGGACATATTAGTTTCAATAAACACTGCATTAGGAAAGGAGAATGGGAAGCACAAAATAACTGGTACATAGGAAGCCTGAAATTATTTCAGGAACATTTTTGAGTGCCCACCTACTTCAGGGATAGGGAATCTTCCAGGATTAGTCCTCAGCTCTTCTTTATGATTATATCACCAGGTTCTCTTGGTTACAGTTCCACCTCAAACAGATCCTTCCTTTTTCAACCTCCCTGGACACATCTAAAGAAAGTATTAAATTTTATACCCTCCTTGGGGGCTAATTAGTATTAATAGGTGTATCTTGCCTATAGTAGGTTGGGAGATCAAGGTCATTTTAAGTCTCACATTTAGTTTTGGGTCTTTTGCTGTATTTTGGATTTTGGTCCAGTCTAGGAGTTATTTCAGCAGTACAAACTTCTAACTTCTAGAATCTTCATCTATATGATCCTAATAAGCTCCATGTTCCAGTAAATATGCCCATGATTCTTTTTGAAATGCACCTTTCTCTCCCTAGACTTAACTGTCAATACCTTGAGATTATCAGGTTTCAGCAGAGAACCTGTTTGGGTTTTGTTTTTGTTTTTTTCTGTAAGCCACTTTGTCCAATGGAAAGATTTTCTGAAAGCCAATTTAATCCCTTCATGGACTTGAACTGAGGAGTTGATTTGATCTTTGCCCTAGGCCAAACTTCAGTCAGCCTTTGTTATTCAAAGCATTTCTCAATTTTATTTTTACTGGTTGAAGAAAATAAAACAGTTGCATCTTTTGAACCTGTAAATTTTGAAATTTCTAGATCTATGTTTTCCTTTCATTATTTTTAAACCTCAGTTTTCTAAGCTCATGGTTTTCTTTTAATAACATTTTAATGTTGCCAAAAGCAAACAAATCACATCAGTCACATTTTTTTTCCAACTTCTTCATCTAAAACTCTAAGTTTTTAAAGTACATTATCTGTCTTTCAAGTTATTGCATGAAGCAGATTTACCAACTATACCACCACTCCACAAAGTTTCATTTTTCCAGTCTCTTTTTTTTTAAACATCTTTACTGGAGTATAATTGCTTTACAATGGTGTGTTAGTTTCTGCTTTAGAACAAAGTGAATCAGCTATACATATACATATATCCCCATATCTCCTCCCTCTTTATACATATATCCCCATATCTCCTCCCTCTTGCGTCTCCCTCCCACCCTCCCTATCCCACCACTCTAGGTAGACACAAAGCACCGAGCTGATCTCCCTGTGCTATGTGGCTGCTTTCCACTAGCTATCTATTTTACATTTGGTAGTGTATATGTGTCCATGCCACTCTCTCACTTCGTCCCAGCTTACTCTTCCCATTCCCCATGTCCTCAAGTCCATTCTCTATGTCTGCGTCTTTATTCCTGTCCTGTTCCTAGGTTCTTCAGAACAATTTTATTTTTTTAGATTTCATATATATGTGTTAGCATACGGTATTTGTTTTTCTCTTTCTGACTTACTTCACTCTGTATGACAGACTCTAGGTCCATCCACCTCACTACAAATAACTCAGTTTCATTTCTTTTTATGGCTGACTAATATTCCATTGTATGTATGTGCCATATCTTCTTTATCCACTCATCTGTCGATAGACACTTGGATTGCTTCCATGCCCTGCCTATTATAAATAGAGCTGCAATGAACATTGTGATACATGACTCTTTTTGAATTATGGTTTTCTCAGGGCATATGCCCAGTAGTGGGATCGCTGGGTCATATGGTAGTCTTGGGTCACAAATCAAGCCTTGGTAAATTTAAGAAAACTGAAATCGTATCAAGTATCTTTTCTGACCACAATGCTAAGAGACTAGATATCAAGTACAGGAAGAAATCTGTAAAAAACACATGGAGGCTAAACAATACACTACTAAATAACCAAGAGATCACTGAAGAAATCAAAGAGGAAATCAAAAAATACCTAGAAGCAAATGACAATGAAAACACGATGACCCAAAACCTATGGGATGCAGCAAAAGAAGTTCTTAGGGAGAAGTTTATAGTAATACAATCCTACCTCAAGAAACAAGAAACATCTCAAATAAACAACCTAACCTTACACCTAAAGCAATTAGAGAAAGAAGAACAAAAAAACCCCAAAGTTAGCAGAAGGAAAGAAATCATAAAGATCAGATCAGAAATAAATGAAAAAGAAATGAAGGATACAATAGCAAAGATCAATAAAACTAAAATCTGGTTCTTTGAGAAGATAAACAAAATTGATAAACCATTAGCCAGACTCATCAAGGAAAAAAGGGAGAAGACTCAAATCAATAGAATTAGAAATGAAAAAGGAGAAGTAACAACTGACACTGCAGAAATACAAAGGATCATGAGAGATTACTACAAGCAACTATACGTCAATAAAACGGACAACCTGGAAGAAATGGACAAATTCTTAGAAAAGCACAACCTTCCGAGACTGAAACAGGAAGAAAGAGAAAAAAAAGACAGAGCAATCACAAGTACTGAAATTGAGAGTGTGATTAAAAATCTTCCAACAAACAAAAGCTCAGGACCAGATGGTTTCACAGGAGAATTCTATCCAGTCTTTTTTAAGAGTTTCTGCACTTCCAACCCCAGAGCTCTGGAGCCAATGCCATACACTTTAAGATTTTTGCCATGGCTGTGTCCCATTTATAGGTACCAATTTTTATATCAGTTATCTCTTCCTAGGTATGTTGTGAACAACAACAAACTACACATGTAAAGACTGTAAATGTAAAGATTTAAGGAATGTAAAGATTTAAAGGTTTAAAGAATATAAAGATTTAGGTCTTGCTTGCATTGTATCTAAGTTGGAAATCATCTCTGGTTCACTGGCCTTTTTTGTGTATGATGAAAGGAGCAATCTGAAGGAGTCATACAGGCAGAAGGAGCAATCACCATCTAGGATATGCCACTCTCATGGCACAAAGAAAATGAAATGACCTAATAGTTCTTAAAGCGTCTGCTCAGACACAATGGATACCAATTCTGGCCACATTCAATTGGCTAAATAAAAAAAGTCACATGACCAAATGCCCCAAATGGGCTGGAATCCTATGTGTCTGGCCAGAGATAAGCAAATGATTTCAAATAGTAACACAATCTATCATAGCCCATGGTTTCAAAATTAATGTGAAACAGCGTTAACACTAGATCCGAAGTTTCCAGGCAGGATGAGTGAGTGAGTGTGTGTGTGTGTGTATGTGTATTTTATCTATTTATATAATAAACAACTATTAACCCTTTTAAGAATATTATAATCAAGTTGAAAGCTTAATAAAAATATGTTTGTGAGAAAAGGTCAATAATAAAAAGAAGACAAATTGTGAAATCAAGCAAAAAAACCTGGGTGCTATATGATACCCTTGAAAGGGAGTCATTCAAAAAATGATTATATTACTTGCAATAGATTAAGTTTTATTGTTTTCTCATGCTAGGATAGTGAAATTGCAGACAAATATGTAGTTGAAACTGTGTAACTCTCAAAACAAAGAAAAAATAGAATCATTCAGAATTAACAAAGTTAAAAACTCAAAACTCCCCATGTTTGGTGACAAAATATGTATGAATCTTGTATTTGGGGGTTTAAGAATTAAATGATACATGTAATAATTGATAAGTCAAAAAAATTGATTTTTTACAGAAAATCTTACAAAATTCAAAATGTTTAAGATGTTAAAAAATGTATACATTGTGTCACCCAAACAGATGTTCCATAGAAACAGAGCATTCATATCTGGATTAAATGAATCTTGTTCCAAGTAAAGGAAATGCAGAACTCTCTTGTTCCTGTACCAGCTGCCTCAGCTGTTAACAATGTTAGCAGCTAATGGAAAAGGTGACTTAGAAGTCTGAGTGTGGGGGGAACACCTGTGGGGCTTATTCTACCCACCACAGAAAATAGTCTTCACGTATTAAACACAAACTGAATGTAGAATCCAACAAAAGAACATACTCAATTATATCAAATTAGCATCTGAGTATACGTAATCACAGAGTTTAGACCAGAGTTATTAAGCTGTCCTTTGTAGCACAGTAACAACGATTGAAAATGATCTCATATTATAATGTAAGGGGTTTTATGAATGCACAGTGGCATCCTTTATAATGTTTTGATGCTGACACTGGAATTTTACAGACTATTTCCACACATGCAGGTCTGCGAGGAAAGAGCAGGTTTCCTCTTTTCCAAAGTACTTTCAGATCATTTAAAATTTTGCCATCTGACAAGGTTTGTATTCTTATGGCAATTCTAGATTTAGAAGAATAGAAGCGTGAGTATTATCAATAGAGATGAAGTTCACACCACCTGGAACTTCAAAGACAATAACAACAACAACAACAATAGTCTAAAGATTCTGAAGTTGAAGTAATGGTAGCCTCCATCAATTTTCCCCAAATGCCAAAATAAAAACTACATTTCTGGACATAGCAGGAAGAGAAGGTATGGGACTAAGAAGCCTGATTTCCTCTTGCAACCAACATGAAATGAACAGCTGCAACACTTAAGTGATGCTCCTCTGATACCTTCTCAAAGTTCTCACCTGGGCAGAGGGTCAATTCTAAACCCATTCACAGATTAAAGGAATTGGTCGTTCTTCCTCCTAAATCTTTGAGGGGACAAAGGTAAGCCATGGTCATGGGCTGGGAAACCTACCTGACATCTTGATACTGACGACACCTGTGTTGTTCTTTCCTCTGTAGTTTAGCCTCTTCTTTACAATACTGCAAGTCCCTTGAGAGCAGAAGTCATTTTTATGACATTCCTGCAAGGTAGAAAAAGCTCTGGAATCAGGCAACTTGGCTTTGAATCTTGGCTCTGCCACTTACCAGTTATGACTTTTGTAGTTTCCTCATCTGTAAATTGGATATAACCATTGTGCTACATGTCTTTTTTTCCATTCTCCCTCCACCTTTCTTCACTTTGCCTTCTCAGGCTGATCTTAAAGACCTGAATGAGCTCCTTTGCCCTCTGTCTTCTGGTTACCTTTAACCATTGGATTTTGGAGATTGGGTGGCAGAGGGAAGGGCACGAGGAGTGCTTTGCAGGGTCAAGAGGGCTGGTATATTTTGGCACCTGAAAGGTGTCCACCTCCACAACAGCCCTTTCTGACTTTAAATTTGGCAACCACTCTCTCCTCTTGCTCTTTAACAGCTAAGGGTGGCAGACCTACCCACCATGCCCCATGCAGAGTTTGGATTACCTAAACTCTGCCTGATCCTTTGAATTAATCTGTTTATTAATTAATTGAATAATCTTAATTTGAATGTGCCATCTGTTTCCTTTGAAGATGCTCACAGAGCATTACATTACTCCCTAGATTTTTTTTTTTTTTTTTTTTTTTTTGCGGTACGCGGGCCTCTCACCGCTGCGGCCCCTCCCGCTGCGGAGCACAGGCTCCGGACGCGCAGGCCCAGTGGCCACGGCTCACGGGCTCAGCCACTCCGCAGCACGAGGGATCCTCCCGGACTGGGGCACGAACCCGTGTCCCCTGCATCGGCAGGCGTACCCTCAACCACTGCGCCACCAGGGAAGCCCCTCCCTAGATTTTTTAAAGATACTAAATATATAATGTGTTTTTCTCCTTAATACCTAGGGCAATTGTTGACATACATTATGTTTTCAATGAATCAATTAATTAATCAATTAAATCAAGTTTGCATAACACAGTTTGTTTTCAGAAATATCAGTAAAAGTTATATGCTAATGATGGATCCAAAGAATATAGCTTTTCCTCCTAAAAATAATCATCTGCATGTAGCCAATATATGTGTTCCACATCAAGAGGATCATTTATGGATTCTTAGATGAGGCCCATTTCTGTTTAATAAATTAGTCCAGAATTACTTGTGCAAAATTTATTAGAGAGTGTTCTGCCTTTATTCAGAAATCTTACCAAAAGCAATAGAACAGTGTCAACATCAGTACTGAAAATTCAAATCCATATTGACAACTTGTGATTGATTCTCATAAACTTTAAGGCCTGTGATATTTCATCCTAGTTTTAACTCAAGAGTCAGATAACTGTCATTGCCATATTTAACCTCCAGTTTGGAAATCTTGTCTCAATTTTGAAAAATTACAAATTTGCTCCTACTCTTTTATTACCTTGAATAACCAGAGTCATTACGTGATTTCTTTCTTATCTTAATATCCTGTAGTAGATGTTATGTTTGCTTACTATCAAGAAAATTGACTAAGTGAAGTAAGCCAGAGAAAGACAAATAACATATGATATGGCTTACCTGTAAAATCTTAAAAAAATGATGTAACTGAACTTATATACAAAACAGAAATAAGCCCATAGACATAAAAAACAAACTTAATGGTTACCAAAGTGGGAAGGGGGTGGAGGGATAAATTAGGAGTTTGGGATTAACATAGACACACTACTATATATAAAATAGATAACCAACAAGGTCCTACTGTATAACACAGAAAACTATACTCAGTATTTTGCAATAATCTATAAGGGAAAGGAATCTGAAAAAAATATATACAAATATATATATAACTGAATCACATTGCTGTAGACCTAAAACTAATACAACATCATAAATCAACTATACTTCAATAAAAGTAATTAAATAAATTGAAAAAAGAAAACAGAGTAAACTAGTAGAACTTCAGTTTTTAGTAAACATTCATGCATAATAAAAAATCTTCTGTCAAAAGCAATCCAGATTTTTCATAAAATTACATCTCATTCTTTTTTTGTCATAGCATCTTGTAACCACAAATGTATTATAGAAAAAAGTCAATGAGACTATCCCTTCTTCTAACATATTTCATTACCTGCTTTATAAGTCATTATGTGGAAAAATTATAAATGCTTTAAAAAAACCTTACAAGTAAAAGTGAGATATTAAAACCCCAAAGAAATTATAAAATAATTGCTTAAGTGATTTTTAAAAAGACGTAATATCTTTAATCACAGGATGACTTGCATCACTGGCAAAAGTCTTAGATAAATCCTGTGGTCAAAATCTTTCATGACCACAGATGAACCGACAAAATCACTGAGATAACTGACTTGAGTTGAGAAAAGTGAAATTTATGTATCAATAGAGAAACCAATATTTAATACATAAATTCTGCCTTTCACTGATGGAGACCTCCACCTTCAGTATTGATATGTTCCCTTTTGCCTGAAAACATGCTATCCATTGCTTGAAAGCTGGATGATGTTCTTGAAAACAGAAGACATTTAATTGCATGAAAGCGACATCTCTTTCTAGCAGCACCTATTCTTTCAAAATTCAAGAAAATACTCTAATTCATCATACTACAGTCAATGATCATCTTCACCCATCACTGTTTATATGCAATATGACACAATTTTGTCTATTTATACCCCTTGGAGCTTTAACTGAATCTCTGAGACAAAGTATCATCAATGAATTGTATAGAATCCACCAATTTTTATCAATTCCCTGGTCAACTTTCAAGATAGACTTTACAATTAAAATATACAAGTACTTGAAAACTGGATACTGTGTTGAGAATATACAGTTGAAGAGGAAATAGTCTCTGTTTTTTAGGAGATGAACACAGAAAAACTATACTAATTCCTATGATATAGGACATGGCTAATAAATGTATTTTTTTTTTCCTGTGGCAGGAAATAACTCTTAGTATTTGTTCTGAGAGAACAATATATGCAGGATATGGCAGAGTTAAAGAATCGATAGGTTTTCAAAAAGTTGAGATGCTTTACCGGAATGGAGAATAGAATAATCAAAGTCACAGAAGCTGAAAATTTCACAGTATTAGAGAAACTAAGCAAGCATTTTTCATTTACAGAATGTGTAGTAGGAAAGTGGCAGAAATGTAGAACATTTGATAAGGGCTTTGAAAGGTATACTAAAGATTTTTAACTTTATTCTGTAGGCAATAGGAAGCCACTGAAGATTTTTTGAGCAGTGAAGAAACAGAGAAAAGGCAAGTTTATAGAAAATATCACTGACTGAGAAGAAAATTTATTGGAAGAAGACGACTGTATTAGGAAAAGTAAACTCCTGTAATAAATAGATCCCATAACAGTGGCTCAAACACAATAGAACTTTCTTTCTCTTTCCTGTAACAGTGCAGGGCAGGCGTTCCTGATAGTGCTTAGGCACGGGGGGAGGCTCTGCCACATTCACAGACACAGGCTACAGCGGCTCTTCTATCTTCAACATGTGGCTTTCAAAGACAGCATAATCATTTCTTTCCATCTTCAGTGAAGGGGGGAGGGAAAGCAAGAAGGAGAACACATGGGAATTTTTATGTAAACAGATACGAAAGTGGCAGGCATCACACCTCCAAATATTCCATCCTAGAGAGCTTAGTCATGTGGCCTGTTTAACTGAAGAGGAGGCTGGAAATTCAGTTGCCTGCCTGGCAGTTACATCCCAGGGGCAAACTGATTACCATGGAAGAAAAAGAACACAGATTATGCTGAGCAACTAGCAGGCAGCACCACAGATACTAACAGCTCCACTCTTTATGGGAAAGTGAGTCCCAAAAGTCTTCCTTGGTGACTTCTTTTGATTTCTCCTTTCCAGTGGTTTTGTCAATGAAATTATCAACACTGCTTTCCAATCTCCCCACCTCCCACCCAATCTCATGCTTAGAATAAAACTATATTGGCAATGATTTTTTTTGGATATGACACTAAAAGCACAGACAACAGAAACAAAAATAATCAAGTAAGACCAAATAAAATCTAAAAAGCTACTGTGGATAAAAAACAAAAACAAAAACAACTATATCTGCAAAATCTGATTGAAGAAAAAAAAAACTTTGCAATTAGACTCTCATGTCAAAGCTTACTAACGTGGTAAATTATATTATTGTATTTACAACATAATACATTTTGTTATTGTCCCCAAATTATCCCTTATTCACCATAGAAGGGTTATTATACATTGCAACCCATTTTCTAGCTATTTGCAGAATCTTCTTGTGGGATGCCACATGGATAAGGCATGGATATCAAGCTTACCCTGTGACCTTCTCTGACTAATAAAATATGAGATGATTAGACAGAAGGATTTAAGAGTCATATTATTGTTTCATACTGACCTTTCAACCTGGAATCTAAGTCAGAGACACAGAAAATGGACAATTGCAGACTGTAATATGGTAAGAAATATATGTTTGTATAAATTTGATGGTGATTTGTTAATGCAACATAACCTAGCAAAAGCTAACACAGTAGAAGAGCTCTCACTCTACAGGATGAGTACATTGATATGTAAATTCTGCAATGTGAATTTCTTCATGGACATAACCCAAACTTAAGATATCACTCTTTGCTGAATAGAATAAACATTTCATTGACATAGCATCACTATGATATGTATTAAATAGAATGGATATAGCGGATGACAGAACAACATGAAAATATTTCTCAAAGGAAAGCAATCTCATCTACTTATTCTTGAAGCATAGATAGCATTCTTCATTATTTCCGTTTATTTTCAAATTCTACCTGCCTTAAAGATGAATCAAAGTCTGAACTTACTCTGCTCTTGTCATTTATAGCCTGCCAGTGCTCTTCATACGCTGGTTTAATTGTGGTTTATTTTTCCCAAAGACTTAGCATTGCCGCATCGTCTTTATTTCAATTCACTGACTTTCTCCCTCTCTATTTTTCCTATCTCACTCCAACTGGGTTAAGTATAACACAGACTATATCACGTCCTTTTCCTCTGCAAATACTTTGCAACTCAGTCTCACTCTATTTCTTTCCACTGTAATCTGGTTCCTCTGTCTATATAACCTCTAGTTAAAAAGAGTTTGAGCGCACCGAGAATGGTTATTTTCTCGGTCCTTGTAGTTTCTTCATCTTGTCTCACATGAATTCCCTATCACTGGGTCTTTTTGTTTTCCCTGCAGCAAATTAACAAATGCAATGAAAACTACTTACTTCATGATTCTGCAATGGATTGTGGACTATCGGTCAAATTACTGCTATGGATGACTACTGCTCTTTAAAGAAGATGAATATCACTTTCATGTATCTGAAAGCATTTTGAATATATCGCAAAACATTTAAAATAAATACTCATAACAGAACAATATAAGCGATAGCTATGAATGAGAAGGCATTATTAAATAAATCAGGAGCAGATATTATTAAGATGGTGTCTATTACACAAGCTTAATATCTTATGGAAATCCTTTGCATTTAATTAATCTAATTTTAAATGATCCTGAACTGTCATTCTATCAAATTCTATATGCTTTCTACTTGGACACACTTTGCTGAGCAATAGCTCATTTATTGTACGTGCCCAAATAATAATATTCTTATACATTTTTAAAAGTATATTTCTATAATAATATGTATAAAATAAAATTATAAGATTAAATACATATTCTTAGAAAGAATCCTGGAATAGTACCTATGAGAATGTTAAAAGTGGATACGTTTGTTTTGTAGAAAAGTTATTCTTTATGCTTGTTTATATTTTCTTATATCTTCTACAACAATTTTTACTTGTATGCAAAATGTGTTTCTGATGTTGCATTGATATAAATTTGCTTTGACTCGGATTATAATGTATTTGAGGAGTGTTTGCTGTTCTAAAATTATGCTTTATAAAATTTGTGTTTTACAACTCATCACCCTATTCCATAAATGTTGAAACATATTATTAGAAAAAAAAGATGAACAGGGAGCAAGTTTTTTCCCCTTAACTTGGCAAGATTTGAGTTCCACCTAAATAATTATGCAAACACACAGGTTTAGTTCAAAACTTCTAAAACCAGACTTTTGAAGGAAGTCTTAATTGGTAAAAATTAATATTTCACCCATAATCTAGATATTCAGTTCCAAATTAATACACGCATCATCAAATACTTTACCTTCTTTACATAAATAGTTCTTTAATGTCCATTGATAATTATTGGTTCTTGCCCTTCTCTAAAGTATAAATTTTCACCAATTTTGTCACAGAGCTACTAATAAAACCTCATCATTTAGTTATAAATTTTTCAATATTCCAAGAAGCCTAAATCTTTTACTAATTTAATAATTATGCTAGCAACATTGGTTTACCATCAACGTCATCTAAGCAACATTCTGTATTAAAAGTAAGCTTTAGTTCTCATGTACTATTTTATTCTGGACAAGTAGAACTATTTTGGATAGGTCAGTCCCCATTCTTTGTGTATCATGTTAACTCATCAAATTGCTAATTTAAAAGAACAAGCGTTATCTGTCAGTAGGCATTATTTATACCCACTGGCTGATAGTGAGCAAAGTTTTATTTACCCTTTGAAATGATACAGACTTCCCTGAGAAGTCACACACACAACACAAACACACAAAGTCAGAAGAACGTGCCTCCCCCTGAAAATCTTATCTGATAATAAACTTTCCTAATATTTTCCTGCTAAAGATTAATAAACTTCTCTTGAAACTTATGTCTAATTTATGTGACTTTAAGGGTCATGCTTTAATAACAATGATGAAACACGATTATTACTTCCTAATGCTGAAATTACAGTTTTTACATTGTAAATTTTTCCTGCTATGCGCCCTGTGGCACTAACATCTTTATCACTCCATGTGTTTCTAGTTTTAAAACCTTTACCCCTGCTGTTTGAAAAATATTTCTCATTTTCGTCCCCTATGGAGTACAGCAATCCCTAAAGGCAAAGCCATTACTGATTCCTCTGCCTCTCCCCAAACACGTATTGTGATCACCAGTGCTGCTCCCACTGCCTCATTGGCTTCTGGTAAAGTATGCAAATGAGATGTTCAAAATACACACTTCTTGCAACTGTGCAAGTTCATACTGATTTATAAAATGGGCAGGCTATTAAAGTGACTGAAAATGTCAGCAAGATTTATGCATGGATGACAAATTGTATTGGAAATGTTCATTTTTAACATGCTGCCCTAGGTTTTTTTTTGTTTTTTTTAACAACCTAGATATTCCCTGTGATACATTTGTTTTAAGGCCATTTTTTCCCTCCCCAAACATACTTTTGACAGTGACTTTTTGACTGGAAAAATAAACAATGCTACTTCACAATCATACAAATTGTATTTTATCACAGAAAGCAGTACTTGGAAGATATAATAAATTTCCTTTTGACACCCATTTTCCCCATGTACCATTAGTCCACTATGGTTAAATAGCTTCCCTTTATAACAGATAACTTGAATTGCATGCATAAATATTTCATCACTAAGATACAAAATTATGTAACTATCAAAACAATTACCCAGTCACCTCTGAGGAAAATATTTCATTCATATTAAAAATGCACAACTTAGGGAACAAAAGATAGGAGTGACAACTAACATATATCTTCTGGAGTTTATGATTCTATCTTTGGAAAATTTCATGTTAAAAATGGTCTAAGCAATATTCAGATGACTTTTCTCTATTATTTGTGAATTTGTTCCCGTATGTTCCAGCTCTGTCTGTGATTCAACTGGGCAGTTGTGGCATTCTTGCCAGCCCAAGTGTGGTCTTTGGGTAGAGGTCTTGATATTTTACATCTCTGGATGACAGCCATTCATTAACTAAATGAAGCACAGGAATAGGAAAAATAATAATGGAGCCAGTTTACCCAAAGTATTTAAGAAATTAACTAGATCATCCTGGCAGATTGCAAGACATATACACACAACAGAAACATCACAAGTATAAGTGTGGTGTATCACAGTTACGGAGGAATGGATTGTAAAAATCAAATTCAGTAAATGAAGAACTGCCTACGATTAATTTTACAAAGAAAAGATCTTATCAACAGTATTATGTGGTCTTTCTAGTTTGGAAAGTTTGGTATTAGAATTCTAATTCTACTTTTTATATTCAGATCAGTTTGTACCAATACTATTATTGCGACTGATTTTCCTAATTAGTTCATTAAGTTGAATAACAATTGGTTTACAACTAACAACTCTTCTTGATGTTGAAATGGTGAATATAAAATTGATTTAATGCCCACTTCTGATCATTCATTCTTATACATTCATATGTCCTGGTGTTTGATGAAGCTCTCCTTATATGACTGCCAGCCCCTCTGCCCTGTTTTCACTTAAGTGCCATGGCTATGTTCTTGCTTATTAAAAAGAGCTAGCATTATACATTGTACTGAAAAAGTCCAAACACTCTTGAAAAGAAAAAGAAACAACAAATAAAACATCTGCTTTTCATCAAGAGGCACCATCTTACAGCTTATATTAAAATAAAGTTTTTAAGATAAAGAAATAGGAGTTATGAATAGGCAAAGATTTGTATAGGTGAAGATGCATCCAGAAAACACTAGGAGAAATCATTTTTTTTCTTTGCTGTTATTTCTCCCTAAAATATTGTTTCACTTTAATAAAATAAATGCCATTTGTAAGATATTATTTATTCAAATATCTTCTGCTTAAAAGAAATAAATAGTATTTTATGTTAATGCTGAAATAACTTCATAATAATGTTTCCCTCTAGAATTTTAACTTTGCTTCCATGACTATTAGCCCCCATCAGTCTCTTTACAACAGTTAAGAGTTTGCCTTCAAGTTATTTTCAAGAAACATACATTCCTGATTGACAGTCATTCCCATAGAAACAGCTTTACCCCAGAGGATGCAAGTGGAAACAGTCAAAAAAGAGGAACAAAGAGCACATTTAAGAACATCTGGTATAATGTCAAGAAAATCTGTCTACAAGACAAGCAAAGTCCATCTCTTTCCCTCATCCCTGCATTGAGATGCATTAGAGGAGTAATTTACTACAAGTGGTTCAGTCAGTGGTTTATTTAACTCATAAAGTCTAGAGTTAAGAGGGGAAAAAAAAGCAAAAGAAAACATATACTTGCTCATATAAGTATATGTACATGTATATGTAAATATAATTATATGGATATAATGTCTAATAAGAGATCATTTTGAACTCTCATTTGATTTTGTTGTCATCCTTAAATATTAAATAAAATAAAATTAAATAAAAACGCTGCGACACATGTTGAATCCAAAACGGGACTTTTTACCTTGCATTCAAACTGCTAATTGCACATTCTGTACAGTTGGAAATGTCACTATTTCCTCACTGTGTTGACTCCCCATCCAGAAGGCTCATGTTGATTTATTTCCCTAATAATAACTCTTTATTTGCAGAGTTAGCTTTACGAGATCAAAAATAGATTGGTTTAGTTGAAGAAACATTAATTGAGCATCTAATAAATTCTAGATAGCTGAGCTAGGCTATGGGAACACATGATTAAAAAGGCATGCTTCTCATCTGGGAACACATGATTAAAAAGGCACGCTCTCTCATCTTCTCATCTCTGAGTAAAGTATGACAATGAATAGAGTGCCTAGGCCATCACTTTAGATAAAGTTCCATTGCCAATATAGTCATTGTTTATTAGGGGGTGGAAAGAGTAGGGGATGCTTACTGAGAGTTAGAGCTTTGGTGTTATCCTTTTCACAACGAAAGGTAGTCTCTCGCATAAACTGGTGAATCTCTAATGAGAAAATCTATTTAAACTATTTCTATTTTTTTTAATATAAAAACATTCTACAACTTATTCTCTAACAATACAGGCAAATTTCTAATTTCTCCAAAAATAATTCTTAGATAAACAGGCCTTTTAACTAAGTCTCTCCCCCCAACACTTATTCTCATTTATCTTTTGAAATCTCAGCCTTGATGTTATTGGACGGTAAAAAGGCTGCAATGGGACCCCTGTCAAAAGACAATTTTCTTCCTTGAATGATAAGCAATGGAACATGTAAGAACAAAAAGCCAACTGATTAATAGCATGCAATTCATCTACAATTATCTTGCCCATGTTACACAGTCATTGTATAGATTGGACTAGATCATTAAATTATGTGACAGCAATCAGCTATCTAACTTTAAAAGAGGTGGGAAGAGCCAATTTAAAAACTTAATATCTCAGGATGATACAGTAGCCTGAGAAAGCCAGCCAATTTAGAGAAAATTACCATATGTACCAACCAGAATGATAGATGTGAGCCTTAGCTAAGCATTTGTCCCTGAGCTGATGATGTCTGAAATTCAGTAAAGAACTCTGTGCTTCTTCAATATGTGTTCGAGAATGGTAGTGGTCCAGGGCAGTAAACACTTAGAAAAGTGAAATACAGACTTCAGGAGGATATAAGTTTTTGTGATAACTCTCCACTCTCTATGACTTTACTGGGAATTTGGAATCATATTCTGAGATGAGAAGATCAAGGTTGTCTGACATTTTTCCATGTTCAATGCTTAGTTGTGCCTCATATGTATTGTGTCTTTCTTTGAAATACTTATGTATTAGATATGCATTCTCCAAAATCCATAGCATGAAGTTCTCATTCAAAATGGGATCAAGGATTTTAAATAACAGTGGAAAGGTCCAATGTGAATTACTTCTACAGTTATAATGTAACTATTACTGGCAGTCAGCAGATATGACAGTAGCAAGTGAAATGTTAGGAAAGTAAAACATGTATTTCCATCTCATTCTTTCAGATAAACAAATACATCGAAAGCATAACTTTGTACAAGGCATGGTAGTAGGCACTAGGGATTCAGAAAAATGGGGACCTAAAAGATCTCAGAAACCAGTGGGGAGACAATCTAATTTCAGTTGACTCAGATAAATGCTATGCAGTGGAAAAGAGCATATTGGGAGCAACATGATGGGAGAGAGCACACTGAAGGGAAATCTAGCACAGGCCACCTTGACAAAGAATGACGTCGTGTCACAAGAAATAGTATAGTCAAGCCAACTCAGTTCTCTTAGAATAATACAGGATACATGTCAATGCATACTGTCTTAGCTCAGGCTGCCGTAACAAAACTGGGTGGTTTAAACAATGGAATTAATTTCTTACACTACTAGAGGCTGGGAAGTCCAAGATCTAGGTGATGGCTGATTTGGTTCCCAGGCGAGGGCCCTATTCCTGGCTTGCAGATGGCCAACTTCTCACTGTATCCTCACATGGCAGAGAAAGAGAGAGAGAGAGAGAGAGAGAGAGAGAACGCTCTGGTCTCTCTCCATCTTCTTATAAGCACACTAATCCCATCAAGGGGGGGGCCCCACTCTCATGATTTCATCTAAACCTAATTAGTTCCCCAAAGCCCCATCTTTATCATATTGAGGGTTAGGGGCTTCAACATATGAATTTTAGGGAGACAAAAACGTTATTCAGTCCATAACATTCAGTTTGTGTGACAACCTATCTTGTTTTTCTTAAATATCTATGATGATTTCCTTATATGTAAAATGACTTTTCCTTTACTTCACAAACATGCACTTGAATCTATTTTGAACGCCCACCATCAAATTATTACACTGAATTAATGGATGTCAGAGAAGTTTGTGAGCAGTGTTCAGGGTCAGCAAGTATTTGATTTTCCACAAGACCAGCCAGACTGATGGCCAGTTTCTGTTTTCTCCTGGTGAAGAGCACATTGATTATATGGCTCAATTGTGGATGTGGTGTGAGTGGGACCAGAGCAAATGTGACTTTAAGTGGTATGATTTTTTCTGAATCACTTCGACAATCTAAAGGAGAGACTCATATGCTATGATATTTTTTTTCTCCTTTACATTGAGAAGAAAATCTCCTTTACAGAATTTCTGCCTTTTGAGAATAAGTAGTAGGTAACTGACTCAAAAATCACAGCTGCTATTTTTTCTAAAACTGAAGAGAACCTAAAGTCCAGAAGACAGACCAAATACAGCATGAACATAAACCTGTAAGTCTGTGGATGGTTCTCATTTGGGGCTGTACAGTAAGGGACATGTGTGGTCACACATCTTTCTTTGAGTTCCATTATTTAAAAAGTTCCATTATTAAAACCTACCTATTTTTATGTAGAAAATCTCATGAAATAACTTTTAAATGATCCATGAGACTAAGCCTAACATACTTCCATTTGTACCTGCTGCTTTTTTTTTTTTTTTTCCCGGTACACAGGCCTCTCACTGTTGTGGCTTCTCCCGTTGCGGAGCACAGGCTCTGGACACGCAGGCTCAGCGGCCATGGCTCACAGGCCCAGCCGCTCCGCGGCATGTGGGATCTTCCCGGACTGGGGCAGAAACCCGCGTCCCCTGCATTGGCAGGCGGACTCTCAACCACTGTGCCACCAGGGAAGCCCCCTGCTGCTTTCTAATGAATTAAATGGGGTGAATTTTTGGTCTAATGATAACACTGATAATAATGTTGTTCACAATTTATTAAGACTTTAAACTATGTGTCAGCTATTCTTCTAAGTGTATCACAAGCATCATCTCACTTAGTCCTAACAATAATCTTATTGTTAGGACTGAGGCACAGGGAAAGCTAAGTAATTTACCTAAGGTCATAAAGGTAAAAAGACAAAGGGGCTTGGATTGGACACAGGCAATGGGATACCACGGATAATTCCCAACTATCATGCCACAGTAGGTGGTAACTAACTCAAAATCGCAGTTGCTCTTCTTTTTTTTTTTAACTGAAAAGAATCAAGATCTACAAGACAGACCAAACACAGTATGAAAATAACTATGAATCTCTGGGTGATGCTCAAGTCATCACAGCAAACCTAAAGCTTTTACAATTTTGAGAATCCTCTTTAAGAAGAAGGACGCAAAATTATGAATACATACTTTTTTTTTTTTTTTTTTTTTTAGCGGTACGCGGGCCTCTCACTGTTGTGGCCTCTCCCATTGCGGAGCACAGGCTCTGGATGCGCGGGCTCAGCGGCCATGGCTCACGGGCCCAGCCGGTCCGCGGCACGCGGGATCCTCCCGGACCAGGGCACGAACCCGTGTCCCCTGCATCGGCAGGCGGACTCTCAACCACTGCGCCACCAGGGAAGCCCGCATACATATTTATTTAGAAAGAGAAAGCTCACCAAAATACCATTTTTAAGGCAGTTGGGTATGGTAAACATCACAAAATCTTGAAAAATAATACTTTTCTCAATTGACCACCTGGCCTGTCTCTGTAATCATTTTTCCCCTACATTTTTGGTTTGTACATTCTTTGATTGTCTCTTCATAGAACTATAATTTCTTAATGATTATAATTTTAATCTCCCCTCTAGTATATTTGACTTTTTCTTTATTGGTAGTTTAGAAAAGTTACTTTTAGGATCACAGGTCATTGTTAGTGAGAGCATGTGAAATTTTAGGGTTGTTGTCAAATTTGGGGAAACTTCTGTGAGATCCTTTTTTTTTAATTTATGAGCTGTAAGATTTGGGAAAATTTTTTCACAATATAGCTTCTGATTTAGGAGATTCTGAACCTTGTTTCTCTTCCACCACTGGTATTCTTCCAGTGCCAGGGTAGCACTGGCCATGGCCATTTTGTAATATGACCTCTGAGCCCACACCTTTGGGTCCTGATGCGTGGAGAGTAGGTACAGTGGATGAGAAGCACACCTGGTGGTCGTTCTGCACCAGGATGATAGCAGAACCAAACATGGAAGTGGACTATAGCAAGATTTAACACACAAAAATAGGGGATGGCCAGTGAAGCTTGAATTTCACATGAACAACTGGTAATTTCTTTTGACATACTTACAACTAAAAACGTATCTGTTCATTATCTGAAATTCAGATTTAACTAGTGTTCTGAATTTTACCTGGCAATCTTGCAAAAAGGGCTGTGAAACACATAAACCTAACCCACTAAAACCAAATTAATGTATCAGCCAACTAAATTCCCCTGAGTAAGATCCCCAAACAGCTTATGGCCACTGTAACATCACTTGATGAAGGGGAAGGGAAATGCAGAGGAAAATGGAGGGGAAATAGGCAACAGTTTTAACAGTTTAAACAGTTAGCAGTTTTAATTATGGTTAAACTATCCTACTTTTGTAACTTTTTGACCATGTATGCAAATATATGACTACATGAGCATGTTGCCAGAGCCCCTACCAGTACCAGGGATCCATGCAAGTGAAGAGCCCAAAAGCTCAGGCTAATTAACTTTGAAGTTAATTTGCCTCAGTTCACTGGGTCTAAAAACAACTGCACTCACCCATGTCCATGTGCCATGACTATGCACGAAAACTACCCAGAAAGTTCTACCAACTCAGCTTCTGAATTCTGAATGCTTTACTCTCTGATCATTCATATATTCATATTGTTATACAGTACCTCATGCTTATTTGTTTATAATTAAAGGTCTGGTTATTTTCTGCTTCCCAGCTAGTTGTCTACATTATCTATCTATCTATCTATCTATCTATCTATCTATCTATCTATCTATCTATCTATCTATCTATC